>NC_091054.1:16147778-16461578 GCF_963966145.1 Tenebrio molitor
TGTCATCGAAAGTTTCCTTGATGTAATTAAATGTGATCAATACCCTCGAGAGATTTCTCGAAATGTAATATTTTGTTCGTTTAGTTTTGTTTTCTCCAATGCAAAAATTATCATACAGCATGTTTTCCAAATGTGAGGGAGTCAGTGCTTGCTTTATTTTATCATCAATTTGTAAAATTTCTTCCAATGGAATTTCTTTTCTCCCTTGCAAGGACACTGTAAATTCTTTCAACAGTGCTTTGCAACTGTTATCGTCGACGTTTAGATCTGCTAAATTTTGAAATACTGATAACCCAGAAAACTCAGTTACGTCGATATTTTCTCCGATCAAAACAAATTTTCGTTGTCCTTGACATAATTCTAATACATTTTCGATTAGTTCTTCATTGGACTCAGTTGTTTCAATTAATAACGGTAATTTCTTCATGTGCCATAAAATTCTAACCTTATCTAGAATTTCTAGGCGACTAACGTCATCAATATCATCACACACAATTCCAAATTTCTTGATAGTTTTTCTTATTTCCTCGTCAAAGCTGTCAACATCTTGCCACAAATTAGCATGGAAAGTTTTTGCAATGGTTATATCAAACTGGTTGATAATCTGACCCAGGAGCAATGACTTCTTGTCTTGTCTTGTCGATGTGGGTATCCTGATGTGTGGTGTTAGTACTATTTCACAAATTTTTGCCTTAACAATTTCGTCTGTCAAAAAATTTTTGCGATGTTCTTGTAAACTCCAGGCGGTAATGAAATTGACGAGCGAAGATGAACTAACTCCGTCGTAAGTTTCTGCAAACATCGACGAAATAATTGATGTCGTCTTTTCAACGTTAGCTTGGTTTACATAGAGGCGAAAGTTTTCAAAAAAATGTTTGTAACCAGAAGCCTCAAGTTTCTCTTCATCACTACTTCCCTCTTTGGTTACTTCAAATTCGATTACACAATCATCTACTTTCGAAGTGTTCAACAAATGCCGCCATAGACAATTTCCCAGTTTTGCGGTCACTTCAATATGTTCCTTCTCTTCTAATAGAAAAGTGAACGGTCCGTTGAGCTCCAAAATGTTGTTTGTGTACAAAACCCATGTGAAGTTGCTGTGACAATTGAGCTTTTGGAATTGTTGGCAATAATGTTGCAAACTAAATGAACCGGATTTAGCTGCCAGACTATTCTTCAAGATTCTTTTTTCATTAATTTTATGTTTTAGCTGTAAGGCCACATTTTGACATTTATTGTTGTGCAAGGTGGTGTGAACAACCACGTCATCAAAGTCTCCAAATTCGCTGTTGTTTGAAGAAAGTTCAAAAGTGTTTACCTCTTTTTTTGACACCAGTCTCAACGCAATAATCGTGACGATTTTGTCTTCATAACTTTTACCCTTATCTGTGGTACCTGATCTTTTCGAGAATTTCTTCTAAAACATTCTTCAAATGTCAACTAACATTATTAAATACGAAAGAGTACTTACCATTTTAGTGGGTGTGATACGTCTTCCAAACTAAATTTTTATACACAAAACATAATGTGTATACTCGTTTGAACAGCTGTTGCTATACTAAACACTTATACAAATTTAACTGACGCTTTTATCTCTCACTTGATAACCTTTGTGGGTCATGTTTGGGTGATTCATCTGAAATTGATAAATGCTATGATTGTTATTTTTATTTGTTAAATGTTTATATAATTAATCTGGTTTGGGTTTATTTTTAAAAATCTCAATAAAATCACAATTAATTAGGTATTTGACAGTTTTCTTGTTATCATTGTTATTATAATTATTATCTCCTTGTTAATTTTGTTGATTTATCAGCGACCTCATCGATTACTTTCGACGGTGGACAATATCGCCGAAGCTAATGATCATCGAGTAGGCATCCCCTCGAACGAATCCGGGTGGATTTTTGTTCCGGTGGCGTGTGTATCGAATAAACGTCAGGGTTCCGGAGCGGCTCCGGTCGAGATACGGGCTAACATAACGTTCTAACGACCGGCCCGCAGCCATATTCGCGCCCATTTTGTCCGTTTAACGGCCGCTCATGTCTTTCATACTTTCATATTAATAGACATAAAGCCGCGGTGGTCTTTTAATGGCACGCAAAAAACACCGTCCCTGCACCGGAATGCAGCGGTTATTGGCCAACTTTAAAGCCAAAAGCCAAACTGAAAACTGACCGGCCGACAGATGGCGGTGGCGTTAAAAACTCCATTTGCATATGTACACACGGCGGATATGAACCGCATGCAGGTTTTGCCGATAATAAGTTTGCCGGCTCAGTTTGCATACATGCAACTTTGCGGATAGAACTTCCACGTGGTGATTGGATTATTCCAATTAAAATTCGAAACAAGTCGCGCTGTATGCGAACTTGCTCCGGGTTTAAACTTATTGGTCACATCTGGGGTCGAGGTCGTGTGGGGAGGTACAAATATTTTGTTTATTGGAGAGTGGGGAGTATTGCAAGGGGAGTTTTTGTGCACCGCCATTGCACAAACATGTTTAATGCTTCACGATACGAGCAATCCGAGAATTTACAAGTTTATATCACATCCACTGAAAATGGCGGGAACTTCACCTCAATATAATACTTAATTTTCATTAATCACTACGATCTACCTAACAGATCCACTATCGTGCTAGAGTGTGAAACAACTTGACTTAAGTACATTTGACTGGAATAAAAAAGAAAGGATACATCTTTCATTCTCCCCCGAAGGAGAGCGGCCTGCTGAGGCTTGCCAGAGCCTTTTCAGCCACACTGACGGGAAGATTCGGGATGGGTACGGAGAGGATGGGTGCGCGGAAGGACAGTGGTAGGGGTTAATACTGACCCAGCATTCGCCTTATCTATGATACGAGACCTGTGCTCATACCGTGTGGGAAAACCCTTGAAAAAACCCACACCAGGTCAGGCGGCACTGGGATTAGAACCCGGGACCTCGAGATTGCAAAGTGGCGCGCTAGGCGCTTGGCCACGATGCTCGGTTGTACTTGAGAGGAGTTATGGAGTTACTATTAACGCAACTGTCTCACACTAGACCGACAAGCTATTGGTTGGACGCGCTGACCAATCAGGACGCGGGATCTCCCATTTCGTATCGTTGATGTGTTTGAATTATTCGTTAAGAATTGTAGATGTCGAGAATTTTGTTTCAGCAACGTGTAAGACTGAAATTACTTCTAGCGTCGGTAAATCTCCATCTCCAGGTCCTTTCGAATTTAGCAAGTCTACTTTTTCTTCAAAACTAATTCCACTCAAATGATCAAACTCGCAAATTTAATTGGACGCCATAATTGAAATTTTACAATCAACACACTTCCCGTTCCCAGGAACGCACTGATATCTGGAAATTGTAAATCGATGTTTCTGTAATTAGCAAAATTATCAACTTCCTCGGAATATCCAAGTTGGAATGTTCAACTTGTTCCCGACGCTTTCGATACATTTTGCGGTTTTGCCCAGTGTTAACGCAATCGTTTGCAGCACGGGGAAATTCGCCCCGACATAATAAATTTTATTTAGTGGAGTGAACGGGGAATTTATATTATTTGATTTGGTAAAATCGGCAATCACGTTATGAATGGCCGTTTAAAATTTGAACGGGTTCAAGGCTAAGTGTTTCAGTTTTGTTATCTCTAGGGTGCAGGATGTCCTGTTCCTGTTTGGGCGAAAATGATCTCTCACTTGCGAACAACACCGATAAAATTAAAAACATAAAAATCTTGCGGTCTGTCTATTATTTAAATTTTTTTAACCTCATCAGGCATAATCTAGTTTGAAAAAAATCCAGCGAATATATTTTTCAACAAAACATTATTTTATTTCTGGTGGACGATGATGAACTGCGTAATAATTTCATTTTGTCGTAAGTATTCTTCTGAAAAATGAGTTACAACTTATTTTTTTTTTGTATTTCGTTTTGTATTAATTTTATTTCCACTGGACATAGAGTAGATTATAAATAAGAAGACAACACGTGCTGGAACGTCCTGAGTGTTAGACTAGCGCCACATCTGACTGATAATATACGATCTATCATCAATAGGGTGTCATTGGTTATAACGGGTGATTTTTTAAATTTCGCCAGCTATGACATTTTTGACAAGACAAATTCAGACAAAACGTAGACGTAACTTAATTATATCACAATGACGCTAACTTATTTAAAATGTTAGGTTAGGCTTAAAATTAATTTTTGACTTTCAAAGCTCATAGAACTAGGAGAAAGGTTTTGTATTTGTTTATAATAATTTACTTTAACAATTTTTTTTGTAAAATTTAGGACAATTTCTTGTGTGCGTTGTCTTTAAAATAATATTTTTGCTAACACAAAAGGCAGCAGAAACAAGGTTATGATACGTCACAGAAATGTCCCTACTTATATCGCCCTCGATATAGGCAACTCAAAATACAGTACCTTACGCCAATTCCATCAAAGCAATAGGTCTTTTTCTGACAAAAAGTCGTAGTCGGCTAGATGTAAAATTAAAAAAAATCACCCGGTATAAAGATATGAGATGAGTGTTCAGCAACAAAACGTATGATTCCTCGTGTATTATCCGCCAGATGTGGCGCTAGCCTTAGAGCCTTGCAGCGAGATTGACAACTGTCATCTGCGTCTATTGTTGCATCTTATGTGTCCACCGAGAACCTACATTCTTTATTATTCATATTATTTTAATAAGAACACAACCTTTTCACGTTTGTTGTTTGCTATAAATAGAAATGACTGTTTAACGAATTCTGTTTTTGTATCAAAGCATATCACAATCCAGATATAAATAAATAATGATAATTTGCCAACACTCACAGATATTTTAACTCGTTTTCAATCCAAAACGCCGAAGAGACAGCGCTGTAGTTCTTGCACAACTTGAACTTCAAGATTGAAGAAAAAATATCTGAATGACTGCTTTCGACCAGTTGAGACGAGTTCTTGAGCGATTTCGGTGTCGCTGCTGGTCGTCCTTGATTTACCATGTACTGTGTAACAACGTTCGCATAATAATAATATGCATAGTCTGGCGCGTGAGTCAACACATCTGTTATCATAATATTACGTGATATTGCATTCGGTAGACTACGCGAGGATTTTTCTCTAAATTAACGAAAAATTAGCACTACCTTTCAAGGCAATTTTCTTGTTTAAATCAAAACGTATTTGTTTATAGACGCGTTTAAATTTTGTATCAAGCTAACTGGTACACAAGTTGTTGCTGAAATAAACGAAATATATACTGCAAGACTATTCCATTCAAGAGTTCTCTAAAATCTTCTTTAAGAATTCCTTGCAGTCACAGCCTTGGATAATTATCTAACTAAATTATTGAAAATAGTGTTATGTTTTTGCCAGAGTTTATTTCCAAAATGGTAAATAAAGATTACAAGAATAGAGTAAAAAAAGACCGCACTTGATGTTCCTAATTCGCTTCTTATTCAAGAGCACCAGGATGCCTGTAGAAGCTGTGTAACCGAAGCAAGCGCAACTTCTTCCTTGTCAGCTTGGGCTTAAGAGAAGACCAGTGACCACCGGGGGTGCTACTGAGGTGGAGAGAGTTGTATCACCGAAGCAAGCGCAACTTCTGGTCGTTCTAAAAAAACAAAAACCACTGGACTCTGTTATGACTTGAAGGCTTTTCGGACTTGAGACCGTTAAGTAAAGTCTCCCACGGATGGGACACTGTCATGGTCGAATTCTTGTCAGAAGATGTGGTTATCTGTAGCAGCATTTGCCTCCTGTTATGTGTCCACAGCCTAGATCGAGGAAAACCTCTGAAAAAAACGTGATTTTCAACTACGGCCGGTGCGAGAATCGAACCCGCTACCTCCCGAATAACAAGCAGCAACGTCAAGCCCTGAGCTGCCGTCTTGGTTCTTGTTCTTCAGGGTTGCAATCCTTTCTATAGGGGTAGACAGATAATCCGTTGCGGGTGGTATCCAATGCGGGTACGGCCTCTGGTAAGGGTAGTACGAGGCAGCGCCACGAAGAGCCTAGTAGCGGAGTGTATCGGTATTATCCGCACTGTAAATCATTTCTAATTGCCACGAGAAATTTCTCATTTCTCATCGTATTTGGACACGAATGAGTTCTGAATTTTTAGGCATTCCTGATTGGAATCTGTAAGTCACGCAAAACGGGACATTTCGTGGCGCTGTTTTCCATACTATACCAATCTTTATAAATTGATCAAGCAATTTTCTGAGTATATTTTTCGGTGTAAATGCATAATAGGATCTAACGAACTGATTTGTCTCAGTCATGTATTTTTCTTACCCCTAGAATGAGTGCAGGTGGTTACATGGGTGCGGTCTGTATTGACTGTACAAGAAAACCCTCTCCCGGTTGGGGATTTCATCCGTCCCCCGTTTACATTTTCGCATCTGCTCTATATCGTTTTAGTGCAGATATATTTTTTAATCTGCGTCGCAATCTGCGAAATTTTACGAGCTCGCCGTGAAAAAATTCCAACTTTTATTCGTCCGACAGATCAACATGCTCCGTCTGCTTTTATCCCGGCGATACAGCCCGACAATTGCCCCATAACCATTCGATTAGTGATTACGATGCGTTATTCTCCTGGAGATAGCGCCGGAGCAAATTTACATTAGTCTCCCAGATCCGGGGGCGTGGAAGCAGCAGACGTCGCTCTCGCTTTTTACGCTGCCACAATTTATTAATCGTAGAGAGTATGTCCACGTATTTTAAAAATTTTTCGGCTGTTGTGGTGTAACGTGGAGAAACGTCCGGTCCATTTGTGTTGAAATTTATTATTTGGGGAGACGTAGGTTGCGGTGTGTCCAAGACAGAGTTCCGGCGGAGACTTGGGAACGTTTCTGACCGGACTCATTAGCAGGAGCACGCAAGTTTACCGAACATTGCTCGAATACCAAACAGCTTCATATTTGACCCTCGTATTGCCGGTTAAATGTTCAGATTCCCTCTTTTGCGTCTATCAAATGCGTTCGCTCGCATGCTGCGCATACTAAATGAAGAGCTGGAGGACTGCGAACTCAAAAAAAATTACGTGATTTGCTTATCGCAGACGATCTGGGAAAACTACTCTTTGGAAATTGTTGCTAATTGCCGAGGGGTAGGTCTATTGGTGGGGTAACGTAGTGTGCTCATTTCTGTGCACAAAATTCTTTCAAATATTAAAGCGTTAGATTTGAGGTAACGTGCGTTTCTCAGGCTTGGACACACTCCTAAAGAAGAAGTTGTAAAACTCTTTAAAGCAGAAAAAGTCCCAACTTCCACAATTTATTTTCTTTGCTATCATTTCAAAAATCTGTAGACGAAAAATTAAAATGTAATAGACTATCTGTTATTGACATTCCAGAACAGAAAATTTGGATTGAGAAGATTGAAATCCAGATTGATATATCTCCAAGAAAACTGCCTGGAAAATATTATGTCTCCTGTGGATGCATTCGCTACACTCTATCTAAGCACAATTTGATATATTATAAAAGGGAAAAATTTATCAAATATAGTGAAAAACAACTCGTCACATACCAGAAAAATGCGGTAAACATCTAAAGAAAATTCTTGTTGGAAATAAGTCCATTGTGATGGATGATGAAAAGTATTTTTTTTTTGTTATAGCCTTTCCCCTTTCACCATTTGGCCTATCAGGTACCTTTGCGGTGGGCTTGTTTTTTTCCTCTTTTTTTTCCTTATGTGCGGCGAGGCTCCGGGGTACTTTCCTCGGCCACCCACGCCCACCCTCTCTCTTCTCCTTTTTCCCTCCTGGACAACACAACACAACATCCATGGGAGGCCCATCCGGCCTGGGATTCGAACCCTGCTGACCTCGCGGTGGTGTCGGAAGAGTACCGCTCTTCCTTCCACCACCCTACCGTCAGCCCCTGAAAGACATACACACACATCCATGGCCCGGCGGAGGTTCCTTCATGGCCCGGCGGAGGTTCCTTCCTTAGAAAAAATCCTCCCCCTTTGGTGAGATTCGAACGCACTATCCCCGGGACCGCGACCTCGGAGCACTGTCTCCGACAGCCATGCGGCCACCGAGCTACCTGATGAAAAGTATTTCAATTTTACAAATGATAACGTGGCAGGAAATAGACAGTTACTTACTACACCAGCGATAAAGAAAATGTACCGGACAATGTTAAATGTACAACCTGATTTTGAAAGTTGTACAGATATTTTGACCTGAGGTAGCACGCGTTAGAAGAACGCAAAATAACCCAACTGGGCTTATACAAATGTCAATGATATACAAGAGAATCAAAGGAATCTGTTTGTTTGGGAACCGCTGAAAAATTTCAAATTTGGCGGGCAGTTTGGACGTACGACCAACTTAAAATGTCAAGTTTTTCTATCATTCGAGGTTATGTTTGATTTTTATCGTCTTTTGAATTTCATCATGAATTTGTTATCAAATTTGTTAAGTGATGATAAATAAAAGCTTAAAGGAAAGAATAAAAAGACTGTAATTGTGAGTAAAAGCATAAAATAAAACATCAAAGAGGTTGCTCAAAATCCCTGCCATAGTTTGCAATGCACGCTTCAGCACAATGCGCCCAAGAAAGCCGAATTCGATTCAGAATGCCTCTGTTTTGACGAATTTCCTGAGTGGCGTTTTGAACTCGCAGCTAAACTACAAACTGAGAAACTCTCAGGTGATTTGCAATACGGCGAGTTCCTGGCTGGTTTTCAATTTCGTGAACAATTTCCTCCTCTGCAACTTCGCGAAGATGCTGCACAATGTTTACAAAAGTTTGTGCATTGGGAAGTATCATTTGAGGAAACCTTTTACCTTAGATTTGTCTTGCTAGCTCTGAGAATGTCCAGGGGATTCGCCATAGATCAAAACCATATCGGTTTTCGCCAGGTTGGTGAAAGCCATTTGTGATTTAAATTGAAGTTATTGTGAAAGTGACTTAATTTTGAATTAAATGACAACAACAAAAAAGTGTACAATGATATTTTTTGCCTCATTTTTTCATAAAATTCAGCGGCTCACAAACTTTTTTTGAAAGCCCGTTTTTCTCGAAAAATATTAATATTTGTACAGGGTCATTATAAAATATTGTGCCATCGTAGTTGGCATTGAAAACACACAAATTTTGGATGTGCCGCCAACCTCGCAACGTTAGACAAACTAGTAGACAGATTTCCACTACCGTCAGGAGCGCCACCTATTGGCGATACTAGTCTCACTCATGTTATGAAGCTTGCGGCACATTCAACTAAGCCACCAACGCCTAATATGATGGTACAATATTGCATAATGCCTGTATGAGGCATTATTGGTTCAATCGTTATCTATTGTGGAGTTCTACCACTGTATACTGTAATGGTCCGAATAGGTTCGCTAAATTAAGAATTTTTTATTTTTCGATAATTTCAACGAAATGTCTATTTAAAGAGGGAATATTTGGTGTACATTTTATAAAATCTGAAATACAAAGGTGTATTTTTAAAATGTGCCGAAATTTTACCTACTGGGTTGTAGGACAACGTAGAAGACTAACAGCAAGTAGAAAAAATTGTAGCTCAAAAATTAAATGTCATTTTATTTTTTGACATATAATAATTTTGGGACAGCCTGTATATCAAACATTTAAATAATTGTGGAATAACCGGGATTCCTGGGCTGGCAGTGATAGTTAGCAGACATGTTTAGTAAGAAAGTGCAGAGATTACTAACGTAAACAGCGACGAGTGAGTGAGAGGTGATAAGCAGAAGGCAGCGGGCAAGATAGAGAGGGCATACCGAAACCTCCGAAAGTAAGGAAAGAAAACAGCAAGAGAGGAAGAAAGAGGGTAGGACGTCGGAAGAAGACACAAACCCATTCAAAAAGAGTTACAGAACGAGCAGATCCCCAAGTAGAAGCGAAAAAGGAAATAAAAGCAATGAAATAGATAATGAGACGAAAACTATGATTAGAGAGATAAGAGAGGATACGGCAGGAATAAGAGAGGAGAACAATGTACTAAGAAAGAAATTACTGGCAGTGAGAGAAGAGAAGGGGGAACTAAAGAAAGAATTGGCTGCAGTGAGAGAGGAGATGAGAGGAAGAGAAGAAAAATGGCAGGCGGAGGAGGAAGATTGGATGAAGAGGATGAAAATGATAGACGAAAAGTTGGAAGAAAGAGAAAAGAAGGAGAGGAAGAATAACGTTATAATAACCGGAATAGGGGGAATAAGAGCAAATATAGGGAGGGGGTGGAAGAATGATTAGAAAGGGAGATAGGGGTGAAAGTGAATGTAAAGGAATCATTTAAAATAAATAAAGAGCAGATAATGCTGGCAAAAATAAAAAGTTCGGAGCAGAAGAAGAACGTTATGCTAAATAAGAGTAAGTTGAAGGAAATAAAAGGTGAGAGGATGTATATACAGCGTGATCAACAAGAACTGAAGCTGTTGGCAGCAAATGACAGAAAAATATTCCCAAAGTATGAAATTTTTTTGTGCGTCAGTGTCGGCACCCGCTGCAAGTTGTGAATGTCAAAAAATTTAGGTTATGTTACGAGTTGGTAGTTTTAAAACACGATACGTACAAAACGACCAAAAACAGTACAAAATCTAATTAGCGGTACTTAATAATGGCCCACTGTTTAGATATTCATAAAAGCGACAGGCCGTGCCCGCATGCCCATCCTGAGAAACAGAAACATGTTTTATGCGTTATTATTTTCGAGCTGAAAGTCTGCGGGATGCAGGGATTAGATCCGGGCAGACTTGTAAGGGTGGAACTTTAATTTCTTCTTTAAAATGGTTAGGCAACTTCCATATGACAAGCCTGTAAAGTAAGGAAAAGGAATGACGGGATTTTTAATGGTAAGGATTATTCGGCCCTGCATTAAACGTACCCAACAAAGAACTTTGGATGCGTGTTTTACATAAGAATCACGCCCGTTTGGAGTGAAAGTTTTCGCACTGACTTTCGAGGGTTTTGTTCCATTCTAAACTACATCTTCTGTAAGTGTAGATGTTCTACCAGTAGGTTTTGCCTTTTTCACATCACCTGTTTGTAGGTAACGTTGCACCAATCTCGTGCAATGCTGCCTAAACGCGACTAAGGTACCGCGCCGCCCAAAGTACCAACTGGCTCGGGGAACATTTGTTGAAATTGGTGCAATGTATCGTCCGTGCTCCGTGGAATACTGCCAACGGTTAGCAGCATCAAAATTTCCAGTCCGAAAGTACGCCATACCAATAAAAATGTCTTGCTCTAGTGTAAAAACCATTTTCATTTATAAATTGATACAAAAATGACACTTGATTTTGAAGTTTAAATTTGCCCGTCAATATTGACAACTGAAAATGTAATGCTTCACTGAAATTTTCATCATGTTGTCATTGTTGCCAACAGTTTCAGTCCTTGTTGACCACTCTGTATATGTATGTATAAGAAGTTAAGAAAGGTGGCTAAAGAAGAGAGAGATAGAGGAAAAATAGGATAGGGGAAGATACAGATAAACGGGAAATGGTTTATATGGGATGAGAGATAGGAGAAACTGAAGAAAAATTTTTAAAAGAATCGAGAGAAGAAGGGAAGACGAACCACCGAGAAAAGGTATAAAAAGAAAGTGAAGAAAAAGATAGATGGACAAAGAAAACGGAAACCGGAAAAAAGCACAAAGGGGAAAGTCGCTACCGAAAGGGTCCAAGTGGGAAGGTCAAGGGACAAAAAGAGAAAAGAAAAAGGGAAGGCCTACCTCACGTAATCATTTAGTTGTGGTCCGGCGCAGCGCACAAAATACAGCCACGCCACCCATAGAGGCAAGTGGATCGTTGACACAAAGCTGTATTGTATTCTTCCTGATGTCATTCCAGGCTTGACCGAAAGATTCTATGAGTATTACCCAGGAGTAAATTTAACAGGGAAGACAATTCGAATCTCTGTGTCGTACTGAAGCGTTTGTCTATGGATTCTTATACAGTTAGCTATAAAATTGTACTTCTTCATAAAGGAAATACATTTTTTTCCGAGTCAGTAAGACTAACATAAATGGAAGTATGAAAGTACTTCTCAAAAAGATCAAATATGAAAAATATTTATGGAACATTTGGGAGGACTTGAAGATCGTTACACTTTTGATTGTGTGGCAGCTTGGATATACTAAGATTTTTCTTTTCTGTGTGAGTGAGATAGCGGAGATAAAAAAAGTCATCGTGTAAAAATGGAGTGGCTGAAATGTAAGTTACTTAATCTAGGAAAGCGAAATGTTTTAAATGCCCCACTGGTTAAATCTAAAGATGCTTATTTGGCTACTTACGCATTAAATTAGAGCTTATGAAAAATTTTGTTAAGGCATTGGATAGACGTAGCGAAAATTTTTTATATTTAACAGAAATATTTCCCAGATAAAATAATAGATCGTAGAATAAGAGAACTGATGAAATATGAAACATTCGAGCAGAAGTTGGGTCCACTTGAAAAAGTTGCTTAGGAATCGTTTAAGATAAGAGAGTTTCTAAAAACTTTTTTGGGAAATTCCAAGACTGTCGAGTATTGTGGGTGAACTATTCCACTCATATACTCGTAAAGCTTTGAAATGCAATGTGCCTCATAAAATCCATTTCCTGCATTACCACCTGGATTTCTTTTCTGAGAACCTGGACGCTGTTAGCGATGAACACGGCGAGAAATTTCACAAGCACCTGTGGAGCATTGAACAGCGGTGTCATGGCAAGTGGAGTTCCACTATGCTGACTGAATGCTGCTGGACACCCAAGAAGGATGTTCCTCAAGCAAAATATGTTGGAAAATTCACACCTGTTACTCTTTAGATAACTAATATACAGCATGGGTCAGCTAAAACAGGTCAGTCGTATAAAACAGAAACTAAAGAAAAATTGGTAAATTTAATGTGTGATGCCCTTTCATTGTATGCAGGTTTTTTTTTTTACGATTCCGTTGGGAAGTATTAATTAAAATAAGACAACAAAATTTTTTTTTTTTACAAATTTGTACCTTTTTATATTCAGTTGAAGAAGGATTTAAAAAAAATAATGTTATTTAGTGCATTTGTTTTGGTGAAAATTAAACAGATAAGCTCAAAACAATCCCTTTTTGTCAAGAATTATTGCAGCAATGTTGTCGTTTTTATTGAAAACAGAGTCAAGTAGTTAGTGATCCTGTTGTCTTTTGTTTTGAATAAATGAGCAGAATTGCTAAAATAATTCTTGAGAATTGTTTTGAGTAAATCCGTTTAATTTTCACCAAAACAAATGCACTAACGTTATTAAAAGAAAATCTTTTTTTAACTGAATATAAAAAGGTATAAATTTGCACAAAAAAAAAATTTTTTTGACGTCTTGTTTTAATTAATACCTCCTAACAGGGTTATCATAGAATCCTAAAAAAATGTACATTAAATTTATCACAAAAAATTTTCAAATAATTCTTTAGTTTCTGTTTTATACGACTGACCTATTTTAGCTGACTCAGGCTGTACATATGGTTATTATTTATTACATTTATATCTCGAAGAATAATTTGTTTACAATAAAACTATGTGTCGGGCTTTAGCCCGAGAGTTGGATATCATTCGATGGGCGTAATCATTCGGTGACGCCGTGGTGCATACAAGATTTTATTTTTCACTATACGTGTTCTTAAAAAAAAAGGCATCTTTGCAATTTTGAATTGATGAGGCCGTTATGAATTCATTACGCCCGCTTATTCTTATTACGCCCTGTATTATTCCCCGGTTGTTATGGACATGTTTACGTATTTCGTATCCTAGGAGTTATCATGCAATTATACTAAAGTGAAAAATAAAGTAGTTTTTTGTATCTACATAATTAAGAAACAAAAGTTTTGCCATGTGTCTATCTAACATTATTAATTTAAAAAAGAGGAGTTTTTCAATTCTTTTGTGTAAAATGGAATTTATAAGAGGCGAGAAGTAAAGTAATGTAAAAAAAAATCCAATATTTTTTGTACACAAAACAGTGTCGTAATCAGCAAGAAAAGTAATATTTATTTTTTAATTTTAATTTTCATGTTTCAGGGCAAGTGGAGTTCTACTCACCACTAGAGAAACGCTCAAGAGAAACGTTCCTCAAGCAAATATGCACGTTTCGAAGCAATTTCAAATTCAGTTGGCAATTTAAACGGTAAATTATTGCCTCTGATGGTTTTACCAGTTTAATTTATTTAACTAGTTAGACAGCTTTCTTCCTTGATTCTTCATCTCATTTGATGAGCTCTTCTTTACATATTATGTTATAGTTCTTGACCGTGAACATGATTTGTGATTCCCTTTGTTGCACGCGTCTCTTCAGCGTGCCCAGGTCCGGCAGCGTCCGCCTTTATCAAGCGATCTGAAGGTGAAATATACGGGGCCCTAAATCCTAATACACATTTACTCGTTTCGTTTATCTTTTGCTTAACAAAAACCACGTAATCCTCCGAACCGAAACGGCGCAACTAACTGGTATTAATCAAGTATTCCCCGGAGAGGCCGGAACGAGTAGGGGTCCCGGCACTCGGGGGTGGGGGCAGACCGCACGCTCTTCTACTCAACGGCATCGACCACCCATACAAACTCCCTAATTAGGTATTTGCTATAGTTTACAACTTGACGCGGAAGGGCCGTTGCGCGATTATCGGGAAAAAGGTCCTGGATGTGTTCCGAACATGACTTAGATCACCGCCGGCAAAGTGAATATAAACCGCACAGATAATGATCTTATAAACCGAAAGATAACTTAATAACGACGCGACTTGCCGAGGGGTACAAATCGGGGGAGCGAGGGATGGGGTGGGCGGTGGCAGACAGATCCTGGGCCCAGGACCCTAAATCGCAATTACCATTTGATATTTATAAACACTGAAATATTTAAATACCGTTGTAAAAAATTTACAATGTTTGCAAAAGAAAGAGACGATTGTTTATTTTGTAGCAAGGAAAGTTTTTGGTTGGTGTTAGCTTAGGAAAGCCGCGGTCTCTGTGGCAACAATTCCGATAAAAACATGCATTGTAGGCGGCATCTTCCCCTTGATCCGTTCGCCCCTCGAAAATACTTTAACAATTTTCTTGACAAAACCCCCTTCATCCGGATATTTTAGTAAAACGCCGACGGAATGATGAATCGTCACGAGTGCAGTGCTGTAGGAAACGGTGTTTAATTTCCGCGGGATAATTCGTAAAAAGCAATCCGGTTCGGCGTCTCATTTCTTTCGTAAATCCCCCAGCAACGAGAAAAACCTATCGAAACAACAAGAAGAAACCGACGGAAAAAGCCGGACCCTCGCCTCGCTCCCGAGACGGAACAATGGCGAACCGAAGCCACTTGTGTGCGACTTTTGTAAATGTTTTTGCGGTTTTTCTAGTGCGCAGAGATTTCCTCCGCGATACCCGGGATAAGACGATCTCAATCACGAACGACCGCTTATAGCGAACCGATGAACAAAAAAACCGGCCTTGTTAATTTGTTTCGGTGCGGTCGATTCGATTTATCGTTTCAATTTCTGCGGACGATGAATGGGGCTGTGGCGGCGATTACGAGCTCCCGGGGGCGGGGGAAATATTAATTATGAATGCGCAGGGGCGGTTGCCGGGGCTGCAGCGGGTGCCAGGCGAAAGTCGAACCGGCTGCAAGTGTCACCGGTCGATGCTCACATTCACTCTTTTTATATCCACAACTGATAAGATACCATCGTATGACATATCTCACGTCACTCCTGGATTAATAGGCTGTCCAGCAGTGAAAGCCCCGTCGAAATCGGTTCTGTATTTAAGGCTACAAAGCTGCACGAACATACAAAGAAACATACATTACTTCCAAACGCGTCCTCGTTAGTCGGAAAAAAATAACACAACTATTTTTATAGGGAATAAATTGATGAAACGAGATGAAACTCGCTTGTTCTCTTGTCTTCATCTGCAAACAATGCATTTATGGGATTGATCGAATACATGAGTGTACACAAGAAAGCGGTCATGATAGAACAAAAGTCACGATTTGTAACAATCGATCATCTCCTGTCAACATGTTAGCACAGCGGGACTTAGTAGAATCAATCGAGAGGAATAGTCACGTGAAATTCTGTTCGGTAATAATTATCGAAATTGATTTTTTTTGAAAAATTAGTAATTTCGACATGACGTGATTAGATCAATTAAGATAAGCGGACACGTTTCAGTCATAGCTGTTGAATTTTTGCTAGAAATGTAGCAATAAAAAGAATTTATGATGCACATTCGTTTTTAAATGACACTTTTTATTGGGCTGCTTATTCGCAAGTTTTATCTTGTACATTATGTATTATGTGCGGCACATTATATATTCCATTTTTATTGCAAGAAAACAAAATATATGAACATAATAAACGACATGCGACATAAATTGGCGTGGGCACCGTGGTGCCCGTGTGGCGTGACGTTAACTAACTGACGTCTCTCGGCTAAACTGTTAGTGCTAGACAAAACGATGGATGTTCAGGACAAGTGTAGAGCTCCTCGGGGCTTACAACAATCATCTGAACTAATCTACGAATCCATTTTAATTTTTTATGGATGGGTGGAAATATGCAATAATACACGATGTATTGGCATAATTGCTTTTAACTGTCATAATCATAATATACGTTGGTTCGAAACTGAAAAATGTAATGGAATTTTAGTAACAAAATATTTGTTCTGCATTTATGATGAAAATTTCCAATAAAGAATGAAATTGGTAGGGTTTCTCGTCCAAATATTTTCGAAGCATTTACCACACATGACACAATTAATTTCTGAAATTATTTTTTGATACAGCTTGCGCAACATGTATAATACAGTGCGCCCTAAATCAGGACGATTTCTCCTTCGTGACACATTCAAAGGAAAGGAGACGATTCCGGGCGCAGAAAATGGAATAGGAATGTGAAATTATGGTCATTGAAACTTAAATCATAAACTACACAGTATCGACTTCACAATTTAGAGTACAGACGATAAAATGTGAAGTGCTCGTAATATAAAGGATGTTTTGAATCTAAAATACGAACATGAGGAGCAGAATATGTCACTGCTATCCCCTATATTAAATCTGGAGCATGTATAAACTCCGTCAAATTTTTCAACTATCTCAGACACTCCAAGCTGCACAAAATCCTATCAGGACCGTTACGAATTGATTAAAAATTAATTAAAAGGGTCGCAGAAGGGTTGTGAATAATGAAGCGGCTCAGTTTTTCCATCGATTCGATCAAACTTTCAGCGATATTTAGAATTTCGTTCATTTCGACCGTGCTCTGGAAGCTCAACACGAAGAAGTGTTCAGACGGATTTTACGACGACGAAGCCACACAGTCGGGAGGTCATATTACTTGAAAGACCTAGGTTTAGATAATTCCAGTTGAACCACTGCTCAGACTGATCGATCCTGAGAATTGACGTCTTGTCGCGAGCAATTTATTGTCGACGGCGACTTGTTAGGAAGTTCTGCGTTAAAAGGAAGAATGAGGGTCGAGGACTGTTCGGCGGAATTGATTGCAGCGTTTTACCGCTCTGGTATTATTTCAACATGCAATCAAGAGCGCAGATTTTTATTTTTGCTCGTTTCTTGCAACCGATGAGGAATTATCGCTGGCTCGGATCGGAGAACAACTCGAGAAGAATTTTGAGAGACAGGGGGAAAAGCCACAGGAAATTTTATTCTTCAAATTTGAAAATGCGAAAAAGGGAGAAAACAACTTGTAAGCAATTACCAATAATGTACCATCGTAAAAAAGAGTTATTTGTGTATCAAAGTTAGCGTCCGAAAAAGAGTTACTTTTCGTCCGGTTGTGAATACGTAAAATTACCGTTTTCATTAAGGGTGCCGACAAAGTAAATTGTATCGTGTATTATTTTTGACAAGTTTGGTCCAGCTTTGGTTGCAAATTCGCGATCATCGATTTGTTTTGCATGATCTAGTTCAGAATAATATTTATGAATCTCTGTAATAAATCCCAGGAAGAGTGGTGCTGAAAGAAAAGCGCAAAGTATCAGACTGCAATGTAATATATTTTATTTATAATGCATTTGCATGGCGAAAGCATAAGAGCTGAAGGTAGCATGTATGATACATAAGAGCCAAAAATCCTTCTCACTGTCGAATGGAATAAAATTTATCGGAGAATAAAATAGAAATATCTTTTATAAATGTGTCCAGTCTCTCTTACACTATTGGTCAATACTGAAACCTTGCTGGGTGTGGCCACTGCATCTCGGTGGCAACCTTCAGGCCGTATTAATTAATCATTAAGGCCACCCATTCGTATTTGAGCGCGAGGGGTGTTGCTTAACTTGTCTGATCAAAGATAGTGTATTGTTGTTATTTTATTCCCGAGAGCAGCGAGACAAGAAATGCTTGTCGGAAAATAGAGTGAGAGTTTTCCTGTTGCGATTCTTCCTTCGTTGATTCGTGAGCCTCTCCCCCAGGACAAAAACGTCGAAAGAACAGCAATAAGATGGTATCTTGGTGTTCCTTCACTGCTAATTCCATTCAACATCTATCATACAATCTGACGTCCTCCTGCGGCAATCCAACTTTCCATAATCTGAACAAACTCGTATGAGTTTTTTTCGTGACGGCGGCGACACCGCCGCCTTCCCGCCGACAAATACGCTTCTAATGCGGTTCGTGTCTTATCGTCTTAATAAGTCGCCGCGTGTCCGCACAAGTGGCTGAGGTACCGCCGTCATTTTTCACTGCCGCCCCCGCGGTCGTGATTCGTGGCGTGGTGTGGCGCGTAATTAAGCAATAAGTCAGCACGCGTGACGTGCTAGACTTAATTGGGGCTATCTAAGAAACTCATTAATTAAATTGTTTTGGCGGCGGCGAACGACTTGACAGGTGACTTGATGTCGTTTCATCCTTCATCGTGGCTGTCGCGGCGGTGCTGCGAATTAATCAGGCGGTAATAAGGACTGCCACTAGTTAAGGTTTAGTCTGTTGGTGATGGTGTTAAAAATCGAAAATTATTTATAAGTCACATTAAAAATCTCATTAGAGTATTTAGACACCATATGGCGTTTTTTAAAAGATTTAGTCGTGTGGATTTATTTTCAGTTATGTACTAAGCTATGGGCGACCGACGAGTCACGCGAAATTTGAATATCACATGGTGCTCTCTTCTGACGTCTGTCACGTCTAAACTGTAGCTACCAGACGGCCGTGGTGTTGAAGTTGAAGCTTCGGAAGGAATTATTGATGCGCTGTATTATTGAGGCGCTTTTGAAGCAAAATCCAATCAGTTGAATTACCACAAGGCTCCACATTGTGTCCGTTATTGTTGTTATTGTTCTCATTTATTCTATAACTTGCCTTAAACAACAACAGGTTGTTTTCTGCTTCTTTTGAATGTTAACAATATTTATGTATTGTTTTCTGAATGTATTTTTCCAAGAAACTTTATAACAGAAAGTGTGATGGGGTGGTTCATAAAACTTCAACTTTATAAATATTAGACTTCATTCTGTCATCACTCATTCTTCATTATTCATCAGTAAGCAATTAGCAATCTGACAAATCGGTGAATCATGCAAAAGTGGAATATTTCGCGGCCTTCTTTTGAACGTCTCTCCGTCTAAACTATAGCTGCAATACGGTCACCGTGTTGTTGTTAAGACGTTGTATTAAATTGGCGTCCTTTTGAAGCAAAATACATTCAGTTGGAATACCACAAGGTTCCACATTGGGTCCCTTATTGTTTTCATTTATTATATTCCTCATTCCTCAAAAATGCAACAGTTTTTTTTTCCTTGTAAATGAATAGCTATTTTCAATACAAGTGAGCAAAGTAGTGCATTTAATCACGAGTACGGAAGTTGGGCGTCTGAGCCGAAGGCGAGGACCCCAACCGTACAAGTGATTAAATGCACATTTGCTCATGTGTGTTGAATCTGATTTTTTCCATGATCATAAAAAAGAGTCGCGAAATCGAAATTTAGGGCAGCATTTTTTTGTCACTTTTTGAATTTTGAGTTAATTGCAGTGAGTGTAATTCACCTACTGCCTCCCCCTTATTATGCCGCAAATCACTATTTTTTAATGTAAATAAATCAAAATGACAAAAACATGACAAGAGTAAAAAATGAGGTTATATTAACGTATACTGTACATACCTATCATTATCTATCTGCATCACTATTTTTCATTATTGTTTAAATCACTGAAACAATAACTTCTACAAAATTAGCCCAACAGGGATCTCACGAAAACAGTTTTTCACAACAAAACGTGGATCAACAAAATTCGAAACAAAAGAGGTTATGTTGTTAGGCGTTGCCTGTTTGTGATTGGTTTACTGATTTTAGTTTAATCAGTGATACCAACACACAATGCATGAATTTTCCCAAAAGTTTACCCCAGCAATTTCACGTTTTTTCGTCAATTGAAATCTAAATAACAGGTTAAAAATTTAAATAAGTCAAAAATAGGACAAGCTTTAGTTCAGAAAGTATTTTAAAAACCGATTAAAAAAACTTTCAGTACAACATATTTGGCGCCCTCTATCCACAAACTGTCAAAACATTCACTTTGCTCACTAGTGAGAAAATATTATTTCCTCACTAGTGATTCAATTGCCATCTTTGCCGAAACTTTTTGATGGGTATTGTGACAGGGTGACCTCCTACTTTAGAAATATTACACGTCATTCCGTGATTATTCATTCTTCATTATTCAAATGAAATATATAAAGTTACCAATTTGCAACCCTCCGTAATTTATTCTGGGACAAAGCGCCCCATTCACTGCATTATTTAGCGTCGAGCTGTAATTTTGATGGAAGCGTTTTTGACAGTGACTGTTATTAGAGATTTAGTCTTTAACGATAAAATATTAATTGAAAGTCGGTAATCAGAAAATCAATTAATTTCGCCTTGTTCCCGTCTGATCGGCTCATTTTTCGTCGAATTTTAATCATCCACCGCGCGCTCGTTCCCCCGATTCGTCCCACCCCCGTCATAATAGTAATTTAACAAATAATAACATGTAATTTAGCACTAATTAATTTATTATTAAACGAACCGAATCGCTAAAGCACAGTACCTTGCAAAATAAATCCAATTACGATCACAACCTGCGTTAAAATGATTCGAAACAATGGAATTATTTCAAACGGAATTTGCTAAATTGAATTTCTAACGTAAAAATAGACACTCGCCCCGTACTGCATAAAAATCGCCGCCGCCGTCTAATGCCGTAATTAATTCGCCGCCCCTTTTTATGAAATTCCATCGGGTATTAATGTTCGTCGAAATTTGTTTAGGGCGATTGCGTTTAATTCAGTGAGTGGGGCCGCAATAAAATTTTTTAACACGATTCTCGAACACACCATCATCCCGGTTACGAGTCTGAATACGAAATCACCCCCGTGTCTTGAAATAATAACAATAATCATCTAGAGAAGTCTTCGTGAGGGCTGCGTGAACTCGCCCCTAAACGGGATGATTCAATTATCCGGTCAAACGGCCCGGCGCAAAGACGACCATTCACAGCCCTCATCTCCTGTCAATTCTTCACCGATCACCAGATCCTGCAGGAATATCTCGTCGGATTACTGGAGCGATGCGATTATTCCGATGCGGCGGGAATAGCACAAATTGCAATTAACCCGCATTAATTAAGTGGTGCTTGTGTCGTTGCAGTTAACTCAATTTAGGAAAAATGGTGAAACGTTTTGGAAAAGAAACGAGACTCTTTAAGGATTCAGTTCGAAAGGTACGGAAAGCTTGAGAGATTGTAAAAAGTCGTAAGATTTCAATTAAATTTAAGTGGTATCTACACTGAAATGTTTCTACTGCCTCCCAAGATTTTTCCGATGGACTAAAATCAGGACTCTGTGCTGGACTGGATTTTTTTTTATTAGTAAAAATGTCTTGTTCTTGTTGGAGTTGATATAATATCCATATTTATACGAATAATAGAAACTGTATTGGTATTTTATTGGCGAAGCACCCAATTACTTTTATTAAGTATACAGTAACTAGTCAGAAAATTCAATATTTGTGTTGGAAACTCTGCAATGCACGTTGAGTAATTCGCAAATATTAGGAGCAGTGTATAAATTGTGACGGCTTAAATATATCCGCAGGACAATCGTGTTGTCTGACTTTTTTCAAATTTTTTAATTTTTGTTTCAGATTTTTCTATTTTTTGTAAATTCACATTATATTTGTGGACAAAAACGCAGAAGAGTATGTGATCAAAAAGAAAACAAATCAGAACAGGCGTTGCAAATTATTATCGGTCATGTCGTAGCAGAATGTAAATAAGCGTTCAATGCAAACGCTACTTTTTATAATAAATTATGCGTCAAGAATTTTAGACGGATTTTAGATGGAGAAAATGTATAAAACATACACGACCAACATTTTACATTGGTAAGAATGGGTAATTTACCAGCTTTATTGCCAAACGCGACACCTTTGGTTCGCGGAAATGTCAAAGAAACGTTAACGATGTGCTGTTGTTAATCTTGAAAACAACTTTTCAATTTCGGCAAAGTTTACAGACGTTTACTGCAATTGTAAGCAACAATTATCCAAGAATAAGTGGTAAAATGAGTTTTACCATTAAAGATAAAGCATTAATTAGTAATAATTAATTAATTTTTAATAGATTCTGAATAATAAGTATGCATATGCGTATCATATCAGTCAATCTAAAACAAACTTTTCGATAAAACAAAAACTTAAAATTAATTATGAGTGATTTAGACAGTATTTCTTCAGACATCGCAGAAGCAGTGACAAATGTAGTTTCATCAATTATCACTCTTTCCAGAAAGAAATGCTTTGGTGAATGTTACCAAGAACAGAAAGTCTATGAAAAGATTCTGGTAGTTTATTTCGAACCTTTATCGAAATACTACAAAGCTTCCAGCCTTTGAGCTTATTATTTATATTGCTGGAGATGCTACCTAAGAAGACAAATGTGTATATTAGCAAATGTAGTCAAAGGAAAGCACAAGGGTACAGACCTAAGAAATACAATTTTAACTAAAAGCGATGTTATCAAGTTCTTAAAAGAAGCTAACGATGAAAAATATTCCACTGATGTAAAATGTTTACCACATCATCTTCGTACATTTACGATCATATTTCAAGATTACATTGATTGTTGGAGTTTGGGGGAAAAAAACTAATCTGCTTTTGGAAAACGTTAAACATGGACGTTTTCTTTTTTCTACTGTCAAATCCAGAAACAAAAATTTCTCCAGGATTTTTTATAGCTTTTAGGGACAATAACGGACTAAATATGGTTGAGATAGTTCGAAAACATCTTGCCCTACGTCTTAACCGTACCTATCACTGACGACATTTATCGGATATAAAAACGGAAATGTATTAAACAGCCTGTTGGAATAAATATATTTGGAAAGATGCCAGAGAATATTGTTTTGGTTCTTAAATTAGCAACTCCCAAGAAATATACAGAGCATTGTTCCCGGAGATCATCTACGTCATTATTTGCAGTCAAGTATTTTGGCAAAATTTTGTGAAAATAGACTTCGTCCGGCATCAATTATTTGTCTCAATGAAAAAATGTAGAATTAATATTTATAGAAATTAATAATTTTTTGTGTTTTGTTGTCTGCAAGAATCGTTTTCGTGTTTTTTTATTTTATAAATAAAATGGGTTAATAATGAATTCATTACCTCTCTAGTGTGATAATGAACTTCATTACCTAAAGTAAATAAATTATGTAATAAGACCTTATCCAAGCAGTCGTAAGTAATAGTGTATTATCTATTACAAAGCATCGAGGAGAAATTCTCATTCGAAGTGTATATGCGAACTTTTCCACGAATACGAATAAAGTTAAAAACGAAAAAGAAGATTTTTTATAGCCTGATTTGTGGACATTTTAAAGGACATTTACTAATTTAAAAATTGTTAGTAGCCTTATGTCAACAAATTTGTTAATGCTAAAAGATAGATGTCGAAGAATTTTCTGCAAAGGAAACTGAAGAAATGAGTGGGGTAGCAATTATTGCGGTTTCAATATTGAATTGATGATTCACGAAAAAATCGGTTCAAAATTTTATTGAATTGTCTTTTTCTCCTGACTTGTTTTTTTGAGAAATGGCACAATTTGGGAATCTAAACTGTAAGAGTTTTTGTTTTTTTGTAGTGCGTAAGGCTGCACATTTATTTTAGGAACGACGCGCCGTATTGTGAAGATAAAATAATTCGCTAGAACCAAAAGTTACATTCAACAACGAGTAAGAAGGAAAACGTCCTGACCACTTGGGCAACCACCGAACGGCGTCTTGCCGGTCCGCGCCACAACAATCGCCCAAACCCGAAATGCTCAACATAAATCAGCCTCGCGCTTTTCCGCCGGCGCCCGTTAGTTTTCGCCCCGTCCTGAAAGCTGCAGCTTATAGAGCGAACTTTCAGTCCACGGCCTACTCGGCAAGTGTGCGTCGGGTCCTTCGAACCGTGAGCGCGTTGCGGAGCTTCAACCTGAGCGATGGTGTCGAAAGCTCGCCGCCTGCGATAGATAGTGCGTCGATGATGTAATTCGTGTGAGTGAGCTTTTGCACTGCGGCAGCTTCGCTGTGAGTTATGTGCTTATGATGATTGGTGGTTGTTGACGAGCAAAATGGCCGGGAGGGAAGTGCTCTATCTCGTCTTGCTGGCCGCCAGCGTCTTCATCGGACACGGCTACTCCAGTCCGTCACCGATCAAAAGAAGTGAGTCTGGGGGTTGGGCCCTCGGGGGTGGCACGCTCGCGGCCTGCGCTCGGGAGATAGCGTATGTTAATGGGTGCTTTCGGGAGGAACCATAACTATATTAATAACGTCTGCCGGGGGTGGAACAATGGCTCCCACAGATTAAGTCTGATTGATAATTATATTGCGGAGAAGTTCGTCTCGACGCGACCTTGCCCTTTTCATTCCCATTCGATTAAGACGCATAATGCGAACACCTGAAGCCAACGCGTTTAATAGAGCGAATTAAGACTGAAGCAATAATCCGGGCACAATCGAAAGCTCCGCGCTCAGGCGAACTTCTCTTTCACCACGTCATAATTTATTCGAGGAAATCGCGAGCGATTAACGCTTCTTCTTGTTTAGGTTTCGAGGGACGCAAAAATTCGCTCCGGATCCCGGAT
This sequence comes from Tenebrio molitor, assembly GCF_963966145.1. Taxonomy (NCBI): domain Eukaryota; kingdom Metazoa; phylum Arthropoda; class Insecta; order Coleoptera; family Tenebrionidae; genus Tenebrio; species Tenebrio molitor. Next base: position 16,172,867 of record NC_091054.1, read on the forward strand.
TATTACCTCAAATTCGATCCTAATTGAATAGTAAATGTGGAAACTTGGCCGACTGTGGAGCTACTACATGTCTCCATTAAAGCGGGTAGCGTGAATTTAAATTAGGGCATCCGGTTGCGCCTATGACTAAATTATTTTACTTATCTGCTATTCATTGCACTCTACACGAACTCCATTTAAAATTCTTCCAATTCGACTTTGACTTTCTTAGGAAAATATTTAACTAATCTAATATCTTTTCGTCATTATTTCACTCACGATTCTTTTCAGTTTGGATAAAAATTTCGTATTTGCTCTACGCTCAAAAATATTGCAATCACGGTTGAGTCCTTCTAGTTTACATTTTGGCCTCTTTCAATTTGTTTGATAAATTCACCTTTTTGCAAGCTTCAAATGATTTCACTCGTTGAACTGCAAAATACAAGAGGCACTAACTGGTCGATTATTTTTTTAAATCTCCTTTTTAATACATTTTCTCAGTACCTTTTGTAGTAAAAACAGCTGAAAACCTTAAATTGACGGTATTATATTGTCAGATCAAGATAAAGATAAATAGATATTTATGATTTGTTAATTTATAGTAGTTATTTACGCAGCATATGCATACAGAACTCCTTTTTTAATAAGTGGGAAGTTTACACCCACAAGCGCAGCCAGCGCTGATTGCGGTAAGATTAAAAATGTTGCGAGGACAGTTGAATTAGTTTGACTAGAGTGAAGAGATAGGGAGATAAAATAAATGTTAGTTTATTATTTTTAAATTTGTAAAGCTCTGAGATTTTATTTTGGTTGATAAATCATTTTCCACAAGCTTCAACTAAATTGTGAGGTTGAATAATGTAATAAAAGAAAAAATATGACACACGTAATAAACTAGAAAGAACTACATAGTTGAATAAAATAGTAGACAAGCTTGAATTAGAAACTTTTCGACCAGAATTTTTGCTGAATGATATTAATAACGAAAAGATCTAGTTGATCGATATGAATAGAGAAGTAAAATTCAAGGATGGAAGAAATCACATGAGTTAACAAAAAATTGCGTGTTTAGTTCTAGATTGTAAGAGGATAACAGTTAATTTAGTATAGTCACAACAAATATAAATACAAGGTCATTATAAATGATTGTCCCATCGCAGTAGGCGTTGGCGCTGTAGTTGAATGTGTCGCAAGCCTCATAACATGAGTGAGCACGTGATTTTTACCTGCTGGCTCGGTATTGGATAAGACTAAACAGAGACGCAAAGACAAAGGACAGAGACAAAACTCTGCCGCAGTGAAACATTGGGTGCCAATGGCAAGTTAATCTCACTACGCTATTTGATTTGATTTTAATTAATGAAAAGAACACAATCTCAAAATAATTAAATGATCATCCAGTTAGTCACTCCCACATTTTTATTAATTTTGATTTTTAGAATACAGTATATTACGTCACTGACAAGCAACGAGAGGCGAAGCTTACTATCGCGCGTTCAAATGAAATCCTGGGCTGGGAAGGCGTTGGAAACGGTCAATTGTTGTACTTTTTTAAAGCCTAGATTAATTGGAGCATGTTCACAGCTAACCTAAAATTTAGAGCCAAAAAATCTTTCTTTTTTCTTTCTTTGCAATGTTTTACATTAAAAATAGAATAATAACGATTCCTATTCTCGAAGCAAATATCTAAGGGCACCCTTTGCTGAAAAGAAACATGTTCAATTATGTCCTGATTAAACATAAACAAATGTCATTCTTGTCAAACGGTGGGAAATACAAACTTTACACTGTTCTAAACGCGTTAATTTTTCCAACGCCTACTCAGCCCAGTATTTCATTAGAACGCGCAATATATGGGGCCTTCAATTAAATATATATTTAGAGTAGGCGTAGGAGACATTCTAATTCTTTTAACATTGTAAAGTAATTTTTGTGGGTAACCAATTATTCTCCGGAGTTGCATAGTAAGCTTTTTCACAATTTCATATTGTCATATTCCGTGAAGGGAGAATAGGGAGAATGCACTACAAAAATTAAAAATATTTTCTAACCTAATTTTATTTCGTTAAAATGTCAGGCGTTTCTTGTGTCATTTTTTACGCTGGAAAAATGTTGCAAACAATTGAATTTCCATAGGTTGCTCTAAATATAAATTTATTTGAAGGCCCGTTATTACTCAAGTGAACAGAGTACCTATAGCTTTTGGGTACTCATATGACAGTAATAAATAATTACATTATTAAACAAATTCTACATTCTTATTGTTGAATTTTATTCAAGACTTCTCGAAATACAATAATTTCAAATTCCATTGAATTAGTTTTTATCTTTGCTTGTTTTGTTGTTGTGCTTCTGAAAATTTAACTCACAACAAAATTCTAGCGATGTGTCATTTTAAGAAATAAAAAAAATATAGTCCAAATTGATAGGGGTGTCATGGTCATTTCTTCTTCAAAACAACAAAAATTATTTTTAAAACCACCCCCACAGCCACGTGAAAAACATTAATTAACACTGTTCGTTGATTGCATTTCCATCGAAATTAATTATAATTGGAGACACGTGACCAGCCAATTAAATTTCGACCCCGCCATGAGCCAATCACAATTTTCCTTCAGTTTTTCACATTGTTTCGGCCGTGCTGGCAAATCGCCAATTATCCGATATTAATTAAAATCGACTATCAAAATTTAAACCTGTTCACGAGATCGGTAAATCTAGCATTCTATTTGTAAACATGGCGATGAAAATCAAACGGAAATGGTGGCGTTGTGTAAAGTGGCAACGTATTTTCCTGATACTGACTTATTTAATATGTTGTAAACAACACTTCAATTGCGTGTAAAAGCGAAACGTTTAACGGTAGCTTTGCTCTTATGTACAAAACATGAGTATTAAACGGGGGAGGGTGTTTTATAAATGTTTTTTCAGAAATAATGTGGAAAATCACAAAAGGTGACGTTGTAGTCATCACGAAATAAATGCGAAATTTTAAATTAAATGTGCTAATACGTTTCATTGTTGCTTGTTCTCTCCCTGTTTCCGCCTACCACATTTCTAAAGCACGTGTTAATTATTTATACATATTTGGGGTGATACACCAAGATAACCGAATAACAGAAGCTTCGATATTACCATTGTTAAAATAATGACAAACCGATTAATTTATTTAACCATCAATGCCAACAATCGATTAGGTTTTCTGTTGAGCTTCGCACGCCGCTTAGTAAATTACATACAAAGAAAATAAATAAAAAATACAAAAAAAAATATTTTTTCATGTGAACTTCGGAATTTATGTTAATGACTTGAATTTGTAGATTTGCAATTTAAAACTTAAACTCAACAAATTGTACGACGTTTGTGTCAAGGCCAAGAAACCCTCCCGTTGTCGCAGTACAACTTGCTATAAATCAGCCACTTGAATAAAATTATTTTAATCTTATTTTTTTTTTTGAGACCGAATTTGTGTTGAGGCTCGTGGATATAATAAATTAATTCGTCCGCCATCTTGAATACATTTTCATGAATTAACAAGAGTGACACGTCGTCGCGTATTTTTTCCAAAATATAAACAACAGGTTCGAATTTTTGTGCTTCCGAAGTTGTAACAGGTCATGCTGGGAATTTGGGTCGAAGCGGTCAATAAGGTAATGTAAACTAATGTCGTGAGTGAAAGTTAGATAATGCACGAAGAATATGGCTCCCGCTTGTCCAGTTTTATGAGAAGATTACGCGACTGGATGAGAATCACATGAGCAAAAACGTGGACAATACGGGCTCAGAGTGGAACACGAAACTTGTAATCAATGTTGCATGTCGATGATAGAGTCATCGGTGGCGGTCTATATTTAGGACTGTATTGAGTTACAAGTGTAACGACAATTACGGCAATTATAGAATTGATTTTTGGTTGCACAAGAGCTCACTAGTGCGTAATTGATGCTCTATCTGTTTTGTTTGAAGCGCAAAACTATTGTACTAGATAATTTTATTCCTGTATGATAAGCAGGGAAGAAAAGGGGCATTTTTGTCAGCTTCACATTGATAAAACTTGCATTCCTTTTTGAGAGCGATGCAACAATGGGTACAATACTATTTGTTTGAACAAATAAATAAATAAATGAATATTGTAAGATAATTTTTTTTATTTTTTCAACAACTCAACCACTGTTCTAAAATCTAAAATCAGGAAATCATCTAATAAAAAAAGTTCTTGCTCTTTTTATTTTGAAATGTATGCTTATGTATCATTTTTTCAGTTGATACCTCCCTAGAAAGTGAGTCTATATCCATAGTTATCGGTGGGTGACGGTTTCTCTTTCGTTCATTTCACTTTCGCTCACTGAGCTTCACTCACTGGTTGTCATTCACTTTCCTACTATAACGTAATTTTGATTTTGTAGGCAACATTTGCTTCCTCGCGGCACTTCTCTCTTTCAGAACACGATCAGGAACATACGAGTATAAGTCTTCATTATCTATTATCCATTACAGAAATTTGTTTATTTTGTATTTTATTTTTTTCCATAGCAACAAATCCGTCCAAAAATGTGATTTATTTTTATTTAAAATTTTGAATACAAAGTTACAGACTTACTTTCTAAGGAGGTATTGAACAAAACCAAAAACAGCACTCGAGAGTAAGGGCGCTTTCGTTCACTTGAATTGCATCGCAATTCGCGTGAACGAAAGCTTTGCCTTCCTCACTCTTACTGTAAATAACTAAATGACTACATATTATCAAATCTGAAATATTGTTTTTATTCTAATTGAGTCCCTACAATATTTTCAAAAGGTATAAAAAATAATAAACTTATAAAGGTAGCTCGGTGGCCGCATGGCTGTCGGAGACAGTGCTCCGAGGTCGCGGTCCCGGCGCTAGTGGGTTCGAATCTCACCGAAGGGGGAGGATTTTTTCCAAGGGTTCAAATCCCGGCCGGATGGGTCTCCCATGGATGTTGTGCTGTATTCGTGTTGTGTTGTCCAGAAAAGGAGAAAGGAGAAGAGAGGGTGGCCGGAGCCCCGCCGCACCACCTAAGGAAAAAGAGAGGAAAAACAAGCCGACCGCAAGGTACCTGATAGGCCAGGAGTGGCGAAAGGGGAAAGGCTACAAAAAAAAACAATTTTCAAAACGAGAGAAAATACCATTCATATATCATTTAAACGGGTTTAAACCGTTTGCAAAGCGACAATTGCTTTGCAAACTTTGAAACTGGGAACTGAAAACGTCTCCATCAATTTCTAGAAACGTGCAATCAGCCAAACGACCTTGAATTGCTGAACGATCCTCCATAAGAAAATATGCGGGATTGTATCTGCAGATTACACAACCACTGGGATTTCACAGAGAACTGCTTCGTTAAAATGTTGAATTCCCAAGAATTTTTTTAGAATGTGTTGGACCATTTTGTCTAACTTAGTAGTATCTAAACAATTCTTCTTGTATCGATAGATTAATCACCAAAACATTTCCAAAACAAAAGAATACGTTCCTGAGACTCACCTAATCGTCCTAGATTTCCCTGGATTTCCCTCTATTACTCCCGGATGTTCCTGTATCTCCCATTAGTCTCTTGAAATCCCCTGCATCTTTTTCGTATCTTCTCTGGATTTCTCTGTATCTTTCCTAAATTTTATTGTATCTCCTTTAATCTTTTGCACAGAAAACGTTCCTTGCAGAAATGTCAGCTGACAATGTTTGACAGTTTCTGGTCAAATTTATACACAAGCTTTCGTTGAAAAAAAATACCTTATTAAAAAAACTCTTGAGTAATTAGTAATTACAGTCGAAAAAAGAATTGAAGAAAGAGTTGAATGCATTTTTCTGCAAATGCACTTAGTTATTAAATTAAATGTTATGAAAATAATTTACTGTTCGTGTCTAGAATTTTAGCACGAACTTACTAGACATGTTTCTGCTTGATGCAATGGAGAATGAAATTATCACTTCGAACAGCTTGTAAGATTTTAGACGACGCCTTTCAAATGCAAAGTTTTTGCTCACACAGTAGTTCTGTGTAGAGAAATAAGTAGCAACTTGTAGCATATTCGCAAGGCTGATTGCATACATGTCGAATTCCAAACTAATTTTGCAGTTAGGAACATTTTGAATAGAAAATCAATGTTTGCTGAATCCAGGGATTAAAGGAATTGTCGAAAGCGACGTACTTGCTACCACAAAACATTTTCTAAAATTCTCTCTCTGATAATGTGTATGAGACGTTGCCCCATCATGTTGGACGTAGCAGCACTATCAGAATGTTGTAACGACAACCTTAAATCTAAGATCTTAGCGATTTATTGTGTATTGTATGCACCTCGAATATTCTAGAATCGGTTAAGTTGCAAGCTTATGCTGACGACACGAACTTGCGAGCCGGCTGTAGCATTATCTTATCAGAAAACAATGCAATGCATTAACGACAGTCTTAAATTAATTTGCACTTGGTCTGTTGAACACAACTCTAATTCCAAATTGGAATAATTATTATTATGTCGTTTTACTTTTTGGTGAGAATTATTGAATCGGTATTTTAAAATAATGTATTGTTATACAAGTTGCACAAGACAGTCCAATGAGAGGGTTTAGGGCACGACGAGCGCAGCAAAAGGAGTGCTCTAAAGGAACGAGTTCGACAAAATGTCTAGTGAAACGAGTGTAACATGCTATTTTTTCTATTTAGCACCTTTTGAGCCGGTTTTAAATCAAAAGTAAGAATTTTAGAATTTTATGATGGTTGGCAAAAACACTTGTCGACTTTGGGATATTCGCGCGTATTGGTTGACGCTGCCAGAATGCTCTAAAGTCTAGAGGAGTCTGGCAATACCAACATGATAACCCTAAAATTGTACTGTCGCTATTATAGAACCACTTTCAGCTGTTACGATACTGTTTTTGGTATTGTAACAGCTCTGTTATGAACGCAAAATAGAAAAAAAAGTTTTATTGTTTGATAAATTGCGAGAATGTCAGGTTAGCTCATTGATACATCGCACGTTCAAATAAAATCCTGGGCTGAGTAAATGTAAATTTTAAATTTCCCGCCGTTTGACACGAATGACATTTGTTTATGTTTAATCGGGACATAATTGAACATGTTTGTTTTCGTTTTTAGCAAAGGATGCCCTTAGAAATTTGCCTCGAGAATAGGAATCGTTAAGTTATTCTATTTTTAATGTAAAACATTGCAAAGAAAGAAAAAAAAAAGAAAGATTTTTTGGCTCTAAATTTTAGGTTAGCTGTCAACATGCTCCAATTAATCTACCCTTTAAAAAAGCACAACAATTGACGATTTGCATTTAGAAAATGTGAAAATAAACGTTTCTAAATTTTATCTTTCTATTTCCTACTTAAATCGTCATTTAAATATCTCAGCAGTCACATTTTCACAACGTCGGCCATATTTTATAAATCTACTCACTCGTTCATTAGACTCGCTTTGCCACTTCGTTCCGTCCGCTTCCAAATTAAATTCAAGAAAACGACTCTTATAAATAACAACAATTACGAATTTAACCCAATTATGAAAATCTCCAGGGCTGAGAGTTCTAATCTGAATGTTACTAATTGATCTCCATGGATACCGTTCCAGAGTTGCTCCCGGTCGCTCCCAGTAAAAATCCCGAATTTGTCGATCCAAAACTGATTATGGAAAACTTGTCGACGACTGTGTATAGGAAATTAAAAGGGGGAAAGATAGCAGTTTCTATTATTCAACCGCTCTGGCACGCATACGCACTGAAGTGGCAATTTCAGATCGATTTTATCAACGCACGAACGCCACTGGCTCTCCTAATTGAATCTCTTGTCTGATTCGGTTTTGATTCTGGCGAATTGAAAAATCTAAATGTAGACATTTCGAGATTTGTCACCCCAGTTTAATCCCCCTAATAGTGATTAATTCTTCGGCCAAAACAAATAATTTATCGTGAACGTTTGTAGCGATCAATCTGTTAAATAAAAGCAATTTATAAAATAGGATCTCCGAAAAAAATGTCGTTCGGTGATAAATTATCTGCAATAATAAATCATCAACGAATATGTCATTTATTTCGTAAATTACCCTGTTGTGCCCGATCCACAACACATCACGTTTTAGGGTTATTGATGGTCAATATTTAATAACGATAAGTTTCCATACAATTTGTTTATCGGGGGTGGTTAATGATCGCGAGGACCCAGTCGGGGCGTTATTCATGCATCAGATCGTAATGAAGATAGAAACCACAAACAGAAGTAAAAGCGATTTCTGAACGACATTACTAAGATTGGCGCTGGTAATGACTTTATTTATTTATTTTAGAACAATAGGCGAAGGGGGCTAATAACGCCTCATCGATTTTACACAAATGTCACATAATTTGCTACTCGTTCACCATAATTTTGTTTGCCGTGGTATTACGTTAAACAAAGGAAAACATTGTCATTACTACCAAATTACCAAACCCAACAATAAATTCATTCGGTGTTTGGTATTGTGTCAAATAGAGGAACCCAAGGAAATATTCAACGAGTTTTATTATCTAGTTGTCTGGTTCGTTTTGTTTTTTACATATTTATATGTACCTATAGTCCAATTTTTACCCTTTTGAGGTGACGTCACGATTTCCTTCCTCGCTTTCTCTCTACTGAAACGACAGAAACAGAAAAAAACAAAAAAAAAACGGCACGTTTATTTATTGTTGGTTACTTTGTGGTTATTTTATGCTCCTGTCATTTTGACAATTTTTAATTTCTTTCACTTATTACATTATTAAAAACATAACCTTTCGAAGCAATTGTCAACAAATTTGAAACATAACAGTTATTTATGATCAATTCAATTTTGTTTCTGATTCTAGCTCAAACATACGTGAAGTTACTAGATAATGACGTCATCGCAAAAGGGTAAAAATTGGACTCTACTTATTGTATAGAGTACGCTAATAAAATATTTAAAAAATATATTTAAGAAAACCCGGCGCATCCACCATTTTCTGATATTTATGAAAATTTAAAAATCTTTATTTTATTAAATCAAGTGTGCTTGATCTGGACGCAGAGCACCAAAAAGCCACCCTATATGACCTTCATCGGAAAAGAAAGTCCTTCTGATCGCATCATTTCTTTATGAAGTATTTTTATTACGAAACAGGATTATTGTTAATCAAATAAAGCGTTTGAATTTGTAACAGAAATGCAATGCAGAGGAAGAAACAAAAGGAAAAAGCTTTTCAACTTTCTAAAGGATACGTCACAATGCTAAAATGTTCACTAACTACTCCCGTATGAATCTTTTAAGCAGGAATAGTCCTTGTTCATTACCCTACGTCTATTTCCTCTTTAGATATTTTAATGTTAGATGCACACCTGAAGTCTTGTATTTGTTGCCATGGTAACCATTTACATCACTAATTACATTTCCTGGCTGAAGCTTAGATGCTACTTAGAGCTCCTTTAATGATGCGAATACAAGAACTTCCAGTAATGACCTTCCTATTTAAGAATTCGATGCTTATTGATCCACTTAAGCATAAAATATTCACCGAAGATACAATATTGCTCAGGGCTTCCAGTGAATACGTAAGAAGTTTCATTTTTATTTCAAAGCCTTCAGATAAATATAGTTTTCTGAAATCTAAATGTAGTAATTACGCCAGAGCGGTGCAACAAAGTTTGTGTTCTACCAAATGAATAAATTATTTTGAAAGTTTAACCGAGACCCCATTTTGGAATATTTTGTGTATTTTCACAAAATCATATCATCTTTTACCGTTCAACAATAAAAATGTTACGTATCTGGAGTTTCAATAGGTATATATTCGTTGTATAAAGAGATTTTAATTTATAAACGTATCTGAAGAGTAGACAATTTGGGCAATTTTTACGCACGGCGGATGGTAAAAATCTAGGTGACTGTAAATATGATGTTTCCGGAGATGTCATCTGAATGTTAATTTGACATTTACATGCAAGGAGGCCAAAAAAACTTTTATGTACACCTTGGCCTTTTAACATCTTGCCTCGCCCGCAAGCGGCCTCCGCGACAAATTTTCTCTCCGTACGTTAAAGAAAGATTTCGCGGCCTTGATGTACAAATAACTATTGTTTATAAAAACATGAAATATCGTTATTTTGTTTTCTGTCTTTATTTTTGCCAAGATGGCAAAATCTAAGTTTTGTAAAGAAAAAAATATGAAAAAATGAAACCGCGTAAAAAGTTTTAAGTGGACGCGAAAACAACTTAATCGCCTGGTTGACTCGAGAATTGTCCCACAATCTGGAGCCATTTTCTGAATCTTCATTAACTGTCATTTTGCAGACGATATGAAAGAATCGCTTTCAATGAGCTGCTCTAAACTTTGATGAGTTGATGAAACAATGGAGACCGGCCGAAGAAGTTGCGTAAATTCTCTCGGTTTGAACATTGCCGACTTCTCTCTCTTTAATTCGATATCGGGAAGAAAGAGAAAGCGGGAGTGCCATAGTTATTTTATAAAGCTGTTTAGGACCGCGTTTGGGGACCACGATTTAAAGGAAAATACGTTCGGGAAGATAGCCGCAAAGCTGGGACAACATTATTTTTCAGTTCTGGCTTATTTTCTACAGGAAATATAGTCACTTAAATTTTTTGTGTCCTGAGGTGGGACCCGCCTCCATTGTAGATTCTTTAACGAGATGTCTACGTTTGCAGTATTTATTCATATTAAATAACAGAGCCCTCTGGAAAAAAATAATCTAAATCTAGGCCGTAGATGCTTCATATGATATCATACATTTTAGCCAAGTGAAAAACTCTGATGTTGTGTCAAAATATGTGACAGCTAGACATAACCTTACTAAACCTTGTAGGAATGGAAATATTATTAAATAAAAATTAAAAAAGACGTAGAAATGTGAATTTGAAAATTAAATATATGAACACGAGGTGGTTGTTGTGTGCTCTGCGTGATCCGCCATACTGTATTGCCATTTTTTAATTATTCTGTTTTCAGATAATTTAATTATTAAAGTACTCCGGGATGTTGTTAATAACCGAGAATAGATTCTCGTTTGCTAAGCTACTTTCCTTTTATCAACACCTGTACCATCCAGCTGGCGATAAGTCATAACCGGGCTAATTCCCTGCTGCATTGCGCCCTCATCGTCCAACCCCCATCCCCTCTCCAGATTCAGGATCAGAAAACACGCAGGCAATTTCTGGAAATTACCCCTAAACGTTAAATTAAAACACCCTGAGACGATCACTGCGTCAAGATTCGCGATCCTCATTACTCAGTTCGCGTGCGACGTGTGCGAGGCGTCGGAGGACGTCGGCGGCGTCCCCAGGGGTGGTTTTATGTGCTAGGTAACGGGAGAAGGGGCGAATGGCGGCGGCCGCCGGCACCGGAGATGTAGATTCAGGTTAAAACCTGTCCCCCATAAAGCGCTCCGCGTCCGGAATGCGGATATTTCTATTCGGCTGCGGCGCGCGCAAATAAATAAGCCGAAAATGAGTTTTTGCCCACGGAAGAAGGAATCAGATGCCATCGCCACGATATGCGTGGCCGAATTAATGGCACATAAAAATCGGGGATTTTTCATCGCGACCCGTTTTAAACAGGGACCGGACGGGTGATGTACGACCGGGGATTCCTTTTATAAGTCTAATGGGGCGAGACGCACGCACAAAACACCGCCAAGAGATTATTTCGAATTATGGTTTTGTTCTTTTCATTAGCGTTATTTATCTTGGAAGCTCGGAGCGGAGGCAGCGACGCCAGAGATTTATTGCCCTTTTGACAAACAGGATGGTGCGCGCTCGTACAATAGATCTAAAGGCAACGGCCCCTAACTCTGACATCCTACAACGCATTCGCAACTGGATTTTAAACGGTTTAATACGAGTGGAATTAAAATATTTGGTGCGCTCGTGCGTGTTAACTTCCCACATATAAAAAAATCATGCTTAAATATCTTTCAAGTAATGAAATCAGGTTGCTTAATCTGAAAAAAGTCTCAAAATATTGTTTTGAATAAAAAATCAAGGCGGAGTGGTTAAAAAGAGTTGTCAATAGAAAAAGGAATTTCAGGATAATGGAGAAGTCAGAGTAAGAGGAGATTATCAGAAACCAAGAGGGAGATAAAGGAATAGGAAGGATAGTGGGAGGAAATAGTAGAATGAGAAAAAGATTTTTCTTGCCATAGTGTATAGGGTGGCTCTTTACTCGTACGTGCTCTGCGTCAGGAGTCAGTCAGCAATATATTTTTTGAGCGTATCTCAATGCGTAAAATGTTTTAACGAATTTGAAAGTCGTCTTCATCACAATAGCTCACTACCAAATGTTCTCTGGTTGAGATATTGATTTTACCACGTTGCCTATTTACTTTTAAATTTCCGATTATAACGAGTTTGTTGATAAATTTGGATTCATTAAATACAACGATGTCCTTTTAACAATTTTATGTCCTCCTATTCTCCCGGAAGCACCGTCGTCTTATCGAACATTTAAAAAGTTCTGAATAAGAGTGAACGTTTTTATGCAAGGACTTCACTCTAGATATTCGTCTCCAATGAAAATCAAATTTAAGTTGAAAGGGAAAATCACAAATAGATCCGAATATATCAAAACTTTGTTCGTAAAGCGGTTTTCTTTTTGGAAAGTTGGTAAATAAGTGACGCCAAATTGCACAATTTCATGATTGGATTCTCCTTAGAGAATTATGTTCTTATAACGAGTTTCCAATCTAACTTGAGTGCTCGTTCTCCATTTTTAAATTTATCAATATTTTTCAATCATGATGAAATAAATAGTCAAAGACACTATGACAAGGAAAGAACAACCATACTCTATGCTAGATTCTTTTTTTGAAAATCAATACAACGTGTTAAGCAAAAAAAAAACAAAGATTCATTTTGATTTTCCGCCACTTGCGGGATAAATAGTTTTGTGGAAATTCCATTTGTGAGCAATTTCAGCACTTTTTGTGTAATTCCATCAGCGACATGAAAATATAGGCGTGTAAGCTTGAAAAGAATTATGTCCGGATTCTTGAACTTTTTCAGAGAGGAATTGAATTTTTATTATGATGCCCTGCATGAGTCTAATAAAACGGCCATTTACGACTTACGGTTAATGAAATTTTAAGGCTTCTTTCAAGAGCAGTGAAACATATTTCGGATTTCTTTTGTGCGAAGCTCGTTGCAACAAAATTGGAAGCGCTTGTAAAGATGTCATTAAAAGAGCTTACGGCAAGGCAAAACCGAAGCACAATTAATGTACCTCTCAAGTTTAATTACCAATGTTCAAAGCAAGTGATTCTGATTCGTACAAGTCGAAAATGGTAAACTGTAAATTGGCTTTAAATGTACTGAATTTTCATTCGAGTGTGACAATTTTGATTAAGATTGATTTATTTAATTCGTTTTACGCTTTGCGGAATTTTGTCACAGTAAAATTTCCTGTTGTGTTGCAAGTTGCATTATTGGGGTAAAGTAGAAAGTTATAAAGTAAACGTTGTATTTTCTTGGGAACACTGGTTCAAAATTTATTCTGCAATCGCATAAAGCACTGGTGCATCTGCAGTTTTCATACGGTTTCTGCGAATCTGTTGGCGTTTCGTATTTTAAATAAAAATTAATTTGGGCTTGTTGGAATAGCGATGCGGTCAAAGGGATTCATTATTAAATGAAAATTAATTTAGAAAAATTGTGCAAGGTAGGTAATCGGTGGAAAACAAATTGTGTGGGGAATAAAATGTGTTTTTAAATTAGATTAAATAACTCATTATTATTTTATTACGGATCGGTCAATAAAAACATTAATTATTATTCATAATTGTATTATAAAAAATTAGCTAATCTAGTGATTTCCGACTTTGATGCAAGTTAAAATCAAATATTCAAAATTATTATTATTTCCTTTGTAGTTTCAAAACAGCTATTTGTGCTTATAGTAATTAAATTAAAATGTATCGAAATGACGATTTCATTAATTTACTCTAACCTAATGAGCACGATAATGCAAAAATTATAAAATTGCGATTTTTTTATCCTGTTACTACAAACTAGGTTCTTGGTAACTAAAGATAACTAAAGTATAATTTTGTATTTTTATTTTAACAAATTGTTCTTTTTGTTCTTCTTTGAAACAAAAATGTCAAAGTACAGATTGTTCTTGAGAAAGGAATTCTGGGGAATACTCGTATAATTAACAATTTGTTAAACGTTTTCTGGACCTAAGATTATGTAGAATATTTCTCAATGAATCTCCCCCTATTTCGATATTTCCTTGCATCACCCATGAATCTCCCTATATTTCTCCTACATCTTTCTATTTCTCCTCCAAATACATCCGTGTCTCTTCCTTATATCCCTTTATCTCCTGTTCCAAATTCTCCTGTATCTTCTTAGGATCATCTTGAATCTTTCCCGAAATTATCTGTATGTCTCACAGATTTCCGTTTACATTTCTCAGATTCCCTTTCATCTCCCCCGATCCAACTGTTAATTTCATTAACCTCTTTGTGCCTCCCCTGAACCTCCCTTGATCTCTCTGTGTCTCATTTCGAATTCTGTGTATTTCCTGTGCATTCTCCCTGTCATGGTCAGATCTCTCGATATTTCGTATATTATTCATATAGATCTCCTATTCCTGGTTTCCCTGTACCTCCCTCGAATTTAAGTGTATCTTTCCCAGATTGCCCTTCGCTTTCTTCGGATTAATATGTTTCTCTCATTAATCGCCCTGTGTCTCTCCTTGATCTCCCCATATTTTTTACGAGCTCCTTCTTCCCCGGACCCATCTATGAGTCCCTTGGATCTTCATGTTTCTCTCTTAGATTTCCTCCATAACCTCTCCAAATCTACCTGTATCTCTCTCTATTTCTTATATCCGAATACCTCTCTCGGGATCTTCCTGTACTTCCCTGCATCTCCCACGGGTCTCCAATCCCAGATATCTCAGTATCGCTTACGAATCTGTGTATGTCGCCCGGATTCCCTTTTACCTTTTACGGATCTACCTGTATCTCTCAAAACTATCTACCTTCCTGGTAATGTCCTGGATGTGTCTGAGATTCCCTTTCATCTCCCTGGATCTACCTGTAATGAACTTAATGAATCTCTCTTTATATTCTCTAGACCCCGTTTCATCTCCCAGTGTCTCTCCTGGATCTTTGATTGATCTCTTGTCCCAGATCTCTCTGTATCTCGCGCAAATCTCTCTGTATCTTTCTCAGATCTTGCTTGTCGTCCCGAATTAACGTGTATCTCTCTAAGATTTCCTTTCACTTCCTTGGATCTACCTGTATCTGTCATGAGTCGTCTGTATCTTCTCTTATCTTCCAATATCTCTATCGGATTTTACTGTATCCTCTCCATCCCGAATCTCTCTTTCTTTCCTGGATTTCCAAATATCTTTCTAGGATTCCTTTGAAGCTTCCGAGGATCTATATAAATCTTTTTGTATCTTTGCTGGATTTCCCTATATCCTGCTGTATTCCGAGGGATCTCTACATATCTCTCTCGTTTTCCTTTTTATATATTCATTAGGCAAATTCTCCCCCTTGACCAGCTCCTTTATTTTATCTTGTATTATCCATTAAAAAACATATATACAGGTGTCCCAGAATGAACCAGCATAATTTTAACCACGAGCTACTGGCTTCATGTAGTACTCGAAAAAATATTTAAATATTATTGCGAAGTAACCTCTAGGAAATATGCTTTAAAACAAGGAAACCGCAATTGTGTACATTTTATAAAATAATATACAAGGGTGTATTTTTAAATTGTGCCGAAATTTTACCTACAAAGTTGTGGGACAACGTAGAAGACTAAAAGCAAGTAAAAAAAATTGTACCTCAAAAATTAAATGTCATTTTATTTTTTGACAGGATTTTTTAAGTATTTTTCCGAGTTCTACATGAAGCCAGTAGCTCATGGTTAAAATTGTGTTGGTTCATTCTGGAACACCTCTATTGATTAAATAAATCTTAAATACATTTTGACAATTTCACAAAAATCCTTTCATTGTTAAAATTAAAATAAAAAACAAATAATCTGTTGGACTGTTGTACCCAGCAATGCGAAATACATATTTCTTCTAGGTTTTTACACGTTTATAATTTGTTCCTTTTATTGTGTTTTCATTCCAAGCAGATTATTAATTTACTAATTTTGTCGGTGTTTAGTTTGGCGGAGCAATATCCTGAATATGGTGATTTTCTCGATTGTGAGCCGCTCTTTCTCGGCGTGGCGTCTTTCTAAGCCATTTACCCTGCCACACTTTGTGTTCAATGAGATGTATTACCTCCTGTAATAAACCGTATTCTAACCTGCTAACATATGATCTCGGAAGCACTCGATGGCGGTGTATTATCCATCATAGCGCAAACATCCTTGCGAGTCCTGGCGCTGCGTCAATATCTCAATATTGCGTTACTTCCTATTAGCAGTTTCCTCGAAAGATAAATTCCTCGCGCAAGCCAATTATCCACTCCTTTCGGAATCGGATAATTGACGAAAACTCGCACAAATTCGAACGCTCAGCGTTTTAAAGCAACCTGAAAATCAATCAGACCGGCGTTTCGAAGGAACCGTGTCCGGCAGGAAAATATTTCACCAGCAGGACCGAAAACTCGTGTTATTACGGAATTATTAATTGTAAAAGTGAGTAAACTCGTTAAAAGCGGCGTAAAAATTCAATGGAACAGCAAATTGGACGCTCGCCATTAACAGGTGCTCTGATTCCGGTATCAGCAAACAATAAACCGACGTCTGGAATTAAAAGACATAAAAAGCGAATAAAATGACCTCTAAAGAGTTTTACCACCGTTCGGTTGCGCCAATTCGAACAAATATGACTCCGTATATTTTTATTACGGAAGAGGACGGGAAACAGGAGGCCTCCCGGTCGCACTCATCTAAAATACATGCGTCAAAGTGATCGACTTTTAACTTTCGCAGTTAAATTACAAGGGTTGCAGGTCGCGCTCTTTCCCTCGTCCGTCCCGAACGAAATTAATGTTAAATGTGTCTGAATTCCATGAAATTTTAATAATGCAGTCGGCTCTACCTTGCATTATTCAAACGGTGTAAAAATTTACATTCGCAACAGCCTTGTACTAAACAATTAAAAAGTCCAAATGGAAACAACTAAAAACGTATGCAATCCTGCGTGGCCTAGATGCCGTGACGGCGGATGTATGCTGGAAAGAGACGGAGGGTTTTTGTGGCAGATAATTGCAGGAAAGGAACGAAGAGTGCACGGGGCAAGATATATTAATGGAAATAACAGAGGGACCAATATTGTTCTTTGTGGGACCCCAAAGTAACATCGATTAAGCTAGAACGTGAATTGTGCAGTTGTGCAAGCTGCCTGCGGTCAGCAATGTAGGAAGCTATCCAATTATTAATTTTAGTCGTGGCATTGTAATTACACTGTTCTGTAATTAACAAGTTAGATGCTAAATGGACTAGTTACCTTAACAATTAATACATAAACGCTCAATTAAATTTGAAACATTTGTTAGAAATCAAAAAGTCAAGTCGGGAAAGATTTGTGAATAAAATAGTAGATTATATCATTAAGGGTAGAAGGGAGTCTTTTTGTGCTGAGACCGAGACGAAGTCGAGGTTGCAACTAGGTGAAAAAGATATTAATAATAAATTGCTATATGTTTGTGTTCAAAAGGAAATAAAGAACGAATTGGAAAAACTTGCCTTGGAAATTAAAGCACGTAGGGTGTGTTAAGTGGTTGTGATACTGAATAAAATTACGAATTGAAAAAATCGGATTAATTTTATTTAGGACTTCTCTAGAAATAATTTACATTATTTATTTGCGTTATCTGGAAAAGAAAATGCTTTGAGTGTTTCCTTGATTTTTCCGGAAGTTTCCTCCGTCTGAAAACAATTCAGGACTGGCTGCAACATAAATAACGAAAAATTAAAACTCATTAAAACTCAATCGAGTATCCCGAAGACAATAAAAGGAAAATTATAAAGTTCCGTTGTTTTTCTGTTTGATTCGCCCTACAAAGAAATCGTTTCTGGGCCGTCTAAAATGGCTGCGCATCCGGCGCCTCTCAACAAACAAATTTCTAGAAGGAAAAATATTATTTTATAATTTTTTCCCGGATTCTCTTTATTTCCTCCAGCGGCGTCTTCTTCACGATTATTTGGTTCGGTGTTGCGACGGTTAATTTTCCAGCCTGCAACTATTTACCCTGGCGCGGAGGCGGCGGCACCGACGCGGAATTTATTAAAAATGAACTCCGCCAGCGAAAACATCGCCGGCCACTTCTCCCCGTCGAGTATTTGTTCTCGTTAAATCATCCGAGGGTTGTTCGCCGCCTTGTAAATCGCAAAAATGCTCAACATAAAGTGGATGAAACCATTAAACTATCGTTCGACACATATTCTCGGGCCAATGAAACTGTAAACTCGTTGTTTACGAGTAAAGACCGGCTCAGCGCTAATAAATAATGGATATCCTGTTCTCAAAGAAGATTAAGGTCTTAGGAAATAATTGAATTTGCGAGGGACGGAGTCAAAGGGACCGCAACCGCCGATGCGAGGCCTTCTTTCGGAACGCGTGACACCATCGTAAAAAATTAAATTATACAGAAGTAGGTATAAAATACGCATAAATTTTGCATTACTGCTTTACATGATGAGAATACGGGGTGCGAGTGGAGAGAGCCATTTCAACAAATTTTATCGACGGTTTACTGCCGAATCTTTCAATATATTCTTATTGCAGTGTTACCAGCACGCAGTGTTTTATGTGGTGTCGCAGCTGCTGTATTTGCAAATTAAAATTTATAGGATGGTCAGTCGGGCCGGATAGGTTCACCGGAATCGCTGAGTCCCGAAACAAAAACTTTTGGCGACGCTATAAATAAAAGAAATTATTCTTTTCTACTACACCGGAGGCTCTTCCTAAATCAGACATGAAATTGTTTTTGGCAAACCAAAAGTAGGTTTAGACTAGAACATTTTTACACACCCACAATAGTAATAAAAAATTATCAACGTTTCTGCAAGTTAGAGAAATTAATATTTTTCAAAAATTGTATACCTATTATTACACTAGTTTAGTAAGAGAGTCTACTGTAGCACGAGTGGGTTCGAGGTTCTAATTGAACAAGTAATACAATGTCTATTATTAAACGTGTATAATACAGGGTGATTCTGAAATAAGTTTGGGAAAAAAACCCGGTAATTGGTGATGATGAGAAGTCATTTTCTTATAAAAGTTTTTTTGTTTTCGAGATACAAGTCATTGAAAATTTGCTCAAAATTGCTAGTACGCTGCTGAGTGAGCCCGTCAGTCACAAACGTAACCTTACTCCTCTCGATTATTTCCATAGAAACATTTACAAAGCAGTGTGCTTGCAGCTACGACTTTATTATGGAGTTGATGTAATTAAATGAACAAATTCGGACAAATTTTCCGTATTCATAGGCATTGAAAATACGAGGATATAGGGTAATTTCCATCCTTTTGATTTCACCTCCAAAAGTCAGTTACGCAGAATTATTTTGTGTCCAGGATACTCCACATTTTTTTTCCAAACTTATTTCAGAATCACCCTGTATACTGTTCTTTCTCCTTTAAGTCGTTTATTTTGATATGTACAGTCCATTTTTTTAAATTATAGTCCGATAAGCTTAGTCCGAATCAAGAAGTCGACATGACCTGCGTCTGCTTTCGACATTTGACAGCAGTGCATGGTGGTAACAATATTTGAAAATTTATATTGGCATCTTGAGACAAATGTGATTACAAATTTTAATTTTTGACATTTAGTTGTGTTCTTTCGTGCTTTCATGATTTTTCTGCAAATTAATTCCTCCGTTTTCATTTTGTTTTGCAAAAAACAGTTCTTTTCAGAACTCTTTTGATAACTATTTATCAACTAACAGGTAAAATGCATTAAAAGTTGTTGAAAACAGCACTAAACAACTAGATTTCGACTGTCTTTCTTTCTTCCTAGATTTTGTTTCGGCAATGCCACGTAGTGTCAATGCCCTTACACGCCAATGCTAATAAGAAATTTGTTAATGTATTTTACACGGGAACGAGATAATAATGGTACGCTTCTGCCAGTGACTGCTGTTCAAGATAGAGTTGCGTAGCTTTTCCTTGACATCATACGGCGGAAATTTCAAGCAAAATTAAACAAAATAATCACAAATGTAGTTAAAACCTAACCTAAAAATTTGACGTCGCTAGTGGAATAAACGTACAACTCGCGTCTTGCTCTAATCGCACATGCCAAAGCGAGATGCATAGTGGGAAATACGTACAAGAATCCAATAGCTTGTTTTACATTATGTTGAAAAGAGATAGCAATATAACAGTTGCTCTGCTTATTAGTTGATCCATGGGACTACAATTAAAAAAATAACTTTAGAAATAATTTTTTAAAGCAAACTTCTCACTATCTAGGGAATTTGATTGCAATATGTGATAACACTGGCAAGCCAAAACTGTAAAATTTGACAGTTGACGTTTTGACAGTTAAATTTTCGGTTTCATTTACCATTTTCTGAGAAATTCCGTTCGTTTGATAAAACTTGATTATCTAAGTTGTTTTCGTTTTTTAAATCAAATAATGATTCTGGTGTTTGGTAATTTGACACATTACGCAAATACTTCCACTCTTAAGAACAAAAAGAATTCTACAATAGGATCTACCAATTATAAAATTGTTGCATTATAAATACATAGTAGAAAAACATTTTAATTTTATTTTTACTAATTGCTTCTTGAAAACGTTGCTCGCCCGAAAGGTTCTTTATTTTTCTGGTATTTTTTATTACACATTTTTCATTTGAGAGTGTGAATCAGTACCTATAAGGTATCGTAACCTAGTATGGTTATCACGTCATTAGTCCGTCGCCAGCCTTCCCCAGCCGCCCCCGCCATCACCACTTAAAACTTTTAAATGACACTTTACATTTTTAATGGCGGATTATGAAAGCGGACATTGTTTTCAGTGTGTCTGTAAAAAAATGTAGGTTACAGAGGAAAGATTTTCACTTTTGAAATTTTAAAAATTGAATCTTACATATTTTTATCGATTAGAAAAATCAAGCTTTTGTGGTTGGAGAAATGAAAGATAATATTAAAACTTATTACATTAACTACACATTTTAAAATTGACTTTAAATGATCAAAAAATGAGTCGCAGCTAATGCAAGCTATTCAAGTTTGAACAATCTAAATATTTATATAAGTCGGACTTTTCTTGATATACTCGTATTCTTTGATACAGCAAAAAAGCGCTTTACGAGAATTTAATCTTGATATATGAAATTTTAATTCGGACAGAGGAGTAGGACAGTCAATAATAAATAACAAAAAACAATAAGATCTTTATTACGATTGAAAATTATATCGCGCGTTCAAATGAAATCCTGGGCTGGGAAGGCGTTGGAAACCGTCAATTGTTGGGCTTTTTAACAGCGTAAATTAATTGGAGCATGTTGACAGCTAACCTAAAAATTAGAGCCAAAAAAAAGTTTCTTTTTTTCTTTCTTTGCAATGTTTTACATTAAAAATAGAATAACTTAACGATTCCTATTCTCGAAGCAAATATCTAACGGCACTCTTTGCTGAAAACAAACATGTTCAATAATTATGTCCCGATTAAACATAAACAAATGTCATTCGTCTCAAACGGCGGGAAATTTAAAATTTACACTGTTCTAAACGGTTTAATTTTTCCAACGCCTACTCAGCCCAGGATTTCATTTGAACGCCCGATAGATACAGTGTTTTTCTTTTGGTTTTCCTCTTTTGTCAATTATATTTAACTAATTCTGAAAACTATTTCCTATCTATTAAATGTCAAAGTGACGTAAATATGAAATAGTTTTGAGAAATACTGAAATACAATTGACAAAAGAGGGAAACCAAAAGAAAAACAGTGTAATAAATGACCTGATTTTAATTAAATTACATGTTTAAAAGTGTCGTTTATTATTTAGATACTTAATTTTACATTCGATTTTAAAACTTATTTTGGAATTCTGAAGTTTTCTGGTGTTAAACTAGATCGAATAGATTGTTTTAAACTTCAGAATTAAGTTTCTCTGCCGTCAAACAATCTTTTGCGGAGAGGTTCTTAAAATAATGTCTTCTTGCATAATTCATTAAAAATGAAGGGCATCATTTAATCTGTGAAGTTGGGGTGGTTGGGTGCAGTTGAAGGTAAATAAATAAGTAAATAAATAAATATATCAATTAATCAATTAATTTAATTTTTTCCAGGTAAAATTGGAATTAGAATACTCGATTGTTTAAACAATTTATACTCGTAGTTACAAACTGTTACAGTATAAGGTTAGTAAGTGCATTATAATAGAATCGAGAAAGAGATTTTTTAACTTCAAAGATTCTGTTATGGCACTTACTAACCTTATATCCTACAACGTTTTTCGCACAATCGCTTATACGAAAAAAAAATGGCTTCGAAGTAATTTTTTTGACAGGAATATTTTGAAGACATTAATTTCATGACTTACGTTAGTAGGTATCGGTGTCGTTATTTCCTTACAGCATTAGGGTTGTTAAGTTCAACTTTCAGATTGTGTTAACAACAATAATTGTAAATAGCTATAACAACACGATTGCGCGAAAAAAATTTGAAAATTGTTTTTTTGGAAGTTAATTTTTCTCCATATTGAAAACCATGGCAGACAGAACCAGATTGTACACAATTTTTTTGTAGGGCATAAATTTCCTACAAAAATGTCTTCTCAGGTCAACTTAAGCCATATTCAAGTTTTTATAGTACTTACAGAGTGTTTATAAATCAATGTGGGGTCCTAGTAGGCGTTGAAAGTTTGTCGACTATTTCACCAGAAATCAAATGTTAGTATGATCTACGATATGCAACCCTCAGAACAAATTGGTTTTACTGCTTGCCTAACTTGACAAAAAAGGGCTTTACAAATAAAATTAAATTGCGTATTTATTGTACACTTAACAAGAAGACAAATAACATTAGTGACAATAAAAATTAAAGAAACTCGAAATGTCCGCCATTTGGTCTGAACATCTTCTCACTCTCAATTTCTTATTTTCAAAAATATTTTGTAACATCTGTTCATTGATGTTATGAGGGCCTTTTCTAAAATATTTTGCTCGAGGTAGTTGGCTTGAACGCTGTACCTATGTCCATTCTCCGTCTCTTTTAACACCGTTGCGATAATAACAATAAGACATTATAATGAACTTATTTTGTTCAAGTGTAAAGACCATTTAAGCAATCACTTCTACAATATGTGCGGGGTTATAAAATTATGCAAATTTTTAAATAAAAAAACAGATAAATACAATACCTTTGTAACACCACCGGAAATTTTGTAACTTTGGAAAAAACTTTTTTTTAATAAATAGATCGGAAGAAACAACAAAGCAGGACTTCGAAAGCGGAAATGAGGTTAAGTTGACTTTCTTTTGACAGTTTGTGAATATTTGACAGTATGCGATTAGTATTTCATGAATTTAAACGAGGTGGCAAATTAAAATTCCAAAGCTATCTGCGATCCTACATTCTTTTATAGACAGTCTGTAGATTCATTGCTGCGCGCCAGTTTCGTAACAATTGATAATGTTGTTTAAAAATTAAATAAAAAATCATAGTGTCTATTCTGGGTGCTCAAAAATTCGCGGAATAACTTAGCAGTACGTTGTAAGGTAGTCATTAAAATATCAGGTAAAAATGTTTGAAAAAATCGATAAAAAAATTTTTTTTGACGGTAAATTCTTGACGCCAATAAGCAGTATCTGTCACCTTCACCCAAGGCGTACACCATTTGTACCAATTCATCTTTGTTAAAATTCATTGTAGCAAAATAATCTTATTAAGAATCACGAGGTGATATTTAATAAAATATAATTATGACAAGTAATTAATTTTTTTGTTTTTATCCACGCCAAGTATGATTTCATTCAATATTCTTTTCTTTTTGATAAAGCGCAATTATTAGCAGAGATTTACAAATACAAAAACTATGACTAATTTGCTGGTAATAATCGAAAATTAGATAAGAGATTGTGAAACGTTTTATTGACATCGCAAAAAACTTTTTGTTCAATTGCCTTTAAATTCAAATTTAATTATTGTAACACTCAAAATCTGAAATGTTTGATATTTTAAATGAAATTTGTGGATAAACTATTTATTTTAGATGCCAAACACCTCATATCTTTTGAACGCTCATTGAAAGAGCTATCCAACGGTATATCGAAATACAGGTTGTTCCATTTAAAAAAATTGAGTAAATAAAGAGTTCGCGTTTGAAGTGCCCTCTACGTAATTAAGTAAAAATCTTAATGTTTTTCAACAAGGCAATAAAATTGGCGACATTTGCAATGTTCTAAAAAAACCTAATCTAAATAATTATCATCTGTGAGATTTTTTACAAATTTTCAAAATTTGGTTTGTCCGGACACAAAAGAGCGAACAGTTTACTAACAGTAGAAGTTAGACCCATCAAATGTGGTATCTTCCTCTTTGTTTTGACAAGAGCTTTCCAAAAACGTAAAAAAATACTGGGTGTTCCATTTAAAAAAATATAAGTTTGTGTTGGCACCGATACACCAAACATCCTGTATAATCTAAAATATTTTTAAACCGTGCTTATAACTTGTATGTATAACATGAAATAATAACATAATAGTAGTAAATCTACTTTGCCAAACCGTTGGGACACTCGGTATAAACAAATTTTTAATACCATAGAAGTACTCATTTCTAACCATTTTAATCTTTTTAGATTTTTAACACTGCAAACATCGCAATTTTTTCCAATTACTAAAAACTTACATTTACAAACAATTTAATTTTATTATTTTCCACATGTTTGACAAATCATTAAAACTAAACAATATAGGCCTTACTACGGTTCCTTGAATAACACCGTTTTTAATTAAATACTTTGCCACTCTGTTTTCATTAGATAAATAATAGATAAACAATGCCTACCACTTTACCTTCCACATCGATGATTTTCAATTTGTCCACTAATATTTTTCGTTAATTAATTATGGCCTGTCTATAAACAAATTAATTAGTAGGCGGACTAAATTGATGGATCTGTAATGTTTTAGTGAAATTAATGATGTAGATAATGTTGTTCGGTAATTAATTTGTTGATAAAATGTTTTGTAGTTAATGTTATAACATAAACTACATTGTCTTGTTTAGTGCTCTATGCATAAGTAATGGAATATTAAATGTAATTGAAACAAAAATTGAGTCATTACGCGGACAAATAAGCCACAGACATTTGTAGTATTATGACAAAACATCACCCCATTAGCTATTTGGATAATTTTTATCTGCTTATATGAGTATACACGCACAATTTTTTTTGGTTTTTATGGTTGTAGCGTGATAGACACGTTACACAGAGAATTAAGCAAATACACAAATATTTCGTGATGGATGGAATGAATATTTTTTGGGAATTATTGAAAAAATTGACGGGACAGAAAAATATATCTCAGTTTGCGTCTCTGACAAAATAATTGAGTGAAAGCTTCGAATCATCCAGTTCCTTTGTCGACGAAATTTTTTCCGCTAATTAATTAAATGAAAACGGGCAGCAACCCTCAAAGCGTCACTTCCACAAAAACTGTCCCGAGTGCTTTTATTTTGACCGCGGGGGCAATATCGGAGCAATTACGTTGATGCGTGTCGCCATTAAAACTGCATTAGGATTTTGCATGCGGCGCCCCGAGCCGGTCCTGCAGCAAATCGTTTTTCCATAGACTCTCACCCTCGTATATTTTTTTCGTATCGATCAGCCCGTCAACTTTAATGTCCGCATTAAAGTTCAATTTATTTAATATTATGCAATTTGGAAGCCGCCGAGCACACACCACCCCTCAATTATACGTATATTAATCCCACTTTGATGTGGATTTTTACACATTGCGCCCATTAAAAAATGATTCATTTTTTCGCAGAAGCCATAAATATGCGGCGGCGGTGCCGCTTGCTTTTTACTACCGCCCCATTCGAAAATCATGCCCACAATAACAACAACCGCAAGTAGTTTCCACCGGTGCGTCTGCCATAAAAAGGGTAATTAAAATCGTTGGGGGTGGTTGTCTCGGACAAGATTTTTTGGAGGGGTTGCTGCACAAGGGTGCATCTCGTTGTCGGTCTGATCTGCATCTGAATGCTGTGTACTTATCCGCTGGATCTGACATGTTGTGACAAATGGCGACCATGTCCGCTGAAAAACACGTTTCAGCTCTTGAAACATTTTTAAACGCGACATGAAATTTTAATTTGCTGCTGAATTAATGACGATATACGGTCGTGGATGGGAAATGAAATGTTTTTATTGGCATTTTTCTAGAGTACGATAACAGGTTTCCATTCTGCAATTTTTTGTCCTGACTAAGTACCAGACCTGTAGATGGTCCACGAGTGTTTGTACAGACTGTCTATAAAAGAATGTATGATCGTAGATGGCTCTGGAATTTGAATTCACCACCTCGTTTAAATTCATGAAATACTAATCACAAACTGTCAAATATTCACAAGCCGTCAACTTAACCTCATTTCCGCTTTCGAAATCCTGCTTTGTTGTTTCTTGCGTTCTTGGTCTGCTTATTCTTAAAAAAACAAGATTTTTCCAACGCTAGATAAAATACGAAAAAGATTGTCACTGGCGTAAAAAAATAATTTGGGTTTAATTTGGAGGCCCGATGCTTTGTAAGTTACAACATGCCTGACAAAAACACATTTTTTCAAAAGATTTTTGACCAGAAATTTATTTAGACACGCGACAGATTAATTCTCATAATGCGCACGTTAAACATTTATTTTATTATAACGATTCGAAATGTGTAAACATTGAGCTAACGTTTGAAAAGTTGTGGTTTATTAAATATTCGACCAACAAAACAGGACAAAGAACTCTTTATAAACACATACAGGAATTGTTCATAAATATTTGTAAAATCAGTCTGGATTGTTATGCCCAACCAACTGGTATATCGATTTTATTCATTTACGCACTACACATTACAATTTGATAAACAATACCACCATCCTATTCCGACATTTTGAACTAATGAAATCACATCATGACAACCAATACACAAACAACTTTTCAATGCAGAAGTATTATCAAAAGAAGCGCTTTTGAAACCCGGCGCATCCATCTTTCTTGATGCGAAACCCACATCCCGAACTTGACACCTTCACAGAAATCATCTCGTTAAATGCAACACCTCTAACATTTGCAATCTATTAGCAAGTCCAAAGCTGTAAAGTTTTTCACGTTCCATTAGCAAATTGGTGCAATTTGGTGTTTCTCAATTAATCCTCCAAACAATAAAACGTCCTTAATCTGATCGCGCCGTTCCCAGATTATTTAAATATTAATAACATTTAACATAAAACATAATAACATTTCGGTAGCGGAATTTAATTATAACATCATACGTTGGCAGACAGGTTTTCGAACCCAACAAAATGCCTGACCGCTTTAAAATTAATAATATTCGCGTGCTATTGAAATGAATTAAATGCGGTCCTTATACATTTTAATGCAGCCGACTGGTACAATCGCTAAATCAAAATATTAACTGACTGATGGATTATTAACATTTCAAAATCATAAACGTGCTGTATTTTAGAGAGGCTCGACGGTGTTTTTATCGTTGCCAACAGTAGAGGTACCGAAACAGACAAAGTAACGGTTTTTCTACTGTATCTTACTTTGACAGTTTAGAGATGGCCTGCTGATGCTTTCCAGAGCCTTTTCAGCCACACTGACGGGAAGTTTCAGGATGGGTGCGGAAGGTACTGAGAGGTTGATACTGACCCAGCATTCGCCTTATCTGTGATATGAGACCTGTGCTCATACCACGATGTGATGGTATGAGGAAACCTCTGAAAAAAACCCACCCAGGTCAGGCGACACCGGGGTTAGAACCCGCGACCTCCCGAATGCAAAGTGGCGCGCTAGGCGCTTGGCCACAGTGCTCGGTGGTACTATCGCGGGTCCTAGAGGTATATTTATATTGTGAGTAGTGGTGGGGGAGAGCGCTGATTGGCCGCAGCGTCCAGCCAATCTAGTACTAGTATCTAGTAGCTACGTCTAGTATGAGTGAGTTTTGAATAGTAATGTTTTGCAGGTTTACAAGGGCTCTTGTAAATTTTAGAAAAATTGTAAAGACAGTTTTGTGGGAATAAATTTGCCCCCGGGCGATTAATTCCGGGCCACGCCGCTGGCTGCAACTATTTTAATGGGAGCCCTTTGAAACGGGGCTCTATTATAAGCGCTGGGCGGAACGGCAGTCGTAAATTAAAAGATATCCGTTACCGCCTTTTCCGAGCGAGATAAGCTCGTACGACGCCAATTTCTCAAAATTATTTATATATTTTTCGGAGGGATCTCGACTTCGATTCTCTTCCATCTTTTTAAATCTCGACCGTATACGAGCGCCTCCTTCAAAACTTTCCGATCTATATTTTATTTATGACGCCGTACATGTGCACGCACGGTTTCAGATTGCTTTCAAGCCGGATTTCAGGTGGACGCCAATTATATTACGACAGTCGGGCCGACACGACGAGAAATGTTCGGATAATGGGGCAGCTTGTCACCAGCGAAAAAGGTCGGATGAAAAACTGGAGAATTTTTATATTGCTCCAGATTCGGTTTCAAAATTCTCGGCGCTCATGTCATTTTCTCATGTTCAAAACATCGTTAGATACATCCAATTTTACAAAATTAAACGTCATGTCATTATTTCGAAACAAGTACTCCACCTATTCATGTATCTTCATCTTCTATTTCAAATAAACAACTGGGAGGAGGCGGCGCAACATCCCCTCTCGTGTAATCATTAACCTCGCGGCCCTCATATACATATAATATAAATATATAATTTGACAAATTAAAATGTAACATCTGTGAGATAAAACCAAAAAAAAAACAACATATCTGCTTTAACATTGTTACCATCGGCCCTCTGGAGCGGTCGAACTGTCGAATCCATCTTCGATGCACGTGGTCTCGAAGAAGAACATCGTCTTTTTGTCTAGCTCTCTTTTACGGAACCGCAGCGTTTTGTGTAGAGGGAGAGGAGAGGAGTGAACGAAACGAACACGTTTAGACCGTGAACGAAAGTGGGACGAATTTCGGCCGGCTTCACCTATTCATCAGAAAGTTGGGACCAAACGTGGCACAAACGAAGCCCGCTCATTGGCCGACCAATGAGCGGGCAGAATAGCCAGAACACAACCGGCACACAACGCTGCCCGGTATCAACCTGCGTTATAAATCCACAAGCGACTTTATTATTTTTCTTATTTAGATAAAACTTGCGTGATGGAGTTTTCTTCTTATTTATTTTAAATATAAATACAACAAATATTCACAATTTTTCTTTATCAGTCATTTACGCTGCAGTATTATTCACAACTTTCGCCCACTTCTGTCACAGTATAACGCAAAAAACAAGTAGACTTGGTGAAATAGCAATTACACAATCATAAACAACTACACTTAATTGAAGAGGTCCGTATTGTGTTTAGTAAAAAATGTAGCGCTCTCAATTTTCTTCGCTAATTCCGGATAATAAAGGGTATCGCGACTGGACGTTATTTTTCATTAGTCGCTTCGCCGGCTGCTGCAAGCAGAGCAAAAAACCAATTTCCAGGTACTGGCTGTAATCAAGAAAACTGATGTCGCCCGACGAAACAGCATCCAATGTTTGTTTCGCACACAACCCTAACAGAATCACAATTGCGAGCTCATTTTTAATAACAACTCGAATCCCTCGAGCAGATTTTATCGCTCCGCCAGAACGAATCGAAGGTCTAGTTCGGCGACGACAAAAGGAAAACACCGTTCCCGCTTTCGGGAATAGTTTCAGGTAGATTTGCTAATTAAGAACGTGACTGAGTCCAAAAGCTGTGACGTCAAAGCTCGAGGAATTTTTTTAAACGGTGATTTTTTATACAGGACGGGTGGTATCTATTAGCATAATGTTAATGTTATCGCGATCGTTCAAGCCGACAAAACTTTAAGTTGTCAAGAGATAAAAGCTCCACTCGACGCGTGTATAATTTAATGTCGCCCGGAAGGTGTTCTGGTTGGGAGTTGAAGCTTGATTTGTCTTCTAGTTTGACAGTTGGGAGTTGAATGCTATCGAAAGCTCAGTAGGTCAGTTTGGATTTGTTGGGAGATAAAGCGAACCACAATTATTCATATTCATTCGGGATTCATGCGATGTTTGTTTTGTGAGGTTCATAGTCGAGGAGCGTTCGATTCTTCCGGAACAAGAGAGGATAACCCAATAAGCGTGCATTTATGGGTGAATGAGACAATTGTGGTGTTTAACGAATGTCGAATATGTTCTGGAAGGGATTCGGAACAATTAGAACATCTACAGTGGGCAAAAGAGAGATTCCTAATATTTTCAATTGGAAATCAGGCATGAAATTTTTTCGGAGCTGTGATAAGCAAATGATAAGGGGACTGATACTTAACAGAGTTGTTGTTAAGTAAAAGATATAGCAAATACAACTTTTTAGACCTCTACATCAAATAATATGGCGAAAAATTAATTTTATATTTTTGCGAAAATGGTGGAGGCGCCGGGATAGATTTTAAATAAAACTAACGATATCTCTATAATTGTTTGAGATAGGTTAAATATGAACAGCGTGTTTTATAGACTTATTTATTATAAATAGAACTCTGAAAACTTCATTACCGTATCCTTAGTATTTGTAGAAAAAATTGCATTTATATATTTCAGAAAAATTAAATATTTAATATTCCTCAAAATGTCAAATTAAATGCAATATCTATATTGCACTCTGCATTCTAATGCATAAGAAAATGTTTCAAATCGTTTCTAAAGTTTATTTCAAAATTAATGAATGATGTATACTGGATGATAAAAATTAAATTGCCCATATTTGTTGACTTTATGACCCATAAAGTTAAATAATTCTCCATTTATGATTTAAATACGTTGGGTTCAGGCTAAAATCTCTGTGTACATCCTAACAAATTTTGAAATTTTCTAAGTGAGCATTTTCGTATTTTGCGATTTTCAAAAGCTCTTCAGATAATTCTGTAAAAAATGTTTACCCACAAACTTCATAAAATTCGTACACAACTGCCAATTACATATTTTCTCCCAGATCTATATCATGTCTAAGTTATCGTATTTGACTAATTGATAAGTTATTAAGTTGAATAAATAATTGTATGGACATGAAATAGCATCATAAGAATTTGAGATGCGAACTATGTGATCCTACAAAGATTTAAATTCTCTTCCCTATTAAATTGACTCCTCGCGGATTCTCATAGAACCTCTCGTTCAAGTCTGGAATAATGTCAGGAAGAGTAACAAAAGGTGGCTCGGTGGCTGCATGGCTGTCGGAGAAAGTACTCCGAGGTCGCGGTCCCGATGCTGTGGGTTCGAATCCCACCGAAGGGGGAGGATTTTTTCAAAGGAAGGAACATCCGCCGGGCCATGGATGTGTGTGTATGTCTCCTCGGGGCTGACGGTAGGGTGGTGGAAGGAAGAATCAACACTCTTTCGGCCACCTCCGCGAGGTCAGCACGGGTTCGAGTCCCGTCGGGAAAAGGCGCCCATGGGTGTATAAATGTTGTTGTGTATGTCTGTGAATGTGAGGTGGAATGGGCGTGGGTGGCCGGGGAAAGTACCCCGGAGCCCCGTCGCATCACCTGAGAAGGCAAAGGAAATTGGAATGGAAAAAACGGCCGACCGAAAGGTACCGTGAAAAGCCGTATGGCTAAAAACGGGAATGGCAAAAAAAAAGAGTAACAAAAGGAAAGCCCTTAGACAACGATCCATTCCGGCATTAATAGATGGCATGGCTGCATTTGGTGCTCTGCGCCAGACCACACTTCTTTGAGTGCAAAATGTTTGAAGCTTGATTTGTCTTCTAGTTTGATAGTTGGGATTTGATTCCTATCGAATGCTCATTAGGTCAGTTTGGATTTATTGGGAGATAAAGCGAGCCACAATAATTCATATTCATTCGGGATTCGCGTGATGTTTGTTTTGTCAGGTTCATAGTCGAGGAGCGTTCGACAAGAGAGGATAACCCAATAAGCGTGCATTTATGGGTCAATGAGACAATTGTAGTTTTTAGCGAATGTCGAATATGCTCTGGAAGGGTTTCGGCACGATTAAAACATCTACAATGGACAAAAGAGATTCTTAATATTTTCAATTGGAAATCAGACGCTGCAGTGATAAGCAAATGATAAGGGTACTGATACCGAACGGAGTCATTGCTAAGTAAAAGTAATTTTAAATACAACTTTTTGGATCTCTGCATCGAATAGTAATGGTGAAAAATTAATTTTTATTTTTGAGAAAATGGTGGAGGCGCCGGGATATGTTTTTAATAAAAATAACGATATCTCCATTACTGTTTGCGACAGGTTAAATATTAACAGCGTGTTTTATAGACTTGTTTGTTATAAATCGAACCCTGAAAACTTCATTACCGTACCCCTAGTATTTGTAGAGAAAATTGCATTTATATATTTCAGAAAAATTAAATGTTTTATTGAACGTATTCCGCAAAATATAAAATGTATTAAAAAAATTTTCTACAATATAGAATACATGAGAAAATGTTTTAGATCATTTCTAAATTTTAATTTAAAATTAGTAATGTATACTTGGTGACAAAAATTAAATTGGCCATATTTGTTGTCTGACCCATAAAGATAAATAATTTTTTTGTTCGACACTGTCAGAATTTGAGAATTTTCTCCTTTGATAATTTTGACAACTTGTCAAAACGAAACGTCAAGCTAATTTTAAAGATTTTCAGCGATTTGGAGTCTTTGGGGGGCTCGTCGAACAAAAAAACGTTGTATTCAACTCGTTCTTGTATAATTTGGGCTTTTTTGGCACTCATGCCAAAAAAAGCCCAAATTACACACGAACTCGTTAAATAAACTACTATTTCATTTATGATTTAAATACAGTGTGGAATAAAATGATTTACATCCTGTTACCTTTGCATTACCCTTGTAAATATACGAAATGCCGCTCTACAAAAAAAAGAAAGCCTAACCTCAAAATATTCCAAAATTCCAAATGTAATTTATTGCGAAGGGATGATATGAATGCAAAGTAGAGATTGAAATTAAAAAGGAGCTAACAAAAGCGAGTCACAGCTAGTGTTGAAAGTGGCCACCAGCGTTTGTTAATTCAATTTAGTAAATTGTAACAATTGTCAATTCGATTGATGACATTTATTGACAGAACTAATAGTTCGGCACTTCAAAAAAAAAGTAGAGCGGTACAGGAAAATTTACATGTCCAAAAATTCCAAAGGCAACTAGATGTACGAGTAAATCATTTTATTCCACACTGTACTTTGGGTTCAGGCTAAAATCTCTGGATACGAAATGTTCTAAGTGAGTATTTTCTTATTTTGCAATTTTCTAAAACTCTTTCTGGTAAAAAATTCTTCCCATTAACTTCATAAAATTCGTACACAACTGCCAATTACATATTTTCTCCTATTGTTAATTTGCAACTCTGCAATTCTCCTTCTATTCTTCTTCCTTGGTTTGAAAGCTTCATTTGTCTGCTTTGTTTAATAAATTTCAAGCTTCCAGATCTTTGCTCTGTCACTGGAAAATCTAAATACTGTAGCGGGAGCAACTCCGGAAATATTAAAAAATACAAAAAATATTAAAGATACAAGCCCTCATCATAGCACTAGTAATAAACAGAATATGATACTTCAGACATCGAAGGAAATTGAGATATTACAAAGTTTAAAGCTTCACTTCCCTGCTTTGCTGTTGCAAATCCGAAAATATTGTATTCCACCATGCAAGCTTTATTCAAATAACGCTATTAATAAACTGAGATATGACAGTTCACATGATGAATAAAGTATGTACAAAGTTGCATTTCTCAGCTTGGCTCGTCACAAATTTTAAAACAACTGAAAATTGGATAGTGCAATTTTACCAAGGATGTGATTATATGGAGCAAGCTGTTATATTATAAATATTATTATAAAAAAAAAACGGGCACGGTATCTAGGGCCGAATTCATTAATCATTACGGATATTTGTCTCAAGTAATGACGATTCCTTTAAAAGCATTATTTTGTAATTTGCTTCTCTTTTTCCCTTTCCCGGACATACCTTCTCTAATTCATTGATGCAACGTTTCCCTTTGAGATTTGTTCGAATTTCGGAGTTTTTCAGTGTTTTGACATCCTCACTAAATAAAATTAACCCCGTCATTCGTCGTTATTTTCGTTCTCTGAATACACAACACCCCACAACTCGTCTTAAATGTGTATCAAAGGAGAAACGACTTGCTTATGTAGCAACCCTTTCAGCGAATATATTAGGGAGGAAATCTCCAACCTCATAAAAATCCGCTCTTTGCGGCCGAAGAAAGACCGTCACAGACGCATAAATATCCACAGCGCCACCTCCAAATTGACACTGAATATATGGTCCCTTAACGGGCTAGGCCGTCTCAATTACGCTCCGGTGTTGTTCGCGTTGTTTTCCGGGAAAGGGTGAGATTTATGTCGGCGGCGTTTTTCTTTTTGAGAAAGCCGCCAGTGCTAAAAATCAGCCAGCGGCCAACTAGGCGACGGCCTAAAACCGGAGATGATGGACGAGCTATTGAACGAGATGAATGTTGCGTGATAAATGAACCCCTAAATCATAAAACTCTGACGCGTTGACAAGTTGTTTAAAGTCCGGATATGTATCACTGGAAAAAAAAGGAACTGACAGGTGTCCGACGAGATCCTTTGTTCGATAAAGGATACATCGACGGTAACAATGGGAAAATAATGGAAGTGTATCTGCAGAAATTATAGGGTGTGAAGGGACACAATACCCGCTTTGCCAAAACAATGGGGTTGGAAAAAATGACAGGAACATTTTTAATGCACACGGTGAAGTTTGACCCCATTATCGAAAAAGTTTTTGGGTTTTTCAAGTGGGAATATGTTAGGCATAACATGAAAAGGGGGCACGGCATCCAGGTCGCACATATCGGATATTTCCAGTAATGATAACACATGAAAACTCTGTCAACATGACTTACTCGTATTTTCTTGTGCGCCTACTTTTACCAATAATAATACAGATTATTAGGTATTATTATTATTTATACGTCTCTAATTGTTCTAAATACACTTCTAGATAGAGCACGTTCTAGTTATAAAAATTCAAATAAATAGTATATTGTTACAGGAACAAGTAAAAAAGGTTTTTATCCACGAAAATGAAGGTTGCTGCACGAGCCGAAAGCGAGTGCATGTAATCATTTGAGTGGATAAAAACCTTTACTTGCGCGTATAATGCTATACTTTATCTACGATCAAATATTCAAAAAAATAATAAAACAAATTCTTAGTTCAATATTTTTTAATTTTTTAATTTTAATGTTCGTTTTGTTACCATGGCTACGTTGTTGTATTTGGTTAATTGGTTATGTTGCTGCAGTTACTGCAAACTGTTGCCAACATGACAATGGATCCTGTCAATTTTATGCATGGCACGCGCTCTCTTTTAATTTGTCGGTGGATAAAATGGCAATTTGTAGAGCTTTCACATCAATAATATTGCTTTTATCTGATGATCGTAGATAAAAAATATTCCAGCATAATAATAATTACGAGGATGCACGGAAGAGTTATTGCAATTCAGAATAAATTTTTAATTATTCAAGATGATCATCTTTCAACTTTCTACACTTATTAGACCGGTCATAAAGTATTTCTAACCCTTATAATGCCCAGAAATTGTTTAGAAAGAATATTTTCCAAAGAAAGGAACTGTGTTTAGCTATTAAATTAGGTATCATTGGAAGCTTTTCAGAAATTGTGAAATCTTTATGAGAAAAAAAAATCATTGCTTAATGTTTCACAACTGTAACAAACATAAAAGTTGTGTTTGTTTTTCAAAGAGCCATATTAAAAACACCCGTTGCTACAAAGAGTGCTTTGATGTCTCCAGCCGCGACATGTATGAAGTATTTGAGGTAAAGGTACAAAAAGATTAAAATGAAACAGATTCGGTTTTTTATCAATGTGAATTTAAAGCAGTTCGTGAGCAATAAATATTAAATAATAAATAAGAGATCTGTATGCAAGGGTAGTTCATCGTTGAGCTTAATATATCTTATCTATACTTATCTTACCCTTACGCTTACAAATTAGAATAAAATATTTTTGGTCAAGTTTCTTGACAAATTTATTGCTTATTGGAAGCAAGTTCTGATTTCGGAAATATAAAAACAGTCACAACATGGGTAGAAGAGAGCAGACAGTCACTCTGGAGGGGTCCATTCCTCTAGTTTTATAGTTGGCACGGTGAACCACTGGAGTAGCCACGAGGTGTTCGTAGCGATGTCCTTAACGCGCGTCCTTTAACCAATAGGAAACCATCCCCCGAAAATCACGTGAAGATCACGCCAGTTTATTACTCCATTGAGTCGCCGCGCCGCTCCGACTATAGCTCCATTTCACCATTCAAGGTCATTTTATATAGTATAAGTGATTATATTCTAAAGTGTTAATCCGCTTTATTCTCCAGATTTAGCTCCATCTAACTTGATCTGTTCCCATCTGAATCACTTTAATTTTTATTTATGACAGCACCAATATTCAATACTCCTGTATTTAATTTCTTTAATCTTTTACAATTCCGTCAAATTTCGTCTCCTTCCGCAAGCAAAGACACATATCTGCCTACACACCATTTTTTCAATGGGGCTGGCTCCGCAGCAACCCCAAAGTCTGTGCAGATGACGTAGTTGGTCGTTTGATGATCCAGTTTATATTTGAGTGCTTGATGGATGGCAAACATCTCTGCGGTGTATGTGGAACAGATGTCTGTAAGTCAATATAAAAAGTTTTTGAACCCAGTACAGAGTATTGATCCACTTCCACATCACGTGGTGGAAGTGAGATTCTCAGCAATAAGATCAAAAGGCTCCATATTTTTCCTGACTCACTTTCAATCAGCTAAAACGTGGGATGATTTTTTCTGTTACAAAGAAAAAATTAAACAAATGCCAAGATGCTGAGGAATCTAAATCGTAATCGTATTTTTTTTTGATACATTTGTTATCAATGTAAAGCGCTCATTTCGAAATATTTAGTTGGAAATTGAAATACATTGTATGTAAATTGTTTTGTTTCGTGATAAATTAATTTCGGTGTGGTAAAACTTCAAAGAAGAGCTTAAGCGTTTATCACTCAAACTCTACATTTCTCTGTTGTCTTCGATTGCTAATTTTGCGAAAAAATACGAAACAAAAAATCCTGAGAAAAGAAAGATTTATTGATTCTGTGTTGTGTTGTCTTGCTTATTTTTATTTTATTAAGGTTCTACGAGAAGCCGTTCCGTTGTCAGAGTTATCTAAATGAAACTTAAATTCACTTTTATTTGGATGGCGTGGCTGCATTTGATGCTCTGCGCCAGACCACACTTGAGTACGATGAATACTGTTTTACAAAAGGTCGCTTTGGCGAGAAAGCGTTTCCACAACCGTTAGATGCAAAAAGATCACATACTTTGCCACAATGAGTTTAAGCCAATTAAACTAAAGATTTGGAAAGGAAAGCCTTCTTTTTATAATTAAAGTCTCAAAGAATATAAATTCCTTTTACTTTAGAGCAAGAACTAATACATGAATGCAAATAAAGTACTTTTTTTGAGTGGGAAGTTTACATGCACGGCCGCAGCAAGTGATAAGTGTTGAAAGAGAGGAATCGGTGACATTTCTAGCAGTTTCGATTCCGGAGGACTCCGGTGAAGAGGTCCTCGATCGGCTCCGGGCCGCCATCCGTCCCTATTGTGCCTCATAATGGAGTTAAGTAATGACTTAGTTTGTAAGATGTATAGGCGAATGGGCTCGTTTGTACCTAATATCTCTAAGCCGATTACGACTCCGCTCCGGATTATACTGAATTAATGAATTAAACTCTCTATTATAGTAATCCAGAGACGACGGTCCCGGCATTGCCCGAAAACCCGGATCCAATTTCTGCCGTTGCCATGATGGAGAGACGGCGACGACGCCGCCGCCCTGACAGCCGGCCGAACAATTGAATTAATCACCTAATCTAGTTATCCTCGGGTTGACCACGCAATTAGTTTACGCGTCCCGTCGATACGCCCATAAATTCCAGGTTAGAAAGCGAAACAAATGAGCACTTGTTGCTGCCGAAAATTCGAAAGACGCTCGAAACGTCGCCCCATGAATAAGTCAGCAGACGGGCCGGATGCTAATGTGGACCGTATTAAGATCAATTTTGCCGCATCACGTCTGTGCCCCCCTGAGCCGGCGAATTCGGAAATTCCGAAGACTGATACTGCCGTCATTTATAGGGCTCACAGGGTTTTCACCGGAGGATTTACATAGGAAGGCCTGGCTCACGTGAGCTCTTCTACAAATGGATGCGCCCGAAATACGACACTGACACGGGGAAACCTACTAATTTCGCTTTCGGGCTCGTTTTACAGTTTTTGATGCCTCTAGCGGTGTAGCGATTTGTGGCCCAGTTTGATTTTAATCTGGAGAGAATGCTTCATAATCTTTGAATTAACAGCAATTTCAAAGTCTCAGATACACACGAAATTATGCAAATCTGGTCTAGGGATTACCCTAGCAATGGTACGTGGGGGATAACAGCCTAAACTAAGTTTCACTAAGCCTACAGAAGTTGTTCCGGTTAAGACGGAAATTACTTTAGTTGGTTGTTAAGAGTTCAAGTAACTAATTTAATTTCTTTTCATTAAAAAAAAAAAAAATGGGTGACTTCGTGGAACCAACAAGTGGAATTTCAACTCACTGATTAATTGAAACACGAAAGTAAAAACAAATCATTTAAAACTGTGAAAGGATTACTTCACTTTTGATGACAAGCAAGAATGGAAGCAGATAATTGCAAATTAGGTTTTATTTCCCTACATAAACTTTTACAAGAACTTCAGCGTTGTATTTTTAATCAAATAAGGTTTTTCTAATTTGACAAAATTGATAGAATGATTTGAAAATGTAATAGTTATTTACGAAATGAGTGCGAAAAGACATTTTTCGCGCATGAGGGCATTATTTGAGGTGCGAGCGACGAAGGAGCGAGTGCTGCATTTTCGCGAATGTACCGAATACGTCTTCCCGCATCGAAGTTCGTACAATATTTTTTGAAGCGAACATTATGTCTGATTTGTCTTATACTCTTTGTGAATAGGATGACGCTTGTCCATGCGCTTGCCAAAGTGTCAATCAAATTAATAGAGTTGACTATTATCAAGTCAAATTATTTTCTTTATGCTCAAAAAGTTTAATGCTTTTTGAACGATTTTGAAGCACTAGTGCACGAAATAGATGTTCACGCACTAGTGCTTCAAAACCATCCAAAAAGCATTCGCACTAGTGCGCGAACGCCGATTTCGCGCACTACTATGCGGTCGGGAAATTTCATTTTGAAGGTAGTGAGTTCAAAAATATGTACATTTTTGCAGCACCATGAAAAAAGTTACTGCGCTGCGTTCGTACGTGTAAACTTCCTACTCCTGCCCTACCACTGAAAGTTGTAATGAAGATACGACGATTATTTAATAATGATTTTGATTGAATTTAGTTTCTAAAGGAAAGACTCGAGAAATATCCGTAATTTACAATGCCGGACTAAACCTTGTCCTTTGCCACGAACTGAACTAATTAGTATCATTTTATGTTAGACTCATAGCTACAAAAGACAAGATAAAGTAGCCTCGAAAGAGCAAATCCAGACATTTTGTCTTAATTTTAGTTGAGGCGATAGTTTTAAAATTGGTGTCTATTGCAGCTGCGACTGTTTCCAATTAAGAAATGTCAATTCTTAATCTTGTCCCTTTTCACACCGATAAACGCTCTCCTGAAAGTATTATCCAAGAAGAAACTTATAAAAACTTTATATACTTTGCGTAATTCTTAAATTATTCTTCCTGGGAACAGATATTTTTAAGCTGACATTGTGCTTAGTGGTAAAAAGTTTTTCTTTACCAGTCGAAAGTGATAAAGATTTCTGTTCCTGAATTTTAGAAGCTGGTTGAGGCACCCAGTCCTTGACATCTATATTAAATAAAAAAGTAGCTTTGCTAGTACTCGTACATATAACACTTGCTCTATATCATTTATGATAGTGCTCAATGGTACTTTTCCTTCGTAGATTTAAATATAAAATGTGTGATGCAATTAGATCTAAAGATTTCAGAGTCACAAAGAGTGATCCGAAGAGAACAAAACGCGACTCCCTAATTATTGAATTATCAAAAACATTGGATTTAAATGCCAGTTTTATGAAATCTGTTCAGGCCGTTAGCCCTACCACTGGTGGGGGTTACCGCCCCCCCCCTAACGCAAACCCTTGTTAGATTTGTACGCACTTGCAACTGAAGAATAAAACGAGAAGCATCATCTCAATAAGTCTTTCTTTTTACTTCACCAATTTTAAAAGCGCCAAACGATATCGCAATTGGTCCTTCGAGAAAACGCGAACAAAATCATTTGTTACAAGCAACCGAAATGCTCACGAATATACGAGTATTTTGTGGGAAGTCTGATCTTTCTGACAAATTTCTCTTGGACTCAAAACGACCAAAAAGAATCAATGTTTTTATGATTTTACTAGTAGAGTCACAAATAGAATATAATTATGTAATATAATAAAAGATAGAGTAGAGCTTGTCATAATACATAAAACTTTACAAATTCTTGAGAAAAGTTTTTATTAGCAGAATACTGAGCAAGAACTTTGGTTCAGAACTCAAAACTTCCTTTTGTCGAAAAAAGCTCTTAAAATGTAAATTAGACCTTCTGAAAATAAGAGTATCACATTTTGTATTTTATAAAAAATGTATTGTACGCTACCTCGTTGTGTCTGGTTTTGGCCAATTTTTGATAAATAGACTATACTGTAGTAATACTGAGGGAATCGTTTTAATACATTATACTTTATATAATATACAGGACATTTCACGAGTGATAATGAGCCCGACGGAATTGAAAATGCAACCCACAATACATTTGTAAGGTTAACGTAGACAAAATCTATGTTAATTTCGCAAATGTATTGTGCGTTGAATTTTCAATTCCGTCCGGCTGATTAGTATCACTCGTTAAATAACCTGTATAAAGTAATATAAAACGGCATAATTGAATTAATTACGAAAAAAAATACAAAGAACAAAATGTTTTTATTATATCAAGTAGATGATGAAAAGAATTGCCAAGAACTACAGAAGATTTCACTTTGGCTATTTTTCAAATCATATCCCACGCCAGGAACATTGCTGAAAATATCTGGTATCAGTTTCAACAATGATTTTTTGATAAAACTTATTGACAATTACTCAGGATGTAATATTTTGACAATTTTTCAATTAATGTCAACATGATGCTTTTATTTTTCTCCCTAAAAAGAGAATAGGAGTGTTATCTTTTCGTCCTTAAAACGAAGGAGGAAATACCTACTTTCTATTGAAGTGGTAAAAAATAGTTATTTATGCAAGGTGAGTATAAAGCACATATTTTTAGAAGTGGGAACGTTATACGCACGAGCGCAGCAAATGTTGTAATTCCACGTGTGAAAAATTGCTTTATAAACAAGCTGCATACACAATTTTTTGCAACATCAGTTTTTCTGTTAAATAATATTATAATATTATATAAATAATATCAGAAATCGTAACAAGTGTGAAATATAATTTATAAAACCGTTAAATAAAGAGCTTTATTTCACACAATGCACAAAATTTCCACCTTAGATGCAAATTATTAATAAAACGCAACATTTTAAATTAATGATGCAATAAT
This sequence comes from Tenebrio molitor, assembly GCF_963966145.1. NCBI lineage: Eukaryota > Metazoa > Arthropoda > Insecta > Coleoptera > Tenebrionidae > Tenebrio > Tenebrio molitor. The sequence continues at coordinate 16,214,717 of NC_091054.1, forward strand.
TTGCATTGTTTCTGCTTTCAAGGACTATGAGAAACATCTTTGCCATCTCTCGACCTGATCAAAGCTATTTTTGATGTATTTCTTTTTCCAGTAGTTTTCTTTTATCAAAAAGTATTATATCCGGTCTGAAGCCGCTAATTTCTGACTTTTTCTTCATTCACGTTATTAATACCATGTGTTTCAAAAAATTTTGCTCGTCTAACACGCACCCCCATGACGCAAGGACTAGAGATATGTATTGACGTTTTGACAATTACAACACGATCAAAAACGATTTTGGTTTGAGAACGATTCCTATTTGAATGAGTCACTATTGCTAACATTATATTATCTAAATCTTAGTCTGGGGTTACGTATAATAATGTAAAGTTGCGTCACACCTCTTCAATATTTTTATTTTTTTACAGCCGCCATACATTTTTTGAAACATGCGGTAGTGTATAAAAGTGTCCCATTGAGCTTTTTGATAAATTTTTTCACCCAAATTGAATAGTTTCCCAATATCTACATACCGGGACATTTTTTTAACATTGAACATAGCCCATACTTATTCCCTATGTTCAGTTTTAAAAAACAGAAGTCAATGCATGTATGTAATCACGTAACCAAGGTAACGAAAATAAGTACTTGACAGTTTAACAAAATGGTCAAGTTGTTTGAAGAAGAAATACACATAATGCAGTTATTCTATGCCAATTAGAGCATTAGAAATGTGCGTGACATTTCCAATGCAACATATGACAGACCAATTCCATCAATCGAAACAATTTTTAACATTATTTCAAAATCTCTGGTCTTCGGTATAGTTGGTTGCATAGCAACTCACAATTCATCCAATTCATTGATCTGTGTTTTTTAAAATTGAACATAGTGAATAAGTATGGACTATGTTCAGAGTTAAAAAAATGTCCCGGTATATAGTGGAACATGAAATGTTGTAATAAGCAATATTTAGTCATTCTTCAATAATTTTTCGTAAAGTTTTTCTCTTCCTTTAATATTTATTTTCCTAAATTATCAAATTATCATTAATTATTATCAAATATTTTCCAAACATAATTTTGAAAGCATTTATATACATTAGTGGATATGTAAAGTTTTATTATAAGCGATAGTAGTACAACTAGCGAGAACAATTTTTTTTTTATGATAATGAAAAATAAATTACAGACTTCATTTGTTTGGATCTTGATTAGTTTCGTTACCGAACAACCACTATACTATGACATTACGCTGCTTATCCTTTTTTAAAGAAAATATTGATTTTACAACTCCATAAAGGCAACAACCAGTTATTAGTCTCTTATAAATTCTCTTTAAAATGGAAACTAGAAAGTCATCAGAAATCTTTCATGTTAAAAAAAACAAGACAATCAAAGAACCGCATTCGTTTTAAAAGTACAGTTAAATTTTGATCTACATATTTTCATTTCTCGATTTCAACCAATCGAGACAATGAAACCTATTTAAGAAATATCTCCCGTTCCGATGTTTCTTTTGACAGGACATTTTCCGGTGGCAAGTCCGGTAACGCAGCGTCGTTAGTTTCCTGGCACTTCGTTCCGGAATTCCCGACAAACTCCCAACTTAGCATGATAGATCTACCAGCGTGCGCTAATGGTGGGACCAGTCGACCGCTTCCCCACCGCCGCCCCATCCCACCGCCGCTCTCTTAATTACACCTAATTGTTTAACTGGCAACATCTTTAATCATCGCGTTGCGAGCACTCGCCCCACTCCGGTCAATAATTTCGACGGCCGTCTTGAAACGATTAATTATTGAAGCTTTCCGGGCCCGGAATAACGGAAAGATCCGGTAATAATAATAATCCCGGAGTTGGGAGGCACGTTTCGGGACTATTAGGGCGGCCGCCGCGATTTCATGTGACAATTAGAGCCGCTGTCTGTCCTGGAAGGATTAGGAGTCGGCCCGGAGGATCCCGGATTAACAGGGCCGCACCGAGGCTGCCGAACCCGACCGGATCCACGCAGATTTTTTATTTGTGTCGTGGACGTGATGCCGCACAACACGTAATGGGATTAAAAATCTGATATTTAAATGTCATAATTGCAGCAAACTGCAAAATTGATAAATCATGTTGTGTGCATTTTTCGCGTGCACTCTAATTAAATTAATTTGGAATTTTCTCGTTGAGTGACTCCTCTAATGATGACACGTTCGTCGCACGAGCTAAAACTGCAAAAGCAAAACGTGCATAATCATTACTCCAATTGAAAAGACGACGGATCCAGTTTTGTTGCACAAATAAACGCAATAACGACACGAAGGGCTTCGTGTTAGCAGGTCCGCTCTTCTATTATTCCCATTAAAAATGTCTATTAGAGTCGGTGCATTGCGCGAGAACAATAAAAATGGAAAAATGCGAGCCAGTCGAGCTCTCGGAAGGCAGGAATTTATTTCAGTTTGCCTCATGTATAAGCTTAGCAGGATTAAGAAGTTGTACAACTTTGTAGGGGAGATAGTTCTGGCGATGTAGTAGGGACGGATTTATATTTTGTAGTGTGGCTAAGGACTTAAGTGAATAAAAACGAGATTTTTTTGGGAAATAATGCCCTTAAATCTACACGGGAGATTTATTTCGGGTGCAAAGCTTCAAAACAGTCACGTGGATTTAAGAAGCGAGCGGAAATAAATTGAAAACATTGAACGTCCAAAACAAACCAAGAGAACTACTTTAGAAAAAACGCAAACAATCAAATTAGTGGAGTTAAGACGCCTTGGTAACAAAAAGACGCCACACATTTTGCCATTTTTTGTGTAATTGTACGCGAAACGAGCACTCCGCGTATCTAAAACAGGCCGCGAAATCTAATTTCGCGGCCGTTGCTTTTAACGACGGCCGCTAAAGTAAACGTCATTTTAATATTCGATACAAATCAAAGTTTCCATGTAAGACTGGCGTTTAGATTTTTCGGGCATCCTCGAGATTGCTGTGCCACGACAATTTTTCGCTCGATACGTTAAAGAATGATTTCGCGCATTTCGACTAACATACAGGGTGTCGCAAAATTGACGTATTCCAAGTAGGGCGTCTTGTAGGGAAAAATCTCAGGAATCTCGAAAAAATAAAATAAAAAATATAGGGGGGGGGGGGTCTTTACAAAGATATATGGGTCTGAAGGTTCAAACTTGTTGTTTGTTTTCTTCAAATAAAAAATATAAATGGTTGACATTCATTTTGAAATATGGTGAGGATGATTATGTAAAATATATATTAAAATATAAATGAAAAGACATTTCTTGAAAAAACAGCTTTATCTCTAAAAAATAAAAGTTTTATTTTTCCAATTTTTGTTCAAAAGGGAAGTACAACATAGCTAGAATATTAATCAGGTACTTTTGAACAAATATTGGCAACTTTGATATTTTTTTCAAAGTGACAGCAATTTTTACTTCTAAGCCCTGAACTCGGAATACGATAATTTTAAGACACCCTGTATAATCGTCAGAACTCAACCTTTAATAAATCCTCTAGATCGCAGGGTGTATCTTGTCATTCTCCCTGTATAAATAAAATGAGAGTGGAGCTAATATTGATCCTTGGAGCACACATTTGCAAACGTTAGTACAATCTAAGACTTTTTCATTTGTTATTATTCTTTGTAGGCGATCTGGACGTACAAATAAAACTTTCTCTTTGCTTTCTTGTTCTTAAAAGACTCTGCTCTCACAATTACTTCTTACTGATTATTTTTTTCTTTTTCTAGGTTCTTATTTTAGAATTTTTTGACAAATTTTCGAAACTCTCGATAGTGCGACAGTTATTCATCTTTATTAATATCCCATTTTCGATACTTGTTCAAATCTCAAATAATCTAGGAGTGCACCCACGTATGTCAGTAGAGACGTTTTATCGATTTCGTTCAAAAAAATTTCATTTATGGAGAAAATTCTTTTGCTGCTAGACTAGTCAAGAAATATTTATTACTTGTGAAATATATGTTGTGAATACTCCTTCGTCGTACATCTACACAAAAAGCCAGTCGCGCCAGCTTCAAATCCTGCTCCGGAGCGTCGTCTCTCCTCTCCGCCTAATTTCTCCCGAGCCTATTTTCGGGATTTTTAATAAAATCGCACAGTACCTACATTCAGAATACGTGTAAAGTTGACAAATTCCATATCCGATTTCCACGCGTAATTCGATCTTGCCGTTTGAATGCCAGACGAAATTGTACACGGTTTTAATACTCGCGGCGGAGGCGCGAACCGTGTCCGCAAGAGCTCCGGTGGCCTTTTGCATGCGAAATTTACTAATAAAGTTTGAATAATTAATTCTGTTATTACAAGCATTTCATTAGGGCTGCCGGACGGAGAACGAACGTCGCACTAACCCCCGGTGCTATAGAATATTTAAAACGATTACACAGTTGCGGACCTTGACGTTGTTTATTTTGGCCGCAAATTTCATTTAAAAACACGACCGACGAACCGCCAGGGCCGGACCCGCCAAAAACTAAACCGATTAACTGGACGCCAACGAGGCGAGAATTAAAAAGTCGTTGAGTCGTGTGGGACTTGCTCCATCCTGTGAAAAAGACTGACGACTTCTGCTATAGTTGACACTGTCAAAGCAAGATAGATTCTGCATCGATCACTAAGTGGTGATTTGAAAACAGAGTTGCCAACTTAAGTGTCAAGTGCAGATAAACATAAAAAAGGAAATCTTTAATTTTTGAAATGAAATCTTCTTTAGGCGCACCAAATACATTTTATTCCCGGGGAGTGAATTAGTTTCATGCGACACGCTAAAATCGTTCGCAACACGGTAAAATCGTTCGCATCACGCTAATATCGTTCGCAGCAAGCTAAATCTCGGGAGTCGAGTTTAGAGAAGCGAGCGAGAAATAGTCAACTGTGCGTCACTTGTCACTTCCACTCTAAAAGCGGACGTATTTGCAGTTTTTATTGAAACATTCAGACTTTTGGTGTTTATTAAAAAACAGCATTGAATTTAAATAATATTAATTATTTATGTCTTGTTCCTGATTCCTCCAAGTACTATCATCCATAATAATATATGTAATTTATATAATATACATATATTACTTAAAGTCAATTACGAGGGTCATAGAAGTTTTCGCTTCTGTCGTGCGGTCTTAAGCACACACTCTTGTTTTTTAACATTGGTGATAAAATCTCAACTGACATTCATTTGTCGACTGAAGTATATCACACAAATGGAGTGCAAGATCAAGAGGTGAATACAGCAAATAAGATACCTTTACGCTCTTCTTTGCACTTCATCAGTTGATTTCCCTCTTGTATCGTGAAATTTACGTTCACAAAATATAGTCGTAACAAGTTCATAACTAGAGTTTTCCTCAACACGTATCTTCACCAGTAATGAAAAATATTTGTGTTTCAGTTGATGTGTTGAAAAAAATTGTACTAGGGCCACCCCAAATTAAATTGTTCCTTGAAAGTATTTATAAATTAGTTTAAGTTTTGTTGTTCCCTCTTCAGTGAATCTTTTACATTCGTAAGAATGGGTAATTTACCAGGTTTATTGCGAAACGCGACGCCACTGGTAAGCAAATTTTTCGCAGAAATGTCAAAGAAACGTCAACGATGTGCTGTTTTGAACCTAGAAAACAACTTTACGATTTCGGCAAAGTTTCCAGACGTTTACTGCAATTGTAAGCAACAATTATTAATAAGAAACAAAACATGAGGTAGCATTCTTGATTTGTTTTATTTTTGATCACTCGGTATCAGTGTTTCCGTTGATGCCGGAGTTGAAAAAGTTGTACTATCCCCAGCCGAAATTAAATTCTGGTTTAGGGAAAAACGTCGATGCTGAGTGTCCAACGCTAATGTAGATATCGTGTCGAAACTGCGAATTCGGATCTTGGAGAGGAAACCCACCCTCATCCCCTAAACTTTATATTCTTGTTTTACGATCAGATCAAAATCGTGAGAGCTTCTTGCGGAATTTAGTGCGTCCCTTCGAGTTCTCGAGCCCTCGCCGCCCCTCCCAGTCAAGGCCTCGCTTTAAAAGACACCCCCGGAGAGTCCACCGGCCTATTGATTACTTCCAATAGAGAGCGGCCGACGTCCTAAAATATCGCCCCTCAACCGCAATTTGTAACCTGTCACGGGTTGACGGCCCCCGGACTAAAATTGAAACACGTCAATTTATTGTCATTTGCACCGACGAACCCTCCCTCTGCTGCCCCTCCCGCTTCACGAATTATTGATCAAGTCGCCGACGAAAAAATGTTGATAAATAAAAGCCGCCGTCTCGGACGCATAAATTCTAATACGGGGTGCGGTGGGCCATAAATAGCACAAGTGCGGGATTGGGGGCGGCGTCTCGGGGGACCGATGGGACCCTCACACTGTCATCTCTTAATAGAGGTATTATGAAATGTGGAGAGGACGAATAAAAAGGAGAATTAAGTAGGCCGCAATCCTGTCAAGTGGCTGTGAATACAAAAGGAGGTCCTATTTCAAAATAAATAATAATAGTAAAAGTAGCGTCTTAGTCTTGCAGTGTCTTTCTTTGTCAACAATGATTTCCTACCACTCTATGACGTTATTGTGTAAGTATGCAACCAAATATACAGACGTCCGAATGACCTTGCGTTGTTGAACGAACCTCCATAAGAAAGTTAGCGAGATTTTGGTTTAGAACGAGCTTTAAATAATAAATCAGACCAACATAAATCTCACATTGTCGAAGTTATTTACTGTCGTACACTTTAAAATAGCAAAGATGATGAATTATGAGTCGATTTGTACGATTCTTTCTAAGTTTCTGTGATGCAACTTCACGTGATGCCAAGTCTTTAAAGGAAAATCGTTCAATAATTCAACAAGAGTTATTCAAAAATCTCTAGTTATTTGCAATGTAATTGCATCGATGTCGACAATAAAGGAACAAACTATGTAATATATTTGTTTGTATTCGAATCGATTGCTTTCCGAATTACAAATCTAAAAATAAATACCGTTTAGTTCGCAAATCACATTTTGGCCTAAACGACATGACATTTATAGCTCTACAGTCAAACTTTCGATTGATTTTGTGAACAAAGTAAATAGCAGAGCTTTTCGCAAAGCATTTTGTAGTAATAAACGCCAATAAATAGTTTTTATCTTTATTCGCGCGGCGTTCGCACCGTTTGTCAACAATTTTTGGTCTATTTTCCTCCTTGCAACAACACTCGCTAATAAAATGAAATGTTGGAAAAGGCGAAGGGATGGGGAAACGCGCTCCAGGTTTCCGGTGCAGCAGTTACGGCAATAATTCACCGGCGAACAGATTAACATTGCTAATTGGACCGTCTACCAAATCTATAAACTATCTCGAATCCGGGCACTCTCCTCCGGATCCGGAGTCGCGACCGGCTTATTGCAGGAATGTTTGGGTGGCACCATTATAAACAGATGCCGGAGGCCGTTCGGAATTATGGAACTACACCATCTGCACCGGTTCAAGGTTACGCCCATTATTGCGCTTCTACATACATCATATTAAATTAACGTTAGATAGTCTTGGTTACGTTGTTTACACAATTACACGAACGTGTTGCGGAGCTGTGGCAACGCTAGGGGCCGGGGAAGAATTGAGTGGTGTAGGGGGCTCGCTTCGCAAACGCGCACAACCTTACAAACGTGTTTACTGGAGGAATCTATTAAATTAATAAAATAGTGTTTGCGAAATATTGTTAACGTTGTGCTGTGCTTGATTTACATTATTTGCACTTTTTTATTTTTATTTTCATTTTTTGGTTAACACGTTGCGCTCTAATTGGAAAAATCTCAATCAATACTTCCAGCTGAATTCGTTTTGTTTGAAAAAATCCGGCCACGCGGTGTTATGAATGTCTGGAAAGGCCCCGACAAAAGCTTTATCATTGACCGCTGTGGAAACTTTTTAGGAGCCGCTCTATTAATTGCTTGGCGATTTTCCCATCATAAAATGAAAAGCCGTTACGCCTTTATTAGCGGGAGTTTACCAAACGCGACTCATCCTGTTTAATATTTGAACGGGGATGATTTTATAAATCCTCTGGCAAATAATTGTCTTCGTTTACTTATGCGTCCTCACACCACGCCCCCCAAATTTATTACCATTGCAGTTGTTCTGTTAAAATCTCGTGGTAAAGAGCAGATTTACCTCAACTGTTGTGCTTTTCACGCTTGGTCTTATCAGCGGGATGCGAATTTTATTCGGAGCCAGTCAAGACGAAACTTCATTTCCTGTCTCCTGGAATAATAATGACATTGTCTTCGACACGCAATATTGACAATGATTGACGAAGACGTTTCTACCTTCTATATTGTTTATTAGCAATACGACGTGTCTCGTAAAAAGTGACTATTTCCTGCGTTTCGATATGACAAATGCCGGAAAATCAATCGAGATACTATAACTGTCCTTCTACTAGGTCATGAAGTTTGCAATAACGGCGGAGATCGATCCAGACACAAACCACTCTTTATTTGAAATTGAATGAAGAAGAGTCATCGACGCAATATGTTGTGTTATGTATGTCGACCATTTTTCGATACCCGTTGTCGGAATCCGCTCAATATTTAGGCAGATCATCCGACAATCTTTCTCGGAGGCTGAATATCACGTAGGGTAGCTTTATAAAAAGCGACTCCAGTGTCTGGAAACTGGAAGGAATTATTGGAATCAATCGGGTTGAAATTTATCATCGTTTAGTAAGTTTACAGTGTTGAGCGTAAACAAGTTTGAGACGAAGATTTGTGTTACATTTGACTTTATAATAAATTGTATCAAAGTGTCTCCAGTACAATGAGGTGTTGTTCCATCCTGTTATAAATCTCTCCCTTGCAGAGCTCATCATCAAACGTCGAGTATCTGCATGTTTGATGAATTCACATATCCTGTCTTATGAAACCAAGCTTAATCAGTGAAAAAGTTTAGTTTAGGGTTGCATAATTTTTTTTATTGTTAGTGAGCAAATTAGGAATCTAAGAAGCAAAAGAAATGTCAAGTGTTGGCAGCACTCCTCCTTGACAAACTTTATTCATAAAATGTTAAGGGTCGGTGTATTGGTTCGTCGGTGAAAGTTTCGCGCTTTGTTGTTGCTTAAAAAGTTGCTTACACAGAAAATGGGAACCGATGGGAAGGTGAAAAACAACCTAATCCAAATCTCATGTGTTTTGGGTTTTAAGAGATGTTCCGTATTCATCTCGCGAGAATCCACAGAACTTATGAATTAAAGTGAAAGAAAAGCGGAGAATTTTAAAAGGTCGAATTTTTTCGTCTCTACTTACCGGTATATTTTTTCTGAATGCAAACACGAATAATCTCGTTTTATATTTCTTTGTGGATTTTTTAAACAGAAACTGCCGAACTTGAAAACATTAAGGCGTTTCTTTCCCCACCTGGTTTGAACGATAAAAGCTCGCAGTTTAAAATATAATATTTTATTTTAAAAAAATCCTACAAGTTGAGGATTTTTGATCCTGTAAAAGTTAACAAGTATCTTTTTTAAATTATATTGTGTATAATTAGTGTTAACATCGTTCCACGGAGCGCTTGTTGCTCCTTCACCAACGTAATCTTGTGCTGAAAATTATTTAAATTATTGTGGTTTGTTCGGTGTCGGTGCTCGAAGTTCCTGAGAAGTTTCGCCAACTCTTTGAACGCTTACTTTGACCTGTGTTTGAAAGACTTTTCCTTTGTGTTTGTCACGTATTATATTTCCAAAGTATTGTAAGAATTCTGTGATCTCCTTGATTTTTCTCAGGTACGATTTGACAAGATATTAAAGCAAAGAAAAATGTAAACGAATAGATCACAAGTATAAATAATTATTTTCTTTTAGTTGCTTTCGTACTTTCTACGTCTCGGAAACTTTTTGCAGTCGACTAGTTATTTCCAATATTTAAATATTTCTCTGTTAGAAAACTTTCTTATCATGAAGTAAGGAGAGGAAGAATTTCGTTCGCAAATAAATTAAACATGTCAGCACAGAATTAATTTAGAATAAAAATCAAACTTAAAAATTAATATATAATTTTGACGAAGAGACGGAACAATTGCTGTTTCCTAAGGAAAATATTTTTATCAATTTAATTACAAACTATACTATTAGATACGAGTACTACCACCCTTATGAAAACGGCAATTTTTCGTTCTCAAAAGCGGACGAAAAGTAACTCTTTTTTGGATGCACTTTTTCGGACGCCGAACCGTAGCGTCACTGTTGGTCTGTTTAGTAACCGATAAAACCGAGTAAACCGACTGAAAACAAATGAATATTTGACAATTAAATTTAACCGAAATATGTATATGTACTTTATTTCTCATTGACATTGAAAAAACTAAACAGTCTGGACCCTTTGGATAAAGTTTTCCACCCCGACTACTCGGACCTAGACGTCGATCCAACATTTTCCTTTAATTTGGCACCCCTGATTCATGGGACAATCAGTTATGAAAGTTTATGTAAGGAAAATGTCAAAATCGACGTGTCCTCTGGAATATTTCACCCTGTGAACTTTTTCCTTGCGAGCGCCTCGACCAGATTTTGACTTACGGCCTCTTAAATTTTGATATAGCACTGTCGCACTTTATGCGCCCATAAATATCTATCTATTTTACAACATTCGCATTGTGCGAACCACCTCGCCGAGGAGAGCCCTGGTGCCTGCGCTCTTCACCACAGCTCGATTCCTTAAACGAAAATAATTGCGGCGGATCCGTCGTTTGTCATTGGAATTTTTTCGACGGCGCCCTTAATTGCCATCGTTAATTTAATGAGTACGGCCGAGTTTATGATAAATTTACTTTGATGTCGCCCCGATGCGTTCGTAATGAAGTCGGTTTAGTCATTTTGTTGGCGTTAAATAAATAAAATCTCATGAATTATTGATTCAACTGTGTTATTTACATCGATAATGGCGCGGTAGTCAACAAGGACCAATTGCCGTAATTACATCCGCCGATATAATTTAATGCCTCGAGACACTAATAATGCGTATTTTGTCGATCTGTATTGTGTGTGCGAATGGCCATTTTCAGGACTCCAAATAATGAAAATATATGCAGAATTAATTAGGTACAGGATGCGCAGGATTTACCTGGGTGGATAATTATTATTGTGTTGCCAACTTCGATTGCTGAAGTGATTGCATAGCCGATCCGTAAAATTAAAAGTCAGGAATTTCATTATAAAGTTTGTTTTGAAACAGAAACATTTTTTCTTTTTCTGTTTTGTTTTCATTTCTCCGAAAAATGTTGAAAAATGCAAAATATTGTGTAATTTCTTGTTGGTTATGGTGGTGGTATGACAAACAGAATGGACAAAATAAAGTTATCAACAACATTTATATTGTGTATCGAACATTTTTTTATTGAATTAGTAATCGAGTACAATTAATAAATAGTTATTACAAAAGAAGGACGCATAAATTGTTTTAAGAATAAAAGAAGAAAGGCGTAGACCTCTAGTAAGTAAAGAGTGCACTTTTATTTTATTTTTTATTAGCGTAAAAGAGGTCTCAGAAAGTGCAAGTGTATAGATAAAAAGACATAAAAGAACAAGAAAAATATTTTGTGGTTTATGATTATGAAATAAGTAAGGTGCTCAGAATGATAAAAAATAAATAGCTCTTGGTTTTTGTCGTTTTTAAGAGAAAGCAAAAATGAATGAAATCTCAGACCCAACACTTGATAACGGAATGGGAAGCAATGAAGAGAAAATACAAAAATTTTTCCAATTATAAAATTAATTATGAAGGGAAGCCATCAATTGAAAAATCTGATCATTGGTTGTTAAGTAATTTAGTAAGGCCATTTAAAAATCATTTCCAATTATTTTGGACTTCTAACCCTGCAAAACATTTTTTAAAATAAATTTTGAGATGCTTTTGAATGTAAAAGTACAGATCTACAACAGACAAACAAAAATGTGTAATTATTTTTGGCAAAAAATATATACAGGGTGTATTAAAAATTGCACATAATATTTACATCACATGACTCTATGTTGAAATACAAGTAAAAAACTTTAGGACCAATTTATTTTTAACTCTCTGCTCATGGAGTTATTAACAGTCAAACTTGGAAATTTGCTTCGATTGTAATGGATAAATATTTTAAATATCAATAACACATAATTCAACAAACAAAATAAATATTCCAGCACTAATTTTACCATTTTGATTATTGGTTATTTGTAATTTCATTAAAAAAATTCAGTCTTTCCTGACAAACATTCGTAACAAATTTTAAATTTTGAATCAATACATCAATAATTAATCCCTTCTTGCTTCCCTGGTAGGAAAAGCAATAAAACTAAGTAATTTATACGAGCCATTGATTTCAAATGAAATTTTATTGTTGGAAACGGGAAGTAATGGAAGAATTTAAATTGTAGTTTACAACTTTGAAATGACCACAATAATAGAAAAATTAAATGCGCCATAAAAATTTTCAATATACGAGTCATAAAGTACAACCATTTATTTTCCGGCAGTTTTCATTACTAAATTTAATGCTTCATAATAATTAAATTAATAATACAAATTACAGTAATTGGGTTAGATAAAGTGGTAAAAGCTACTTGATTATACATATACCAGGGTCGTTCGGAAAGTTCATCACTCGTCACGTAACATATGAAAAATCAAATGGAAACGTCGAGGAAAAATACTCTGTACATTTTTATATAACAAGATAATTAAAGTGATAATAATTATTTAGAAAATTCTCTCTTATTCCTAGAATTGAATTAATTGTTATAGATTTTGTTAAAAGCTTGATTCGACTTAATTTGAGTTGAAGAGTTGGATTTAAAAAACTTTCACATTCTAGTATCGTTGAAAAAAGTTGTACAATTTTCGTGCGCCATTTTGTCCTCGATAAGAAACCGAATTTACGTTCCATGCATAAAATGGTCGGTATTTCACCGTCCAGACTGTGGCTTTTAGATATCCGCCATCCCATATCTCTTGTGTAGAATTCGCAAAATCCCGCTTGTGTATTATTAAAATCAGATGAAAATTTCCATATTTCATAATAATAAACGCAGCCAACTCTCTCAAGTTCGGTCGTTTCGTTGGTAGTTTCCGGGCCGCCAGTCCGCCCCTGTGGCGAAAGAGTCGGCATCTCCTCTTATAAATTAACTAAAATCAAAGTTTCAAAGTTGCATTATCAAATCCCGGAGTAAGTCGCGGAATTATAACGAGCAAAGTGCAGATCGTGCCGCGTTTTCACCCAATAAAATAATTAGACGGCGAAATTCGAGCCGCGCGCTCTCGACATCAACACCGCCGCCGCCGCCGCGGGCGGATTGTGTCGCCGCACCTCGCTGACTGCGCGCTTGTTGCAGCCGACCCGAAGAAGGACCATTGCAACAAGACCGTCGAGATCTACGAGGACGTCACCAGTCCGGAAGTGACCGGAGATAATTTCGGGAAGCCGATGACCTGTTGGTACAGGTTCCGGTCGTTCCGGGGGACCCCCAAGGACTGGATTCTCAGGATCAAGTTCAACAAGTTCAAGGTGGGGGTGCTGCTCAACGCCAGCTACTGCGAGGGAGGATATATGCAGGTAAGATTCATGTCTTGGGGGTTTAGCTGGCAAATTTAACGCTGAAGACGGATAGTTCGGATTGCTGGAAAGTCTATGGAAAGTTTTCCAATAGGACGGATACGAATTCTGACTGGGATTCGGAGATGTCGCGTTTACCAAAATGCTGAATTTATGACTGTTTGTCCGAGGAAAAGCTTTCAATAAAAATGATTCATTGTCAAAAGTTATTGTTTACAGGAAAACAAAAATATTTTTTTCATTTTGTTTCAAATTGACATTCTGGTCCAAGCTCTACTTCTGAAATGAATTAAAGAATTCGATTCAATTAATTTACTCTATTTGAAGAAATTTTAGCAACCCTGACAAGAGGATTAACAATTATTTTGTCTGGTTAAAACGTCTTTTAATCATTTTGGACGATATGATGAGGGAGAAGGAAAGAGTGAGAGATAGTGAAACGGCATTGTTGCCCATCTATTTATATTTTAAGATTTGAAAAAAGAAACAGAAAATACTTTTCCCTTCAAACGCACCGCGAAGGTCTTTTTGTGCTTCGCCCAGTTGCCGACCTCGACCTTGTCTCGGTCTTCAATCTGGGCTTAGCACAAAAAAACTCACTTCTACTCTTAATGATATAATCTACTACATATTTAACCATCTGTAAATATTTCAAATCTAAGGCGTTGGTCAAAATTGTTCAAAAATTGATAATTTGTAAATAAATTCCAACTAAAAATAGTTTTGAGATGACTTTACACAGCCTGCAACTAGAAATATTTACAAAGAGACAATATTTTCAACATGACTTATTTACCACATATTAACTTGTATTAGCTTCACTTCTCTTCACAATTATTGTTGGATGAATTAAATGGTATTTACAAAATAAATTTTGTAATTTAGCAAGTTCATTGCCAGTTACATTTAATATTTCACATTTGTTCATATCAGATTTTCCAAGTCGTAAACTCTAAAAAACCCTCGTAGTGATTGCTTTTGAACGATAAATGTTTCAAAGCAAAATGTACCTCTCTAGCGTAAAAATTGATAATAATGTAAAGTACTTTATCAAAAGTGCAGAAATGTTGAAGCGTCGAGGGATATTAAGTTTTTGATTACTGTGCTCGGTGAACTGGATTAAATCTTCAAACTGCGCGCTGTAATTTTTTTAATAAGAAACTTACTAAATTAAAACGTATGACTATGTATCTATCAAAATATTGTTTATATCAAATAACAGAATGCGTAAATTAAAATTCAGAATACCTCAATTTTTTGTTTTCTTTAGTTCTTAATGGATTTGGTTAAATCTAGAAACTGTCTTTTATAAACTTTTTCGGGCAAATAAAATACTTTGCTTAAATTTAATTGTCAAATGTTCATTTGTTTTCAGTCCGTTTACTCGGTTTTAGTAGGTTTTGTTCTTAGCTTACTAAACAGACCAACAGATCCACGGTCCATGATTAGAAAAGTGCGTCCGAAAAAGAGTTACTTTTTGTCCGCATGGGAGTACGTAAATTACCTTTTTCATTAAGAGATGGCGCCACAGTCAATGCCGGTTTTGTCGGTTTCATTGTTAACATACTTACCTTGAAAAATGCGTCCGAAAAAGTGCGTACGAAAAAGTGCGTCCGAAAAAGAGTTACTTCTTGTCTGCATGGGAGTACGTAAAATTACCTTTTTCATTAAGAGTGCCTAAAAAATAATTTTCAAGTTCCGCCATCAGACAACAAACCTTTGATACATTTGAATAGATCCGTACTGGTGCAATAAGAGTATGAATACACCTTTAGCAGACATCAAATAGGGAGAGAAGATAACACATTCAAGTTAATGTAATCTCAGAAGTAGAGCGTGGCTCGCATCAGTTCCATTACCCTTTATTATTTTCGTTAATGGCTCAAAGATACATCAGCAAGTCGTATCTACGTGGTACCAATTTCATCATAATGAATGACTTGATGAAGATTGCCAATAAGACATCTGGTGAAATGGCTTTTAAAACAAGGATAATGATTTACAACAGGTCGTAAATTATAATTTAAACGGTGCAAATGTGTGCACCTTGTATACAAAATGTTTTCACGCTGGGCTTCTGTGTGTAAACTTCCCACTACCTTTATTTTCAATGAGAGTAAAAGAAGAATCAGTTCCTCAACACTTGTTTAGATTTGTTGTTGTTAATGCTGGAAAATTATCGAACCGTAATGAGCCCATCAGCAGATTTTCTAATTAGCCTTGTTGCTAACACATTCTGCTCATGTGCATTTCGAAGCCTAAGTGCTGTGGTATTTCCGCTCACCACACTCAATCCAAACAAAACTAATATTATTGTGTGCGATGCAACATTATACAACATATCTAATACAACAAACGCTGTTTGCAAGCAAATTGATCAATAACTGCTTACACCTGAGTGGTGTAAAAACCTTCGCCAGATTCTAGCAGGATTTACTTTCTCGAGTAGTAAATATTCAAATCTTTTTCTAGATTTTATTTCCGGTGATTAATTACGGTAAAAACTAGCTGAAACAGCAATACTCCATTAAAAATATTTCGATAAGCGAGCCAATGATTAATCGAGTCGCGAAACTTTGCCGCGATAATTTTTTTCTTCTTTGAGAGTGCTGGGTTCTTGGAGTCATAAAAATCCCTAAAATATTAATTAGCATCTCGGGCATATCTCTTAGTTTTAAAGTTGGGAAGTTTTAGGTTTCTCGCATTTCACGAGTCCTGAGCTTTATTTACTTCGTAATTCTTCTTTAGAAACGGCTCAAAAGGATGTTGAGGTCTTACAGTTCTTATTTACTTTGCGATCCCACTATGGTGGTAGAGACGACTCGAAAAAGTCACGACTTAACCAAATATAAACACGACTAAAATTCGCCAAGTTTCCAATTTAATAAAATAGCGAAATTTTATTGTTGTTTTCTCGATAAAACTTGCTCTTATTTCTCCCTTCAGATTTTTCTTTTTTATTGACAGCCTCATATTTCCACCTATTTTATTTTATTTTACGCGACTATTAAATTTATCGAGGGTCCTATTTAAATACGAAAATATGGGCCATAACTTTTAGTTGTTTTCCACGTAAAATATGATAACTTATTTATAACAGCTACAAATAAAACTGACAACTTCATTTTTATTTCGTTCGCTACAATGCGAAGAATGTTCACGTGTGGAAACTTTTACGAGCTTCAAAGCTCGACGGGTCAACAAAGTTGGAAAATTTAAATATTGATTAATGGCCTGGACTCTTTTCATCCGCAATCGGACAGTCACGATAATGGTAATAAACTTAAATGCACTTTTAAACGCACTAAAAACATCCACATCAGCTGCCACGAGAGCTTTGTGTTGTGAATAATTGGAATATGAGGATTACGAGTTAAAATGGAGCTGGAAAGGATCACGAGGGTAGGACTTGAAGTTTAATTGTCAAAAAAACAGAACATAGCTTGAACTGGTTTTTTCATAATTAAGCAGCAAATGTAAGTCAAGTGGACGACAAAAGCTTTGTGTTTATTTTTTCATCATCAAGTTATATTTCAATTTGAATGCAGCTTACAGGACAATACTGACGAACATTTCAACAGAAAGCTCTCTACAGTCTAAATCTGCCGTTTGTAAAAGTCTTTCGACGGTTCGCCGCATAAAACAGTCAGTTATCTATGCAAATAATTTATGAGGTGGCTCTTATGTGCTCTGCGTCGCAATTGACACCAAACAATTCTAAGACATAGATAGATTTAAGAAAGAAACGAAGGATGACACAAAGGATTATAAAAAAAGAAATATGTAATTATAGAAAGAAGAAAGTACTAACGATAGGTGAAAATTATTAGTTTTTCAGGACACTCTATTCTATACCATTCGTCTAAGAACATCTGCATATAAGAATATTTTTAAAGTAATATTGCCAACAATGTTGCTGATAAAGATGTACAAGATAATGAAGGACTGAAATGAGAGCTCTGTGGGATACTTTTATGATACGACAGCTGAACATAAAAAAAATACTTCTTGGCTTTCCATCTGCATTAAAAGATGAAACATTCTTCAAAAACATATGATTGCGTTCAAAAATTCCATCCTGTAACATACAATTTGTTTAAATGACCTTATTGGTTTTTGCGCAATGACGTCATTACCAATTTTTTTAAACGACAACCCCCACTTTTTTCTTCTTTTTCTGATAGACCTTTCTATTACCTAAACGATGAATGAAAAAAATTGGTGCTTTACATAACAATTTTTTTGAGAAATGACAAATTTTCGATCGGCAAACTTTCAACGCCTACTAGGATCCCACCCTGAATATTCAAAACGTTAACAATTTTTTAAAATTGTTTAAAAAAATTGCTGTGTGTGATGAACCGATCATATATTTTGAGTTTACAATTGGCGGAAGCAAAATTTTAATTAGGCTTGACTATGACCGCTCCTTGGTGAGTTACTCCAATTTTCCCCCAAGAAATATTTTGTCCCAATAAAAATTCGAATCCGGCATGATTATAGAGTTGTTTCCATTCATGAAAAAGAAATATTAGCAACAGCGGGAGCAGATGTTCCTCAGAGCACCCTTAATGCCAGCCGCTCTGTATAGACGCTTATAAATCTCGATGTGACAGTAGCTTACACAAAAATTAATTTCAAATTAAACGCTCCATAGCCGAAGACGATAACCTCGTTTCCCGCCCCAGACAAATTAACAGCACGCTTATTTATGGGTAGTATTTCATTTTACAATTTCACACGGCACGGTTCGTGTGTTCATCATTCGGCCCATAATTTTGCAATGTCAGTGCGTTGGCTGGAGGCGGCGTCCGTTCTGCGGGCCCCCGAAACAAATCATTGGTTCTGTTGCGGCAGCCGAAACAAGGCCCGAATCGATAACTCGCCTCGTCTTCAGAAAGCGCAAGCAAACAAAGCGCGAGGTGTCAGATCGTGTAAACTGCGATGCCGTCACTGTCCCCGGAAAAAACCGCCCGGAATAATTCGGTCGGCGCCATTTTTGCACTCGAGGCGTCCACTTGACACCGTTTGCGAAGCCAGTCTAGTCCGGAGTGGTGCGGCTGGCCGCATCTCCAAAATACAGCTCACCGGACTCGCCTATAATTATTTTTTATTTCGATTTTCTTGATTTTTTTTATCGCAGGACAGTTGTTTGCAGAACTGTAGAGGAGAATCAAGTTGGTTTCGACTGAAAATCAATTTAATCTTGTTTGTTTTCCATACGTCCGGAGCGACCGGAGCCCGAACAGCTTCGTTAACTGGAGTCTGCTTTCCGCTTTTAATTCCAAATAAATAGTTCTCGTAAATCCCCCGCAAAGATACCTTCACCGTAAGCACCTGAATGCCTCTCGAATAACTAATCAATTCGAACAGCACTCGGCGTGTATCTCTTTGTTCCATCTGGCCTTCCGGGGGCGGCACTCGGAGCTGCGGTCTCTGATCGATTCGCAATCATTGTTGCCCATTTACCGGAACGCTTCCCATAGAATAGTGTCACCGCGAACAATTGACTTTTTATGGAAATCTTCCCGGCTCAGTCTACAATGTAAACACTTGTTATGTGACGCGAACCGGCGAAAACGCCATTAATACGCCCCATCCAGCCGCCCCCGCCGAATCGATAATTCCCCAAATAAAGGCGACTAGGCAAAAACTAGCCGAACGAAAGTCCGGAGGCGGCGAACGGTCGCTCCCGCCGCACATAATTACTCTTAATTAGCTGCTAATTGTTATAAATTGCCGCAATAATTGCCGGTGGCGGTTGTAGAAAGGCGCCGTTCTTCTGCACCGCTATTAGGCCAATCCGGTGCCGGATTAATCTAATTTTGATTGATCGTGTCGGATCTTGACGGCCAATAAAAATTGTTGCGACATTCATTCTCACTGTGACAGGTAATAGAAGTTGCTGCCAAGTCCGAACTACCCATTAAAACTTTGTGTAGTTAAGACGGCCCCTTCAGACCTAATATTAACTTGATGTAATTGTTCGATTAAGCGGGAGCCGCAGGAGGCAAAGAACGGTTATGTTCAGACGTACGTCGGTGATTAGTGCACCGATCGACAAATTGAGTTTGCAAACTTGACCTGACCTGACCCCCAACTAACGCACCGACATCCATTTTTAAAAAGGTTATTGAATAACAACCGAATCAGCGAGCCGGATTTCAATTTTTAATAGTTGAATTAAACCGGAACTGCAGTGCGGTTTTGCAGGAATTTACAGCAGGATTTTCGACGAAATGAGAGTTTTTAATGGAAAATACGGTTCTTGGTGTTGCGGGACTTGGAGCAGAAAGATTCTTCTTTACTGGAGAATATTCTTTTTTATCGATTTGCTTAATTTTATTTGGTGCAAGTGCAGAATCCACCGGATCCGCCTGTCCGAGAGGCGCTTCACTCTAGGAACGAAATTTATTGCCGTTCTTCATTACAGACTCGACGAATTTTATTAATTTTTTCATTGTGCAGGGTCGAATTTAATTAGTCAGCTCCTCGTCCAATTAGTGCGGAATTAAATCCCGCCCCTGATGTTTACAAATAATTAAAAATCGAATAAAATCGAGCGGGGATAGTTGTAAGAACCGTCGACGACGTGTGGGGATAATGGGAGCCGCCACCGCCCCTGGATAATAAGAGAGTCTGTTGGAAGCTCCTCAACAAGTCGCAGAATGGCTCCATAAATAAGCCGGCGTTATACCTGTCATACCGGTGGCGGTTGCAACGGAGGCGTCTTTTTTCAGTGGCGTGGCGGCGCCGTTGCGTAACGAGCCGGATGTCAGGTGATACATCAGACAAGTCCCCGAGAGAAGAGTGCGTCACGTACACATCAAAAGTTTACCGCTGGCAGATATGTGATATGATAGCGGCGGTGGCGGCGGGGGTGGCGGACGTGGATGCGGATTGGGACCGGGGCCTGGGAATTGTTTGATGCCGCGTGTAATTGAAAAGTATCGATGATGCGCATCTCGAACACCGCAAACTTTAAATAAAATTATTTTTCTCCGGCGAGCTTTCAACTTGCCGGTTATTGATGTCGAGGAAAAAAGAAAACGATCTTAAAGGTAGTTCCGGGCACAGCGCTAATTCCGACGTGTCTGCTCGACAATCGAGTTTACTTCTTTAAACCTGTTAGCGGTAATTAATTTTTGTTTCTTGAGGTGGTCGCTAGCGACGGAAGAACTAGACTTGTAAAAATAGAAGTTGGAGGTAGTAATTCCGATCGTTGCAATTTGTTCTATCGTAGAATAAAGACAATCCTTTCATTCCCCCTGGGAAGGTGGGTGGGTGTTGCTCTAGGAGTCCTTGGTTTTTTCATCTCATTGGAAGGTAATGTAGAATGGGTCTGGTGAGACATGGGTTCGGACCTGACCTGACCCAGCATTCGCTTATCTTCCGAAAAAAATCCAATACTTGGTCTGGGATTCGAACCCTGTACCTACCGGACGCTAGGCGAACTCCCTAAGCGCTTGGCCACGACGCCCGGTTGTTGTATGCTCTATACACCACGATTTAACGTACTTCCCCAAGAAAAATGTAAGGAAGTAAGATCGGGTGATTTAGGTGGCCATCTAAAGAACCATCTCTATCTATCTATCTATCTTCCAGCAAACTGTTCCTTCAGCCAGTTCCTCAATGATGCTGCATGGCGGACTGGGGCGTCATCCATTTATAATCACATATTATTAATTACAGAAGTTTGTCAACTAAATTTTCAAAATCATTTGCGCCAATCCAAAAAAAAATCTCCCAAAAGAAAACTGGTTCAATTAAATAGTAATGTCTTCTAATCTTCTCAAGTCTTCTAAAAAGATTACTGTTGGGACGTCTTCTAACGGGTACTTCCAGTTTTTTACTGTATTGCTCGGCAGTGGAAAAGAAGTAAGACTCTCGTAGCTGGGTTGTGTGAAGTTGCGGTGAAAAATCTGTACCGATTACCAACACCCTTAAACTTCTCAAATCTCCTTCGACTCATTTTAGTCAAGACTAACGGCTGTTGTGAAAAATTGGATCGGTTTAATGCCGGTCCGAATGTGCTTTCGTCGTGACATCCACTTCTTTCTCGCTATCGCACACGGCGGCCTATTTGTTTTATTACGTCCCTGTCATCCGTAATCTAGATTGGACTTGTTTTCGATACGGCGACTATTTACTGCCGCCGTTCTTTACGTCGTTGCCTTGTTATTATTATTGGCTTTTATTTGAAACATTGTTTGCTATTTCCTGCCGGAGGAAATTGACACCGCAGGGTGGAAAAAATTAATTGGACGGAGGAGATGGAAAACGTTGTTTAATAAAGAAAACTGCAAACGCCGTTCATAAATATTGAACAATTCGCTTTAATCGGCTAAAAATAAATTGAAATGTTTGTTTAATACGGTTTTTCCGGGGGTTGTTTGCGTCGGGGCGCACGGAATTCTAATCCCTGACGGTGTCTTATTCTTCGCAAATTGACTTAAACACCTATTATGTTTGTTACTACTGTAAATACGTTCCTAACTTCAAAGGAAATTTACGTTATTTGGTCTCGCGCGGAGTACCTACTCCAATTTGCCCTTTCTATTAGTTCCTTCTACAATATTAAACCAAATTAGTGACGCAACCACATAAAAAAATTAACAATTTTATTCTCATATTTCATCACTCGCCACTTTGTTCCTAGTTTATTTACAAATAAAACTGTCCAAACATGATTTTTATTGGATGTGTATTTTTCAATCAATCCTCACTGCTCTATCTGTGTGCTATCCGTGACGGTAATTGCTAAATGAAAAATATCCGACGCAAACATTTACAAATAGATTAATTTAGTTTTTCATTGTGCCAGAACGAATCGTATCAAGTTTGACATTACTCATTGAAATTTCAATCTAAAACCGAAAGAAACAACTCCGCTTCAACTTCCGCACCACAAACCGTAAAACGAAATTCTTAATTTTTAAACTGATCCTCGTGCCAACCCCAACACATTTGTTCCGAGCCGAAACTATGAAAACCACAAACAATGACATTAACAGCCAGCATTTAAAAGATTTATGTTTAGGTGGTGTTGTTGGTGGCGCGCAATTAGCCTACATTCGTGATGTACTCATTCTACATTCCACGTTCAAAAGTGCAAAGGCTTAAAATACAATACAGACATGGTATAACTGTTTGACATTTATCTGCGTTACAATCGTGGGAGTTGTACTAGAGACAAAACTGCAAAGGAAATTATTACGTTATTGATGGTTTCCAATGCAAACATTTTTTGTTAACTGGCTAACAATTCAGTTTGACGGCAATTTGCTGCGTAAGTAATGAGAAACCCGAACCCGATCATGACGAGGGGCTCCTACCATGGGCGTCGTCTTCAGAGCGCTTCATTCGTAAACGTAGTAAATTATTTTTGTTCGATAACTTCCTAGAATGTGAGCCTGTTTTCATAGTTACAAGTAGGTGAAGGTTTCTCTTTCGTTCATTTCACTTTCGCTCACTGTCTTTCACTCACTGGTACCTTGCGACACCTGTTCCAGGACATCATCACTCACTTTCTAAGGAGGTAGGTATCGAACAAAACCAAATACAGCACTCGAAGAGGAAGGCTGCTTTCGTTCACTAGAATTGTATTTCGCGTGAACGAAAGCTTTACCTTCCTCACTCTTACTGTAAACAACTATAAGTTTGAAAAGAACTGTTTTTCAGGAAAAATAGTACACAGTATAAAAAACTGTGACACTGACGCAAACACAAAATGACACTGATGCTCTGTAAGTTACGACATACGTAACAAATAAAAAGTTTTTGTCGAAGAGCTCTTGACCAGAAATTTATTTAGACGCCTGATATTTTTTGTTAATTTGACTTAGTTGTGTAGAAAGACCATAAACTTTCTCTGTCATTATTATTGTTGTTGTTATTGATTCAAATTGTGTTTGTTTACGGCTTTTAGAGCCTTCCCAGCAACTCATTTTAAATTGCTCGCCTAGAAAATCTCGTCTTTTGTTGCTTTCCACTTTTTCAGTTTGATTATCCAATTTAAAAATGAGAAACCTTAGGCGTATACGAAACAGAATGGAAATGATTCCATTTTCAAACTAATTTAATTCTTGGTTTAATTTAAATCGTGAATTACGAACTTATCCGAATTCACAAATTTGATTCGGATCTAATTAAGTTTTCCACTTATTCCAGATAGAAGATATTCGACTTGTAATTTTTCCTTTGGCAATTATTCCCCCGCGGTCTTCCACTCGAGACTGTCGTATTTACGACGCGATCTGCTTTAGGTAAACATTAGCAAATTTGTTTCGTAACAAATTGTGTCGCCTCTTCAGGGCCGGTTTTTTCCTTCTGTTCGAGCAGAAATAATGTGACGTATCAGCCGAGCTAATAAATAATAGCAATTTACACAAATTTATCACTGGCAAGATTACAGTCGTAGACTCTAATAAGATTTAAAATAAAACGGGTCAGTGAAACGCCGCCGCCGTTCCAATTCCACTCTTCCTCCCTTTGCTCGGCTCATATAAATAATTACGAAATTTAAACGAGGCCGGCGAAAAAATCGATAGACGAGCTTGTTGGGTTTATTTGCTCTTTAAGTTTCGTCTGGGCGAGTAAATGAAATTTCGTAGAAAAATTGTGAAGAGTCCCCTAATTTTAAGACGCCCCTCCGCACGCTATCACGAGTTACGCTTAAATAAAGGAGTTTTAACGAAATTTTACTGGTGTGACCCGAGCAGCATCCCCGTGGACCGAACTTGGAGATTTAACTCGCTTAGAAGTTTGTATCGAGCTTCATATTTCGGGGAGATATCGCCGGCACACCTTGAGGCATCTACACCCAAATATCTTGTCGCCATCTTTCGCCGATAATTGCGCCAATCTGGCGCAAATTCCCTCCCGAGGCTGTCACGGGAACTATTTGCAAAAATCCGGAGTGGTAACAGTGTCGCAGTTCGACATCGGGAATGTCGGGAATAATAATGATGCCAGTGGGTGTGGTGCGGGAATTTCCGGTCATTTGCAGCAACTTTTCCGCACATTCATCCAGTTATAAAAACGTGATTTACATCTATTTTTCAAATTTGCTCACTTCTACAAGATCTTGTCAAAATACATTCCCTCAACAGAACTGATTTTTTATCAAATCTATTAATGTTATTATTTTAGAAAAACAAAAACTCCAATCTAAGACAGTAGTGACTTAACTAAAGCATTATAATATATCTCAAAAACTAATTACTAACAATTCTGTTCTTATATGTTCTCTTCCATTGCTGTAAATTGAGTAAACTCCCTCTTTTCTTTTGTTTCACATTTCAAATTATAAATTTAAATCCAACCATTTTTTTTTCGTTTCATACGTTAAGGTGTTCCACAAGGCGTAGTTCTGGGTCCAATTCTATTCCATGAATATTAAATTTCAAAGAAAATTATTAGTATTGTTACAACGTTTTCAACGAGGAAATATGTTTTTTTCATTTTCTATTTCTGATTAATTATTTGAAATCATGTTCCGTTGCAAATATTGTGTATAAAGTAAAAAATAAAAACCTATACGTATGTATTTACCGGTCGATCGTTAGAATGCTGAAAGCGTAATGCAGCATTAAGTATTTACGTTTTAAACAAACGAAAACCAATATTATCTTTTATTGCTTTGGTACATTTAGAATAAAAGAAAATCTGTAAATGTGTGAAAAAATATTGTAGAAACTCTGTATGAACAACTGCCTGCAATGATTTCTGTGTTAAATAAAATTGTTCCTAAGCGATTAATTGAAAGCAACATCTGAAAAAAAGATTCAAAAATAATGTACAAGAAGAATAGGATGGTGTCTGGAATTTTTTGTTCTGTTGCTGATAGATTTATGTGGTGAGGGAGATGTGTCCGGTTTTATGTGAGATTTGTTTTATTTCCGTAAATGTTTGTTATGATGGTTTTTATTTATCATTGCCATTTGCTGATCTGACAAACATATAAATCAGCTAAGGATGTGTTGGATAAAAATTTAACGGCGCACTAGATACAGCCGTTGAACTGGCAATAATTAATTGATGGTTTTCCGGTAATATATTGTAAAGTAACAAGATAGAGAATTATCAGAAGTGTATCAGAAACGCATAAGATCTCTTGTTAATAATAAACTTTATTTGTCCTATGGGCTTTCGGATTTCTGATTACATAATAAAAAACATAAAAATCACTAATCAAAAAATATATAGTTATTTTTATTTCTGTCCCCCACCCCTTTCTTTTTCTGTTCTTTCCCTCCTCTTCCATATCTCTGTCATCCATCTTATCTCCCTTAAATCTTTATTCAGTATTTCTTCCCGTTCCTTTCTCTCCGTCTCTCTCATTTTGCTACCTCCATTCTCTTTATGCTCAATTGTCTCTCTCTCATCATTCTGCACCTTCTTTCCTCTCCTTCCATCCTTCCATCTTTTTCTTTTTCTATCTTTCCCTTCCTCTTCCATATCTCTTTTATCCATCTTATCTTCCTTCCGTCTTTATTCAGTAGTTCTCCCCGTTCCTTTCTCTCCCTTTCTCTTATTTCGCTACATCCCATGTGCTCAATTGTCTTTCTCTCCTCATGGCACATTCTGCACCTCCTTTCCTCTCCTTCCGTCTAATACCTATTTTCTCTCTCCTCGTTCCTACATCCAAATCTCGCCGTCATTTTTCTTTCTTTTGCATTTTCTCCCCAGGCATCTGTATTATTTGATTCTTTACCTTCTTTCTTGATTGTCTGTGTCTTTGTCCCTTTTACTCAGCTCTACATTCATCCATCTTCCTTTGGCTCTTAATATTTCCACTTCTTCACTGGCATACCCTTTTCTCTGATTTCTCTCTCTCTTTCTCCTCCATGTTGTTTTTTTCTTTTCTCTCCAGCATTCCGTTAATATCCTGCACTCTTCCCTTTTACCAATTTTGTCTTCAAACTTTGCCGCTCTCTTTCCCTTTGCACTATTCCCTCACTGTGTAACCTGGCGTTTCTCTGCCCACTCCTAGCACCCTTCTCGAATATTTTTCTTGCACTTTCTCTACCTCTTCTTGTTCCTTCCATCCCAGATCTCTGCCCCGTACATCAATATTACTCACTATCATACTCTCAAACATCATCATTTTGCTCCTGAAATCACCTCCCCATTTTCTCTCTCTTATTCCCCAAACACATCCCGCTACCTTATTTCCTTTCCTCATTATGTGCCTTATCGATGGTTCTTTCATCGAATGTGTAGCCCAAATATTTGAACTCGTACATTCGTTCTATTTTCCTTCCTTCCCAGTTCCAATCATTCTCTTCACTCTTCCTCTTTCTCTTATTGAACACCATCATCTCCGACTTCTCAACATTCACTTCTAGTTTTTTCTTCCTCGCATACTTTCCCAGGTTCTTCATCATTTCTTTCATTCTTTGCCACAATTACCAAATCATTCGCAAGCGAGGTTCCAAACTTTCTCTCTAGCTACGACACTCCCCCCCACTTGTGCTTTCTTTAACATTTCATCCACATCTGCCACATAAGATCTCTAGTTGAGAAATGAGTGTCCAACTTACGTAAAGTATATTTAGATAAACCTAACAACTCTGGAAATGGTACTTCCTCTTTGAGATATGATGATATCACATCCGTTCGCGACACAGGTGCGAATTGAGACAGCTTCCAGTGCATCAGCTAAATACATTCCTTGTCCTTGATACAAAAGTAGAATTAAAGAATAATATCCAGTTTTTTCTGAGAAACTTTTGAAAGGAAGTGATAAAAAAATTATTAAGTTAATGAATATGTAAAAATAAAATGTGGTATAAGGGCACTGCTTCTTCAAAGCTACGCTACTGTAATAATAAAAAATTATTATTTGTCCTGTTTTTGACTAATGACTTTTCATCGTCTTTTGTAATTCGCTACTGAGGGAGATTTATTTAAATAAAATAAAATCCAAAATGTAGTACTTGAAGAACACTACATGTCTGTAAGAAACAACAAAAACATTTTTTTTTGAAGAAATAAAATATCTTTTGTGCTAAAATATAATGAGGGTTGTCGTCAAAGATAGGACAGGCAAGAAAATGAAAAACACAAAATTTAGTTTCATAATTTTATTTTCCTCTAATGAATAGACCAGCAAAGTGTCAATACAATTTATTATAAAAACGCTATTTATTTCACTCTCAAACCTCTTTTCTTCAGATAATCTTCTGTTCTAACAACTCCAGCTCTGTTACTTTGCAGTAAAAAACTGATAAAAATATTTTTTTTTTTGTATAAACAGTTGCAGAAAATGTATATTTGAAATATATTTTTATCAAAGAGGTAGTATAACTTCACCGATCTGACGTATGTGATGGTGGCTACATTAGAATACATAAATATTACATAGGTATTCACCAAAGGCTCAGCGTAAGATGTAAAACATATCTGAAAACTGTTAAAACCATGAATAAAAGAAATTTCTCTTTCCTGGACTTTAACGTGCGCCGAAAACTGTAATTTTTATTCATATACCAGTTTGTATTGAATTAGGAGAGACATAAAATAACAATAATAATACTAATGAAATGATAAAAAAAAATATCTAAGAATTTAAAAAAAAAGGTAAATCTTATTTATTTCCGCCAGTTTCATTACCCCACTCAGTGGAATAATGACTTACTTATCCCACTGAGTGGGGTAATGAAGCTCACTTATCCCACTGAGTGGAGTAATGAAATGCGTCCGGTAATGAAGTTCCTTATTCCACTCAAATGAGTGGGATAAGTGTCATTTATCCCACGGGATTAGATAAAAAAATTAAAATTTGGATTATTTTATTTCATATTGAAATTAGACGAAGGATTTTTTTGGACCTTGGGAATAAATAGAAGTCAGACGGAGCTAAATCAGGCGAGTAAGGTGGACGCCTTGGAAGATAAACAATTAACAATATTTTCTTTACGGGTCGTGTAAACGGACTTTCTTTTTATTTTCTATTGGTTTCGATACATTAATACTCAATGTTTTTGGGAACAGTTTTAAAAGAAAAGAAGAATCAACAGTCTTTTTTTTAGCTTGTATTAGATACGAGTAATTACAACAGGAAAAGTCTATCGCTTTGGTTCTTGCAACAGTTTGAATCCTTTTGTCTTCGAATAGACTCGTATGAAAAGTTCGTCGAGTTCCCTTTGTCGTTAAACAGTGTTTTTCCACAATTTCCCGGTTGGAATGTGTCCAGCGGTCGGGCTCGCCCCTTCTGTTCATCATTATGAAATGAAACCGTCATAAATGTTGCAAGGCTGCGGCAAAGCCGTCGGAACGAACGTGTCCGTGTGCGGTGGGTTCGAGCCGGGGCCTTTATTAAAATGCAAAATAACGAGCCAGATCTGAAAAGTTTACACGTAGCCATTAGGCTGTGAAAGGCCTTATTACGCGGTCGCTTTAAAACGTCATAAAACCTGATGAAAAAAAAATACCTGACGCAGAGGAGGTGATTTAGGAGGTGTTTACAGCGCTTATCTCCCGACCGATAGGTTATAAAAGGAAATCGACAGGAAAATCGTCTGAATACGGGCCGCGTTCTTCACGAGATTATCGTATGGGGCAAAAATGGAGATAAGGGAGGGATTTATGCCCGCGCAAATATAAATACTTAGCCAGGTCCTTATTTAGACCATCCATAATTCAGACAGCGTCCGCGGCGAAAACAAGGCGATAGAAGAAGAAAAAGAACGGAAAAGGCCAAATCAGACAAAGAAGAATTCTTTTCGTGGATGAAAGGTTCCATAAAATATGCAGAACGATGTGCCAGTGCCGGCTCTACTAATGTCATAAGGGGCGGAATGGGATTATGGCTCGGTCTTTTTATGCTGCGAACAGTGGTGCAATACATAAAGTTTGTTTTTATCAGTGTTCGAGGAACATTCGAAAATTGAATTTCCATAACAGGGCCCCTCGCAGCCTCGCCATTATTCCTCCGATAGAATCGGTAAAGATTACACGAAACAAGATTTTTCAGTTATCGGATGAGCGTATTTATGGAATGGATCCGGGGATCCCCGCGTCCTTTGAATTTTTCATAAAGCAATCGCTCGGAATGGGATGCGAACGCGATGCTCTGTGATTTTTAATGTGCACCACAACTCGACCAACACTCTCAAATTGAACCAGTTTTAGACCAAAAACCAACTTTTCCAAGAACATTTTAATCTGGAAATATTTCTGAGCTAGCCTCCTCTAGAACTGAAAATGGACGAATTTGCATCTTTCATCCCCAATATGATTACACGAGCGCAGCGAGGTCAATAATTACACGGGGGATGAAAGCGAACTTTAAAACAAGTTTTTATTGTTTGAATCTATTTTTTTACGTCTCCTCAAAACCTTATTAAAATTGTACAGAAAGCATCGATAGTAAAAAGTTTGGCAGTTTAGAAAAAATCCAAAAATAAATTTGGGCTCAAAAATTAATTTGCGATTCTAAATCATTTTTTTCTCTCTAACTGAATCAGTCTTAGACACAAAACTAGTTTTCCCACGAACATTTTAATTTAGAAATGTTTCTCTGCTAGCTTCCCCTTCCAGAATTGAAAATGGACGAATTTACATTTTTTCCGCCCGATTGCACGAGCGCAGCGAGGGCAATAATTACACGAGGGGTCGAAGGACATTTTAAAATAAGACAAAATAAAAAAAAAATGAGAAAATGGTTTACGTGATTTGGTTGAATCGTTAGGAGTGAAAAATGGATTAGTGCTTTTAAATTATTTTTTGTTTTGTTTTGAGGGTGTTGAACTGTTTTGGGGCGTACTCGGGGTGGATGCACGTCAAATATCTGATCCGACCGATATGAGTCGGAGCAAGTTTGCACAAACATTCTCCGGCATTGCATATAAAGGATATTACACACGGCCCATCTAGCAAAAACCCAATAAAGACCGTCTGAAAGAAGTGTTATAAAGTGAGTTCGTTCGGTTGATGTTCTGCCCGATTTTTTATGGACTGTCCGCAAGACGTCGATGGCTTACATGCAATAAAACGGACGATTTCGCAAATAAACCGACGAAACGACCTAAGTCAGCACGGGGGCTTAAGTGGACTCAAAAAAGGGAATTGGGCCATCACTGTCAAAAAATTTTCAGGACTTGTTACCGGATCGTGGTCGATTAGGAAAAACGAGTTATTTTTACTTACTCTACTTTAAGTAGTGTTCTTACAACTCATCTCTGTGCAAAAAAAAACGCATATGTGTACAGTGGACAGTTAAAAATGTCTTCCACATTGTGAAATATAATATTTTCATGGAGATTTATTTACTCAACAAGTTTTTAGATCTGAAATATCATTTAATTTATTTGTGGGAGGTGCCGTCTTCTGTAAATTTTATGAAACTCTTAATCTTCAGCTTAGTGATATTGTTGATTAATCATTGGCAAAATAATAACTTTAAGTTCACAGTATTGTTGACGTTACGTATTTATAATTAAACAAAATGGGTTTCGGATTGGTCTTCTGTAGCTCATTCATAATTATTATTTTTAAATTTATTAAAAATTTTACCCTTTAGAAAAATAGTGAAATGCTATAAACAAATGGGCAAATAGAATGAAAAGAAAAAGAAGTGAACGGAGTGCATTGCTAAGGAATTTAACATAGCAGAGGAATGCGAAACCTAAAACGTTTGTGAAACAAAGCTAACTGGAGCGGTCTAAAATTTATAAAGCTTTAATTTAGTAAGTAATGTAATTTTGAAGTTAAAGCTAAAATAATAACCACTTATTATATTTGTAATTAAATCGTTATTACGAATTTTAATTGAAGTGGTAAAATGTTTATGAATAAGTAGAAAATTTTAAATTTTGTTTGAACACGAAAATAGTTTCATAAAATATTCTAAAATGGAACAATCTCATGTATCACGTAAAATATCTGCATGACAAGTTTCCATAAATGTAGACTGGGTGCCCCAAAATTCACGCAACAGGTGAAAATTGTAAAAAAAAATCTTTTTTGTAGAAGATATGGACCTTTTTGTTAGAGTGAAAACACTTTAAGGACAACACACAAATAAAGTTGCGCAATAGACGGAATACGTCAGTCGAGTCCATTTTTCAAAACTAGGGGTAGGAAGGAATGAACTGTTGACCGGCCATGCTGCGTCAGCGGCGTATGTTAGTGCCCTTTTGTGATTTGCATTGGCAGTATTCGTTTAGTTGTGTTTCGTGATTTTTGGGTTGTTTTCTTCTTTTCCAAGGCTGAATATACAGGGTGTTTCTGAAATAAGTGCATTAATTTTAACTGGTAATAGAACTCATCAAAAGGAACAACTTTTCTCTTTGCCATTTTGGCGAAAAACGTAGCGTAATGGCTTAAAAAACTAGGAAAGGTTTTCCTAAAACCATTCATATCTCCAAAACTAAGCTACCTAAAAACGTGAAACAACGAGATTCTTACGAAGTGGATTTTTTGCTATACGGGTAGATTTATTTCTATTTCGATTTCGGCGTTAAAACACGTTTTCTGAATGAAAATGGAAGTTTTTTTCATATTAGCGCTGATCTCAATTAGCCATTGCAGTATTTAGTGGCGTAGGGCTATTTTAGTGAAAAATCTTTCCAATTTTTTTTTGGAATTAAACATCGTTTTTCGGCAAAATGGTAGATAGAAAATTTGTTCCTTTTGACGAGTTCTATTACCAGTTAAAATTAATGCACCTATTTTAGAAACACCCTGTATATATGATATAATAATAAAAAAAAGCGTATTTACCATGCCCTCCATTTCAGAACGCTAATGAGACGCCACTGGACAAAACATCAGTGACAGATTTGGATGACTCAACATGTTCTCCTTAAAGTGTTTCCACTCTACACTAAATGTGGCAACATTTAAAAACGTTCTACAGGGTCATTATAAATGATTGTCCCATCGCAGTAGGCGTTGGTGACTAATAACGTGAGTGAGACTAGTATCGTCGATAGGTGGCGCTACCGGCGGTAGTGGAAATCTGTCTACTAACGTTGTCTAACGTTGCGAGGCTGTGTGTGGGTTTTCAATGCCAACTACGATGGGACAATCATTTATAATGACCCTGTATGTATCCCAGTAGCTTGCAAATATATATATTTTTTTTTGTATTCATGGAAATCAGAGAGGAAAATCAAACCCATGTTGCCGGACGTTATTTGAGGTAAAACGGACATAAAATTACTATTTGGAAATTCTGTAAATAATGAAGAAAATAATTGCAAACCTGATCACAATCGTTCAGAATTATTATGCCACTGGCTAGTAAAAGACAAATAGTCAAAATCTTTTTTAATATTTAAAACTAGCTTTTACCCACGGCTTCGCCCGCAAATTTCAGAATGTTTTAAAATTATGTTTCTACTTTCATGTATTGTGATAAACGTAGTAATTTCAATATGAAGTTTGTCTTTTTACGAAGAATAATTAAAACTTTACTGTAGACTACTTTTTTCTTCGACTATATAAACAAAAAGATCAATACGATAAGAAACTAACACTATGATCACTTACCAATTCATGAAAATACGCCAACATAACACTTTTATTTTCAGTTGTAACCTTATTTAGATCTTCCTATTGTTTGATTGTCTCGTTTGATTTCAGATACCTACCTTTTGGTTCTTCCGGTATTAAGCTATTTGAAGCTTGTTCTGCTTCATTTAAGACATCTTCCGGTAAAACACAATCATTCAAACACATTTTGCGAAATTGCTACTTTTATAAACAACCAAATGTAACTATGACACCTGAACATATCATGCAAACGCGATTTCCAACTCGAAAAAACTTTTTTTGTGCTTAACAGGCTTAAAAATGATAATAGGGGTTGCTTTTTGTGGCGAAGGTGACGATGTACTCAGAGGATGAAATAGGGGTAAAGCGGCGAAGGTGAGGGTATTTCCAACTCGAAAAAACTGTCTTTTTTTCTTAACAGGGTTGAAAATGGTAGTAGGGGTTGGTTTTTGTAAAATTAAAGTAGACAGTAATTTTCTTCTTGTTTTGAAGATCAAGTGTGCAAAATTTCATCAAGATCGGAGTAAAACTGTAGATTTGCATACAAAATATACAAACAGACATTCAGTTTTATATACAGTATGTCCCCGGATTGAGTTTACAAGAGGAAAAATTTTTTTATTTTTGATTTTACGTAAAAACTTCAGAGGAATAACATTTTTTGCTTCATCTGAAACCCCCATTTCCGTTATTAAAATCTCAGTATTGATATACT
The DNA here is from genome assembly GCF_963966145.1 of Tenebrio molitor. Taxonomy (NCBI): domain Eukaryota; kingdom Metazoa; phylum Arthropoda; class Insecta; order Coleoptera; family Tenebrionidae; genus Tenebrio; species Tenebrio molitor. The sequence continues at coordinate 16,248,494 of NC_091054.1, forward strand.
GTATTCTTAAATTAACATTTTTTGTTTAAATTTTGGACTTAGAATTAATTTTTATGTTATAAATTTTATTACAATTGGCCTGGTTTTTTGACAAACAACTTAGTACTGTTGCAAAATGTTGTCTTTAGAACAAAGAATTTATTTAATTCAATGTTGGACCGGTTTTTGTCACATAATTACAAAATTTAATGAAAAACTTCCCAACAGTTATGTATCAGGCAAGGGTGTTCAGAAGCTTAAACTTCGATACAGGGTTGAATGATGTACAGAAAACGGCGCATAGTTAATAGAATAGTTTTATATTCAATTATCATTTGATTTTTTCAAAAAAAAGGAAAATATTTTTTCTGCATTTTCTTTGGTTTTAATGTTAAGTCTTCCTCTGTGTTGAAAAAGAGTTTTTAATAACAGAAATGGGGGTTTCAGATGAAGCAAAAAATGTTATTCCTCTAAAGTTTTTGCGTAAAATCAAAAATAAATGTTTTTTGCCTCTTGTAAACTCAATCCGGGGACATACTGTATATAGAAGATAGATAAATGAGATCAAAGCTGCACCTTTTAAGCTCCCATATCTTCAAATCTAAGAGGTATAGATTTTTTTATTATTTTTCGTGTTCGTTTCCTGGGATATATAACCGGGAAAGTGGTATATAACTAAATACAATGATTTTTGCTCAAAGGACAGCGCCTGGTGAAGTTTCAATCTTCAAACTCTTTTGAAAGGCGTAATTTTGAATTGTTCGTCATTAAATGTCCATTGAAACTAAGAAACTAAAATTGCAACAGGCACAGATTCTGATACAAAAGAAACAATCGTTTTTTTCCTGACTTCCCTAGAACTACTTTCTTTAGACATTTCTTAAGTTTCTTTAACATCATTCAGACATGATTGTTTTTGTCAAGACAAGAAGACAACAAATTGTCTTGGCATCCAAGTGATGGTACAATGGTCATTCCACAAGTGATCATCGTCTTTGAAGTATCATTCTTCGAAGCGATTCTGTTTTCTTCATTAAAAATAATTGTTCTTCTTTCCACTAAATTGTCACCTCTCAAGTCTAAACTCATCGTTTCAGTCGCAATTAGTTCTTCTAGAAGATCCTTCGTGCCCACAAGTGGAACAATTTTTTTCTAATTAATTCAAGAATAAACATCTTGTTTGTTTATTTTTAGATTTGTTCGCTTTTTGGGTTGTCACAAGTCTCCGAATGCCGTGCGTAGATTCCACGGCATCCCGAATTCTTCAATGAAACTTTGATGTCAGCCCCGACCCTGCTCGTCCGCGTGACCGGCGACTCCGGGGAGCTGGAGGTCCTCGCGAGAAAATTGCGTTGTGGATGTTTATTTCTGTTTCAATTTCTTTACATGGGAGTTTTGTGTATCGATGAAGCCCGCGGCTCGTCTTTATTTCGGCAGAAGCCATCTCGTCGACGGCGAGGCGGTCGTCTCGCACAGGTCAAATTAGATAAAAACCACGTTGGCAACATCAAAAAACCGAAAAGTAATCGAAAGCGAACCTTCCGGACTCGTTGTCGGAGCGTCTGTTGGCCATTACCTCCAGGACCGGAGGGGAGGTGCGGTTTTTTCGTGCGTAAACAGGCGCTTTCCGATCGATCGTCCTCCACTCCTGAAATATTTAAGCAGTTTAAGTGAATTAAGTTAATGCAAGAGACGCCTGTTACTCTAATTATGTTGTCAAGCTCAGACGTGCTTAAATATTTAATGTTGGAGAAAAATCAGGGGTACGCCCATACCGAAAGAAGGATTATAATAAAAGTTTGATGGGTTGAATTGTGGAGAACAGCCAGCCATGGCAGACAGCTGACAGCCGACAATCAGCCGAATTGAGTCGCTTTTATTTAGGCAGGGCTGGCTGCGAAGCTTACAATTAGGAGGATCTGCCGCCAATGGAGCAAAGAATTTTTTTCAAAACTGGAAAAAATATACTAGAACTCGTGCTGATTTATATTCTGAAAATGGAAGAAAGTGCGTATTTAAGCATAGAAAGATTAAAAGATAGTAGATTATATCATTCAGAATAGAAACGAGTTTTCTCTCTTGGTAAAACGAACGAATTCAAATAGATAATTTTAACAAGATAGCAGACCAGCTATCCGGAAATCGCAGGTATTTTCTTATGGAGGTTTGTTTTGCATTTCAAGATCATACGCCTGATTCTGTGTTGTTTGCAACAAATCTGATATAAACGCTTAATTAATTTCTTCTTGCATACACCAAATCTTACCGGAAATGTCACTAGGTTGATATGCAACCAGACACACTATCAGACGATTGACCTTGAATTGCAACACGAACCTCCATAAGAAAAAAATGTTTCAACTAGAACCTACATTGTTTATCTACACAAGATCATATCGCTGTTTTACATTTTCCTGACAAATATTTTTTTGACGTCCATTATTAAATTCACAGGTGTTTTCATTCATTTGTGTTCATAAAATATGTGATTTTTGATTCGGTTCAGAAACCATAGCGGTTCATTTTTTCACGCATTTGCATTAAAAAAAGTTTTTTATGAACGCAAATGAATGAAAAAACCTGTGTATTTTATTAAATGAAAAATTTTTTTGTATGGAACTCGTTAGTAAAGTATCTTTTTTTTACTCGGCGGATTTGCGCATTAGCTTTACTGGTGCCGCAATTGTTCCTTCTCGGAAAAAAAGTATTACTTTACTCACTCGTTACATAATAGTATATTAAAGAACGATTTTTATAAGGGTTGATTTGGCGCACGAGTCCCAGGTGTAGAAAACGATCCGTAGGGGAGTTTTCTATGGGACAAGTGCTCCAATGCCCTGATAAAACGAGTTTTTTATGTTATTTTTTCAAATTTGCACCCTTCTTTTAATGTTTAAATAAAAAAATTAAAATTTCAAATTCTAGGGAATTTTGTATGAATTGGCAATTCAAGGTAACGGATGCAACTACATCTGCAACAGATGTTAAAAAGTAGAATTTGAACATTAATATTGGAAGTTTTTTGGTGTAAATGACAATAATACACTGAAATATTGATAAACATTTTCTTAGAGATGGATTAAACCACGACCTATTAGAGACGCAAATTCTAAAAATAACTATTATTACACTTAGACCTAATACAGAGCTTGACAGGAATTCAAGATTCAAATTGAATCGGTGGAGAAACACAAAGCAGAACGCAGGACTTGTTTTTGAGCACATTTCAAGTACCTTGACAAAAATTATACGCCTCGTGTAAAAGTTGTGCTTTAGATCACTTTTTCCGTTTGTAAAAGAACAAAGAAACGCTTTTTAACAAAAGTCGAAAGCCCTAAACCGGCTTTCTCAACCCGTCCCAACTTCCAATCTAAACTTCAGCCCGGCCATTAAACCGGCGGAACGGCAAGTCCTTGACTTTGATTATAAAGGCGAACGATTAAGCCTTTCACTAAGGTTATGATTATTTTTAATCGAAACGCTAATTGGCAATCAACAAAGTTCTGCTGGTAAAACGATCAGCGCGGAGAGAACACGGCTGGATTCGATGGGCAATTTATGTCGACCGGGGATAACATAATTACTCGTTATTTATGAGCATTTATTCGTTAACAATCGATGGTCGTAATTGAAAGCATCGCTTGCTCCTCGTTGGTTTCAATGGATAGACCGTCTAATTAGTGCCAGTGTAATTAACACGGTTATCTGTTCAACTAATGAGTGCGATTCGGACTACAACTATTTCCAACTTGGTTCCAGCTTATTGGACGCTTTTATTGGAAGCTTTCGAATTCCCGCTTGCCTCGGGTGGCAGCCCATTTGCCAGAAAAAAATTTAATTGTTGCCAAAAGGGCAATATTCAGGCGCTTCGCGCTGCTTTTATCTCGTGATTAAATTTAATCGTTGATTTGTCTGGATTTCATTAGGTGTTTTCTGTTTTCGGGGTATTTAATTTTTCCCTCAACCCTTATTTCTACTTTGAACGTCACCTAAATAAATAATTTCCTTTTAAAAAACCTCTCTTCTCATTTTTCACCTTTCAAGCTACAAGCTGTTGACTCTTCCGTCATGCAAGACATTTATAAGTACTTTAAAATATTTATTCCGTTCTTATTGTTTCGCGAATTAATCGAAACGACTTTAATCTTCATTTAACGTCTGCCTTGGCTCAACGCATTATTATTCTCGTTTTCGAAGCAGTAAAATTTTCGCTGACAACATCCTAAACTCTGTACCATTAGTTTTAGATTGCACGGTATTTAACCGGGAGTTTCATTGAAACTTTGCTTGAACAAAGATTCCGCCAGCGTCAAAACTTCGAAACCGCTGACTTAAAACCCAAGAAAATTACGGCCGTGCTAAACGTAAAACATTTATAAAAGAAAGAAATGGGAAAGTTTTTATAAGGTAGGTATTACACTTCAAAGGAGGTGCCAATAAAATTCATTTTAAGCTTTCGTTTTATTTTATGTTTGTTTTCGTAATTTACTGGTTTACGCTGTTTATTTTAAGACTGTTGCCTCGCATTAATATTCACCTTTCTTGCAGTAAATATAATTTACGTTGGGTTGATCGAAATAAGTCGAGTTAATGTAAATGCAAATGCTTCACTTCCTAACTAATTAGGCCGAGGCTTGAATAGCTTTCAGGTTACGATAAACAAATTTTTGTTTATGCCAATTTGTCAACGCTCAACTTTTCATCTGAAGGATTATTCCTTTTAAATCCTTTGCGTTTTTGCTTTTAAATGAATACTTTGTGTATCTCTAACTTACATAAATTAACTTCTCAATTTTTTTAACGCGCAAGAAATATGCAAACTGTCTATAAAAGAATGTAGCATCGCAGATCACTCTGCAATTTGAATTTGTCACCTCGTTGAAATTCATGAAATATTATTCGTAAACTGCTGAATATTCCGAACGACAATTTAACCTCATTTGCGCTTTCGATTTCTGGTGAAAGAGTCGGCAAACTTTCATCGCCTACTAGGATCCCACATTCATTTATAGACACTCTGTATAATTTGAACAATTATAGACAGATTAGGTATTATAAACGTTTAACAGTTACATTTTCCTTTCAAATCAATAAAAAGAATCAGATTCGATTTCTTGATAAATGTCCTCTTACAAGCAATACAAATGCAATTAAAAATTTTTTCTAATACATAATTACGTTTCTTCTATTCACTTGTAAAAATTCAACATTTTCTAATAAATACATTTTGAAGCTAGAATATATTTTTATACGGGGTGAGCAACAATAACTGTTACAGTTGGCAATAAAAAAATTTACGTGAAATTTTCAAGACTGTGAATTGTACCTATTTCGGTTTGTTTTGTTGACTTTATTAACAGCTGGCATACATTTCAAATTTAAACGTCTTGGTTTTTGTAATCTTTTACCAATAAAATGGTTTTCTCGTTGGAACATGACATAAAAGTCACCAAAAGTCACCAGAATTTATTAGCAACTCAAACAGTACTTGTTGCTCACACGGTAGCTTTATACATGTAGAACTGTAACGTAAAAAAATTAAATTGAGGTGACATCTATCATAGGAACAGAATAAGAGAGGCGAGCTCACTACAATTTTTTTCGTCACTGCGCAGTTTCCTGAAGTCATACCTTGACGAAACACGAGACACAATACCTAATGAATTTTTCATTTTTAAAAGATTTTGTTGGGAGGAAATCGACTTATTCGTTTTTGAGTTTAGTGAATGCAAACGTAAAAAAATGCTAGAAATTGCTAAAATGTCTTTTGTATTACATTAGTGACCTAAAAAGATCGAAAATTTGTTCATTTTAAGACTGTTGTCTGGTTTTACATAATACTCACGTCTCCTGCAGTAAATATAAATTAAATCGATCAAAATAAATTGGATTAATGTAAATACAAACGCTCAATTTCGTAATTAATTAAGTCGAGTCAGAAATAGCTTTTAGGTTAGCGTAATTAAATAAATATTTATTTCAACTTGTCGTACAAGTTTTGTCTTGAGAATTGTTTAGATATTTTACCTTGAGATTCTTAATGAATAAACAACAATATACCAGGTGATCAAAAAGAAGTGCTACCTCATCTTTTGCTTTATCGAAACGTTTTTCTTGGTTTGAGTCGTACCGATTAATTAAATAATTACATATTAATAAATACTGCTATATCTTCAATGGTAAAACCCATTTTACCACTTATTCTAGCATAATTCTTGCCTACAATTACAGTAAGCATCCGCAAACTTTGCCGAAATCGAATTTCTAGGTCAACAACAGCACTTCGTTGACGTTTCTTTGACATTTCCGCCAAAAATCTGCTTACCAGCGGTGTCGCGTGTTGGTTTTGTGTTTTGTGCATGTTAGGGATTAGTCTCAAGAACTTCTTTACGACACTGTAAATGCCATAGATTTTTAATTTTTAGTAGCTATTATAAAATCACTTGTGGTAGATATAAGAGTGGATTTCACTATTTTTTTTTTCAATTCTGCTGTTGGTCCCAAACAAAGGGTAAAAAGATCGAGACAGAGTGTATGTAGCGACAACCCTGTCTGTTAATTCTCCTTTAGCTCCCCTAATCGATGCTTGAAGACTTGATAGCCCATAAAAACGTCTGTCACTCCCTCAATAACACCGTTTTAAGTGTGTGTTTACATCTGGCGCTTTGTTTGAACAGTCTAATGGAATAAGCCACCACTTCGGTCCCGGAATTCTTCTTGGAATCGCACATTCGATCACTTCGCAGCTCCACTGGAAAGTTCATTTTTGAAATCGTGGGTGGATGACAGATAGCCGTCTGCCTCCACGTTGTACATTTGCTTGTAGTGTCGAGATCAAATATTTGACAAGAAAAAATTCCATCCATTATCCCCATATCGACGCATTAATCTTGTGTATTGATGTAATCGAGCTAATGCAGCTCGGAGGAAAGGTATAATCAGTTACTTACTTTTGACAAATCGACCCCACGAGACCCGGCCGACTAGTTCGAGATACACATAAAAGGGAACAACTGCCTCCTAGACGGGGTAGTTTCGGATCCGGATCCCTGCGCGTGTATAAATAATGGAATTAATACGTCTGGAGGTGGCTGCGTAATGAATAACTAATCCGGTTTTACTGCTAAAAACGCGAGATTTAATGGGGCAATTTCGGATTCAGCCGGCGTTAATTTTAATATTTAAAAATCTTCGGTCGCTATCACTGCTTATGGTCCATAAAGTATCTAATAAAGGAGAAGATATTAATATTCTCGGACGACGGATTTCCCGCTCTCTCCATTTGTCTTCGTGACGCACCTTCACCCACCCCCTCACCTCGAACATCTTCATTCACCGCCACCAAGACTCTCCACCCACCGTTTCACCGCGTAAACCCTGAACACCATTCGATATTAAAAATGCAGCCACGGTGCTTCCAGTTAGCGCTTGGACGGGTGACCACCTCTTCTCACGTTCTCGCTGCCTCGATGCCGTGAATAACACTACGTGTCGTCGGTTATTGACTGCAGGGGTCGCTGATGCAGAGAGTCGACTTGCTAAATTTAGCACTTGTTGTTCGAGTGGTTCCCCGGAAAGAGGCGTGGGTCGAAGGTGGCGCCTTCTATTTTCATTAAGTTTATTAATCTTATTTTGATTTTCTCGTATTTAGGTTTCCACGGTAAATATTTACCCTTAAAGTAGCCGAGATTAAATCACATCAAGTTGAGCGTTCGCTTTCTCCAACATAAACAACCATTTTGAATTTCTGAATAATTTCCATTAGGAGAGCGGTACGAGTGAAAGCTCGCCGCCGCGAATTAAATGTGTTCAGTAAAAAAGGAAAATAAGGGGGACGCTACGGAGCAAAGCTGGCAGATGATTGCACATATTTCTTCGTTTTATAACGTCGGTCTGGTTTTAATTTGTGATTGTGGCGACAAGGAATTATTTAAGCAAGCACAAAAGCACAAACTGGAGGTCATCTTGTCAACAAATTATCGATCAGGCTCAGCTCGAGTCCTTTTCTACTCTCTTGTGTCTACGATACGGACTACCAGAGCATTTATCTTGTACGAGTGCAGTTCACTCTCGAGGTTTTCCAGAATGGGAACCTTACAACGTACTACTTTAAGCCTGTTTGTCGAACAGAAACCAAATCAGTGTCATGACTCAGTGCATCCTTTTTCAAACAACAATTACAGGATTCGGGTTTTACTGAATTGAACACGGTTCCCGGCGGCCACCCATCCAAACGGTGACACTGTACGTGGTAGCTTAACTTCATCAATCGAAAGATGAGAGTGCTTTCATTGTAATTATCAATGTATCGACTTTTCATTTATCTACTTGTGCAAGAAAGTCTTCGTGGGCACATTTAGGAGAGAAAATCCATTTCCTCTGTAGTCTGTTGTTCTTTAGGGGTCCGGTGAGCTCTCAGCTAATAAGTGTTTGGTGAAAGATCTCCCAGAAAGCAGATATCAATTACCCGTGCCCCGTCTGATAAGTCATTATGTTTTAATTGGAGCTGCGGTCTCCCCCGTGTGGGGAACGTCAAGGGTCTCCTCTGCGACCGCAGCGCTACCTTCGTGATCAATAGGATCAGTAAATCCGGCGTCTGGCGTTGTTCCAATTGCGGAAACGTCGGCACAGGGCCGTAATTTGAATTATTCACAGTGGCGTGCGATCCATCAAAGTTGTCGTCTCGCGAAACTTGTGCATTAACGGTGGTCGATCATTGGCGTCGGTTCGATTCGAATGCGGCCGCCATTGTGCCCCGTTAATGGCAACGGATGCATTATGTGCTTGCGTTTGCGAACCGTCATCTAAATTTCAAAAGGCCGCGCTGCTATCTGATAGAGGGCTTCTCTTGTTTCGACAAAGGATTGCGGCGTCATCGCCATTGGGGCTTAATGGATTCGCGGAAGAGCTCGCAGGTGAATGGAACGCCATTCACCAGGAGTGTTTACCTCTGGAGGTCTGGAGCCGTCTAATTGGACCGTTCCGATTGCGCAATATTACTCCACACAAAAAGGCCGAAAGCGGGCAAGAATGCTCCGGAGGGGGACAAAAACATGCTGAGGCCAACTACCAAAATCTAATCTACACAAATGTTCCCAGAATGGATTCTTTTAACATTTTAACATCTTCTTCCATTCCGTACTGGTAGATTATTTTCCTGTTGATTAAAAATCGTACAAGTTTCCGGTTTGGAGGTGCATTGTGTTTCCACCAGACTCGACCAAATAATTTCAACGAGGCAAATAAACTGGCACTTAATACCGCCCCCGACACAAAGGATCCACTCCGACTCGTCTTCGGTGGTCCGCAATGTATTCACCGGACCGCGGCGGTGGCCGCATTGTTTTCTAACCAGATTACACGAAACATTAGCAACAAATACAAAGCGCCGGCCTACAACAACACGGTCCAAGGTCGGCTTAAGACCCTGTTGTACTTGCGAATTAAGCGGAGTGCTTTTCAATACTCCGCCGTCGACCTGCCGTCCGGATTAAAGACCCTTTTAGACGATAAGTCCTTTTAGCTCCGGAATCATGCAATCAATTTGTATTATTATCAGTACAATCGGCAGATTGACTCCGGTTAATTGAGGGGGCGGCGGGCGACGACCGGAGTAGACAATGAGGCCATTAGTAAGATGACTTGGATGATCTATACGGCTTGGAAGTGCTAAGTCGATCCTATTTAATCGTAAAATGCTCACGGGTTCGTTATTATTTCATGTTATAATTTGTTGGCAAATAGTACACAATAAGAAGGATTTCAGACGGTGGTAAAAAATGTAAGATAACTTGTTTTTCAGTGTTAATAATCGAAAATGATCTGAAATTACTTCTTAGATAGATGTAATGCTTTATTTTGCCCTACGGGCTTTCCGACTCCTGATTACATTTTACTTTAACTGAAAACAGCAATTCCAAAAAATTAAAGTAAATAGTTTTATTCCTATCCCAATCCCTTTCCTTCTCTGTTCTTTCCCTTCCCTTCGCTTCCTCAAAGCTATTTCGTGATGGTCCGACTCTGTTCCCTCTCCTATTCTGAATTCTTCTACTCTTTCCCATGCTTTTTCGTTCACTATTCCGTAGTGTTTCCCCCCTGCTACCTATATAGATCCATTCCCCTTCTGTCCCCTTGTTTGGTCCCGTTCGATACTTCCCATCCATTTTCTTCGATCCATTCCATCAGTCTGTTCTCCTCTGCCTTTTCCATCTTGTCTTTGGATTTTCTTTTCCCATCCCCCCTTCCTCCCAATTTCTTGCTCCTCTTTCTCCTATTTTTCCGTTCAAGTCTCCTCCCAAGAATATACGATCTTCCCTGTTTTCTTTCATTGCGTCTTCGACACGTCTTCTTGTTGTCTTCATCTCCTTACTGTATATTCTCATTATTTTCCACCATTTCCATGCATCATTCTTCTTTTCCCTTTTCTTTTCGCGTTTCTTTAATCCCCAAATTCACCCCTGTTATTACTCCCCCGGTAGCTCTTCCTTTTTTCTTTTCTCTTTTTGCCCCTTAACTTTCCCATTTGTTTTGGCAGCGTTTTTTCCTCTTTGTGCTTCTTTTCCGGTTTCCGTTTTCTTTGTCCATCTACCTTTTTATTCACCTTCTCTTTACACCTTTCCTCGCCGATTCGTTTTCTCTTCTTCTCTCCTTTTTCTAAAAATTTTTCTTCAGTTTTTCCTCCCTCTCATCCCATATAAACCATTCCCCGTTAATCTATATATTCCTATATCCTATTTTCACCCTTCTTCCTCTATTTTTCTCTTCTCTAGCAATCTCTCTTAACTTTTTTTGTGTTTCAATCCTCTCAACTTTTCTTTCCTTCAACTTACTCTTGTTTAGCATAATGTTCTTCTTCTGTTCCCAACTTTCTATTTTTGCCAACATCATCTCATCTTTATTTATTTTAAATGCTTCCTTTACGTTCACTTTCAGCCCTATCTCCCTTTCTAACCATTCTTCCACCCCTCTCTCTATATTTCCTCTTATTCCCCATATTCCGGTTATTATAACATTATTCTTCCTCTCGTTCTTTTCTTTTTGTTCCAACTTTTCCTTTATTATTTTCAACCTTTTCATCCAATCTTGCTCTTCCGTCTGCCATTTTTCTTCCCTGAAATTACTTCTTATCGATATTAAAAAAATTTTTGTTGTAATTACTTCCCGGATCAGTCCACTAAAAGCATTCACTTAACCCTCGAAGTCAAGAGTACACTTAGGACATCTCTAAGGACGTGCCTAGGACCAGTCTATCTGACCTCTGGGAATATAAACCCTTTCTGCAAAAGTTACTGAACACTGTGAGTTAACTTTGCATTTAAAGAGTCCTGAGTTCGAATCCGGATCCTGATCCTGATCCTCATCAGGAGTATTTTTGAAGTGAAAATTTCTTTAGGCGCACTGCGACATTTTTCACGGGTAGTGACTTAGTTTCACGGTCACGCCGTCACGCATCACATTGACGTCACACGCTCCGAGGTGAAAGGCTCATTCGAGTAAATTCGAGGGAGCCGAGTTCAGCCGAGCGAGCGAGAAACAGTCAGCTGTGCGTCACTTCCGAATTTTCATTGTGTTGCTATTCTTCCACGATGGTAGATCCTTTTTCATTATTTGAATCTTCACTTTCTGTTGGTTGTTCCATCAGAGCGATAAGCATTATTTTTTAAAGACGGTGTAACGGAAATATTTTGTTTATCTACTCTGCTTTTGAAGAAGATGCATTGAAAATGATTGTGGTGATTTAAGCTGGATCCTCAGTAGGATGGTTACATTGTTATGTCTTAGCGGACTTCTCTAATATGCCATTGCGGCTGAAGACTGTACCAAGACTAACAGACACAAACATTTTATAATTCTAAAGTGGAAAACTTCAGGAAACGGGAACTTCCAACGTGCTTCCATTTTGCGGACACATCCTATTTATGCCTTTTGCAACAGTTCCTATCACGTTCCGCTCCCTTGCAATACGTTCCTGCTTAGGTAATTTACCCCACACTAGCTGCATGCAAATACACCTCCGTATCCTGTAGAATTTATGTCGATTTGAAATAAACAAAAAATCTCTCCACCGATAGCGTCATCAGCAACTTCTCCGAACTTTTCCAATAACACTCTCCATTGGAGATGTAAACATATTTTTTTCGCCTGGGGTAAATCAAAGATCGAAGGATGTGTCTTCGGAGGCGTCCCACGACGCCGATTAATTTATTTTCCCGGATTCTTTCATTTTCCGCATTACGAGGTCCGCTCCGGTGACGCACCGGAAATGCACTCAGCACGAACAATAACTCATTATCCGGAAGATAACAAGCGCTCCAACTGCAAGTGCCGGAATGCACTCCTTGTCTCGTACTTGTACGGAAACTTGCAACAAACAAAGAGTGAAGTCTGGAGCTTGAATTGGTGCTCAGAGGGGAGACTAATATTGTCGGTCAATGTGGAGACTGGAATTAGTGGAGTGTTCGGGATATAATGGTATTATGAGAGTCATACGACATTCTTGGGTTGTATTTCCAATCCAGGCGAGCAATGCGTGGAAGAAAATCGATAGTTAGGAACTTTGTGCTTTAGATTATCCCATTCGAGTTAGAAGTGCTCCCAAGTAATGGAGTAGGTGTAGGGGTTACTCTGACGGAGTTGCTAATTCAAGAACTTTAAAATTTTCAAAAGGTTCCAACGGAAATTAATTATTTCATTTTTACTTGTTCCAATATTTGAGAGAGAAAATTCTATTTAAAATTTGCCGGAGTCCTCGGTGTAGATTTTAAACACAAAATCTGGAAACGTCTATTGTAAAAAGTCTCTGGAGACACTTGTTTAAACAGACAGCTTAAATCCACTCTACAGCAACAATTCTTTGGAGAGTTTGATTCAGCTGAATCTGGCACACATCCAAGTTTTCTATTTATTAGCTTTAGTTAAGAGTTTTGAATTTAAATATTTCTAATTGCTTATGGTGACAAACTTTTCAAATAATTTTTTTTCAAGTAATAGTGAAAACACTTTTAATTTAGATTTAGATTTTGAGACAGCAGAAAAAAAGGAAAGGGATTCAGAGTAAAGGTTGAAGGATAGTGAGGTTTAGACGAGATCAATCATCACAAATAACCATTTTACTTAAAATTTTTGTTGTTCCAGACGAAACAAAAAATAGATTTGATCAAGTGCTGAAAAACTGTGATTTATATATTTTTTTACAAGTGGGAAGATCACACACACGTGGGCAGCGCGTAATTATTCGTGTAATTATTGCACGAGAGCAGTAATGTACTTTACAGTATTACATATTTTACACCATGAATAAAATGCCCACTTCAGAAGCTTAATAGTCATTAAAAAACAACTACTTTTTTATGATGGTCCAAAAAATTCTTTATGTATTCTTTAATAATAAATCTTTGCCATTTCTAGATGTTAATATGGCTATAAATCTGTCTTCTTTTTAATATGTCTGCATGATGTAATAAACAGGTGTAATAAAAGACTTGAAGGAATAAGAACTTTGACGAGATAAAAGCGCTTCCAATTCTTTATGTCTCATTTGTTCGCTCAATAACGGAGATAAATCTTTTATATGGACATCAGCTTATCAGCTTATATTTGTTGGATCTTAAGCAATGAAAGAGTTCTTGTACCGAAACAATATTTTACCGAAGCAGAAAGAACACAAAGTGGGTTTCTGTATAAGATGAAATTATCTCAAACTCTTCCATTTGTTCCTGATTCTAAATTAGACAGAACTTAACGTTCTCAAGGGAACATTAAGAGATCCTAAGAGTAGTAGTTTTTGGTGCAAATCGCTTCCTTAAAAATATTGCAAAATGTGGTTCTAGAAAGTACCACACTCTTTCAAAGAGGAAATAAGAATGAAAATGCTATATGAGGCGAATCATTTGTCTTCTAAATATTGATTATAATAAAATGTGCTATTAGAAGATAAAAACAAGATATTGCAAGCTGAGGCATGTACGAAGAATTCAAAATGATCAAAGAAAGTACCACATTATCAAAATTACTTGGATTTTGAGATCTTATCAATAGTTATTTACAGTAAGAGTGAGGAAGGTGAAGCTTTCGTTCACGCGCATTGCGTATTCAGTTGCAGTTTAAGTGAACGAAAGCGGCCTTAGTCTCGAGTGCTGTATTTGGTTGTGTTCGATAGTTCCTTAGAAAGTGAGTCTGTAACTTTGTATTCAAAATTTTAAATAAAAATAAGTCACATTTTTGGACGGATACGTAGGAAATAGTGTCAAGTGGGTATACAAAGTAATAATTTTAAAACGTCAGTTTCAGTTTGTCTAATAATGAAACTTATTTATCAATTTCTCTTTATAGTCGTAGAAAAATATAGTGTTCTATTCGCGGATAATAGCTATTACTCGCTTGGATGAATTACGCCATTCGCCTGCGGCTCGTGGCACAAAATCACCCTCGCGAGTAATAGCCATCATTATCCGTTCATCGAAAAATATGTTATTACAATCAACAATTCTTGCCTTCTCACTTCACTCTTGACAAAAAATATCTAAGTTTTTTACATAACTCCTAATCACATAAATGCACATAATCTGTACTTCAATCCTTGAACAAGATACGACTTTTATCCACAATAATAAAGAAGTTTAACAACAGTAATACTTCACTGTTATGTAAAAGTATGCAGATGACAAACATGAAATAAAAAGATTTTAGCCAATTCACAACAGATTTCTCTCATGCTCTAGAACAGTAAACCAATTTTCCTGAACTATCCGAACCGATGCTTTAACAAAACCGATTCGTTGCATCTGTCCAACAGTGCACATCTAAATTTCAACCGCTATTACATTACAAGAAAACCGAGTCTCATTTCCATACTGAGCATCGGTCCGAAAACCAAATAAAAATTTCCGCATTGATAGCCACTAAACTTATCTCATTCTAGATGATCCCCACGTTATTTCCGTGTTTATTTACGGCCACTTTTCTTTTTTACAGGTACGAATAAAGTTTAAAAGCTACCACCGAACCTCGCAATCATACAAATTGCACGTCCCCACAATATTAAAACGATATAATGCGGTTTCTGGGGTCGAATCGGCCGGCACAGGTGAGAAGGTAAGATGAATAATGTATATTTTTTCAGAACGCATTAGTAATCTTTCATTGGGTACACAAAATGTTCTAAAAAATCGAAAATTGTTTCTTCAGGCTAGAATCCAGCTTGGCAGATTCAAAGCAAAAGCAATTAGCAATTTGTGATAGACTTTAGCTATTTTTGTAGCAACCAATGCACGATAGGTAGCGTGCTAACTATATCGATAATTAAATGCTAATGTTTTAAGTAGTTTCAAGAACAATGTGTTAGGGTTCAGAAGAAATTTATGTTGCTTTGTTTGTTGCTTATACCAGGTGACTATAAGAGGTTGTGACTAATTTCGATAGGTTGGTAATACTGTTGAAATACTGCTTTAGCAAAGGTAGGGTCTAAATCAGGACACTAGCGTGCACAAAGTCATTTGTCATTTTTATTGTCAATTTAGTTTCTAAAATAATAAACTTTTGTAAAAATTAAAAATTCTACAGGGCATGCGTTCAAGTATGAGTTAATTTGATCTTTCTGATTGTATTCAATATTCATAATTGTGTAACTGGTTGCATAAACTGTCAGAGTTTCTTTGTAACTGAAAATTATACAGGGTGTCTCAAAATTCCGAATTCAGACCGTTGTAGGGGATCACTTCAGTAGTCCAAATATGGAAATTTAAAAAAAATCGGGACTCCCCCCACAAAGATACAAAGTATTTTTCGAGCTCCACTGGGGCCTTCCCTACCACGCTTTGAATTCGGAATTCGCGATTTTTGAGACACCCTGTATTTATCCAAAATCAAAAAAGCAGTACATTTTCAAACAGCAACTACAGAGGATGTTGAAAATATTCACTATTATTTTCTAAACACACTCACTCTTTTTATCCTATTTTGAAAATTGTTAAACATAAGCGGACATAGGGAACCAAGCTTCATCAATATTCTGTCATACTGAGGTTGTTTAGAGACCACATATACGCTGTTTATTGTTAAACTTAGAATTGCCAGCACATGAAAAGTGTCACGACAGTATAGCCAACTGGTACGGACTTTTTATCGATTTATAAAAATTGTTATACAACTTGCTTATTTAACTTGCCTTGTTAAAATGTAATTGACGTGACAGCTTCGGCAACTAATAAGTTCGAGTGAAGAATGTTTCTAGAGATTCGCAGTTGATTAATATTAGTGGAATACACCCGTAAACTATTTGTAAATTAGTATCAAACCGTCTAGGAGCTGTTAACAGGCAATCATGTTGTTCGACAAGACAAAAACTCTCCGCATTTCTAAACGTCCCCTCATTAAATTTCTCGCCGAACAATACGGCCTCGTGACACGTAATTAATAACGCGTCATTGCGGCGGGTCGGGGGCGGCGTTCCGCCCCTCGGGTGCCATCCGTTAGCGATTTGCTCGCCGCGAAGAAACCGTTCCGACACGGTGTAATTGATGACGCCATATTTACTGTTGCCGTCGACGTATTTATCACATTTTTACAATGGGAGAGCGTCCCCCAAATAGAATCCGGGCGAATCCTTTTTCCGAACACACCGAAGGCTCGTGTCAGCCGCCCGGATTGGCCTCGGAGCCAACAACTATGAAATATTCCGAACAGCCGTGCTCGGAATCCCGCCGACTTCTGCCTCCTACGTGCATTTTCTTTATTAAATATCGCCGGGGCTGATCAAATCCCGGATGCGACTCGAAATAATAAGCTAAATAAGAAACGGAGGAATTGCATGCAGACGTGCATGGAGCGTAATCGAGTTAAAATGAGAGTTATGGTAGGACATGCACAGAGACGGGCTAGGAAAAGGTAGACGTGTGTCTTTTACGCGGGGCATAAATGAAACACATGTCAAAGATAAAGTGGAGGATGGGTGGCGAAATTCAATAAGTGTGGATCAAATTTAGATAAATTTGCATCGTACTACACGTTGCACCTACCATCTTGGACACAAGTGACAAGCCAGAGCAAGATTGAACTTGACAGATGTATCTCGTACTAAAATCAAACTGCAAAGGAACTAAATATGTATCAAAAATACAAAAAGTTATAAACGTAATGCGTCATAGCTCAAAATCATATCCATTTTCTTACAGAATTAGCGTTCAAGGTCATTCGTCTGCCAGGTGTTCATTAAATGTATCCTTAAAGTTGGCGTTGAAAAGTCGATTGTGAACGCACCACTCGTCAGTCGGCAGAGTAAAAACACAAACAACGCAAATAGTGAGGTGACCTGACCTGATCTGTAACCTATGGTGCGTTCACAATCGATTTTTCAACGCCTACTTTGAGAATAAATTTAAGTGAACACCCGATATATTTACTCTATCTTCAAGACAAAGACATTTTCAGGAATAGTTCGTCAAAGCTAGGCCCTAGTGTTTATTTAATTCCAAAATTAAAAAGCACTGACAGAAACAGATTGTTTGGATCTGTCCACTCTTTTCCTTCTACTCAAAGGAACAGTTTCAAATCAATACCAGTGCTTTGTAGAGCAGGTTCTAGCGCAAAAATCATATGCTTTTCTGAATGGAGATTCAGATTGATATCAATGGCTTTTATCTACTTTGTTTAATCTTTATAATAATTTTAGTGCTGTTTAAACCGATTCAAACCGCTTATAAAGCTAAGTGGTGACCTTGAAATGGAAAATGAACCTCCATAGGGAACGGCATGGGATTTTTGATCTGGAATCCACTCTATGTAGCTACTAATTATGTTTTTAGTCTTTTGCTGTCATAATGAATGATTTTACAATTTTACAGGTTGTAGCAACGTAAAAATGACCTTATTATGTTTCACATTTACTAAATATTGAGAATTAACATTTAACCTTTAAAATAATTTTTTTAAGGAAAGAAAGTAAGTAAGGAAAATGTTTATCAAACGACAAAATGATTATTATTTTGAAATTTAAATCATCTTTGACGGAACTTTATCAATTTCATTTTGTCAACGTAGATTCCTGTCCAATAGATCAATTGGAGCTAACCTCCCTTGTCTAATACAACAATTATCGGATCGTTTAGATAGCAGATGTCAAGTTGATGTAATTTGCAGGGCGTTTAATCACATTACACATAGACTTCTAAATATATTGAACAGCTGGAGTCTATGACAGTCTATTAATTTGTGCTTAGTTAACAGAAAACTACGCAAGGGGAAAACAAAAATATCAAACAACTTGAAAAAAAATCTCTCATAAATGAACATTTTGAATGGAGTTCTGAGAGTGACATAAAAATGATCCTTTCATTTTTAAATCAAAACTTCTGAGTCTAAAATATTTGAAATAGTCGCTTCCGTAGTTTTTTCCTCTTCAAACCTAAAATACCTTCATACTGTGTGTTTTCAGTATGTTTTTATAATCCGTAGGATTCATCATTCTCTTGGAAAAAATTCAACTCAGCAATATTTTATTAATCTAGGATATCCCATTTTTGATGATGTTGATATTGTTTTCGTTGTCTCTTTCTTACTCTTATTATGTTTCTCTTACCACATACTCTATTTCTGTTACACTTGGAGAGCCTCAGACATGTATTTTGATACCTATTTCAATTTCAATATGGATGATCAAATAGTGATAATTCTTTAAAAGCTCTATCATGGTATAATGCATTTTTATAGGTATACGTTCCATTTAATAAACACCGTCTAGATAGTGAGCAGAAAAAAGTACAGAGATTACTAATGTAAACAGCGACGAATGAGTGAGAGGTGATAAGCAGAAGGGAGCGGGTAAGAAAGAGAGGGGTAAGGAAAGAAAGCAGCAAGAGAGAAAGAGAAGAGGGTAGGACTTCTGAAGAAGGTACGACCTATTCAGAATAGTTCCACAACGGGAAGATCCCCAAGTAGAAGCGCAGAAGGAAATAAAAGCAAGGAAATGAATAAGGAAATCTCATTAGAGAGATAAGAAAGGATACGGCGGGAATAAGGGAGGAGAACAAACTACTAAGAAAGAAATTAGCGGCAGTGAGAGAGGAGAAGGGGGAGCTAAGGAATGAATTGCTGGCAGTGAGAGAGGAGATGAGAGGAAGAGAAAAAAAATGGCAGGCGGAGAAGGCAGATTGGATGAAAAGAACGAAAATGATAGAGGAAAAGATGGAACAAAGAGAAAAGAAGGAGACGAAGAATAATGTTATAATAGCCGGAATAGGGGGAATGAGAGGAAATATAGAGAGGGGGGTGGAAGAATAATTAGAAACGGAGATAGGAGTGAAAGTGAACGTAAAAAATAAATAAAGATAAGATGATGCTGTCAAAAATAGAAAGTTTGGGAGCAGAAGAAGAACATTATGCTAAATAAGAGTAAGTTGAAGGAAAGGAAAGGTGAAAGGATGTATTTAGATGACGGTTTGACAAATGCAGTAAGGAAAACACAAAAGAAGTTAAGAGAGGAGAGAAATAGAGGAAAAAGGGTGAAAATAGGATATAGGAAGATATAGATGAAAGGGGAATGGTTTATATGGGATGAGAGAGAGGAAAAACTGAAGAACAATTTTTAGAAGAAGGAGAGAAGAAGAGAAGACGAATCGGCGAGGAAAGGTGTAAAGAGAAGGTGAATAAAAAGGTAGATGGACAAAGAAAACGGAAACCGGAAACGAAGCACAAAGGGGAAAAAACGCTGCCAAAACAAATGGGAAGGTCAAGAGGCAAAAAGAGAAAAGAAAAAGAGAAGAACTACCGGGGGAATAATAACAGGGGTGAATTTGAGGATTAAAGAAAAGCGAAAAGAATAAGGAAAAGAAGAATGGAAAGAAAAGTTCATGTAGGCAATAAATGGTGGAAAATAATGACAATATACAGTAACGAGATGAAGACAACAAGAAGACGTGTCGAAGACGCAATGAAAGAAAACAAGGAAGATTGTATACTCTTGGGAGGGGACTTCAACGGGAACATAGGAGAAAGTGAAGGAAAAAATTGGGAAGAGAATAGGGAGGAGGGGAAAAAATCCAAAGACAAGGTGGAAAATGCAGAGGGGAAGACTCTGATGGAGTAGATCGATGAAAATGGATGGGAGGTATTCAACGGGAACAAACAAGGGGACGAAGAAGGGGAATGGACCCAAGTATATAGGTAGCAGGGGGAAAACAGTGATAGATTACGGAATAGTGAACGAAGAAACATGGGAAAGAATAGAAGAATTCAGAATAGGAGGGAGAGAGCAAAGTCGGACCATCTCGAAATAGCTTTGAGGAAGCGAAATGGAGGGAAAGAAAAGAGAAGGAAATGGGTGGGGGATAGGAATAAAACTGTTTTTGAAGTGAAACTTTTTATGGGAGGGTCTTGAAATTCTGATCGGCAACCTTTTTGTGTGACGAAAAGTGGTGGCGGTAAACACTATCGGGTCGAGTGGGAGCAGTGTCTCGCACAACGGTTGCGCCAATATTTCCATCTCACTTAAATGTAAATTAATCTGTTTGACACGATGCAAACATCCCTTAAAATTGTGTATACTTCTGTCTTTGTCACACTCACGGCATTTATCGATAATGTCCTCTCTTTAATTTGGAGGCTTAAAAATGAACAATGAGTTACGCATTTCAATATTGTTTAGTGTTATCGTTGTTTACAATTTATTTTCTTCATTAAAATATACAATTTTGTTGTGAATATGCTATTTAAAAGTGATTGATGAATAATTACAATGTTTTCCTGTAATACAAAAGTTTCACTTCTATCGTGCGTCTTTACGACACATTCTGTTTTTTTTTTTGAATTGCTGTTTTATGTTTAAAGAAAAAGTAATCAGGAATCGGTAAGTCCGTAGGGCAAAATAAAGCATTCTAACACTAATACACATCATCTACTGAAAATGACCACAAAATTGATGTTTTTCGACGACCACCCATCCAAACATTAACCCCGGCCACCTTTGCTTAACTTCTCCGATAACATACTAATTACTGATTTCAGACTTTTTACTATTATTATTACATGATCTGGATGTAGAGTAATCATTACTGTTAATCTGGTGTTAAATCTGATCTCGTTGGGCTCATTTGTCCTCTCGAAACGCCTTTGAAACTAAACACTGTAAAAAATCCAAACGGTAATTAAATTTGCATTAGAACTTGTGGGAAATTGACTGAAGTTGCACGTTAAACGTCGTGCAGTTTATTTTTTGGTCCTGTTTTGCATAACGATTTTTTCAAAAGTCCCCTTTCGCCGCCATCAATCCAGAGCTATCTGTGTGTGAGATTGCCGCGGTGCTATTTACAGCCCAGTCGGGGTTTAAAAAAATGCAAATAAAAGTGGCGCTAGGATGAGCGTAGGGCGTGTGCGTGCGGCGGTTAAGGGGTGACGATGCAAATTCCCGAAGGAAAGTATGTTATCGGCGACATCGTAATCGAAAGCTTACACAGTAATTACATTTCACACCCTCTCGAAACTAAATCCATTTAGCGTGTTTTATGGCACCTAACAAGCTTGTTATCTGGCGAAAGTCAAGCATGCTGCCACTTCGACATTATTGATGATTATTACGTTAATTTCTTATTTTATTTGCGGCGCCGCCCTCGAACGTCTCCTAGATGGACTCTAAACGGTTTACGAGCGCCATATGTTACCCCTAACGCGCTCTTTTTTACATAATTCCCAAACGGGCTCTGCGTGAGGGATGGGGCGCACCAAAACGAAGAACGCATCCCTCCAATGATTTTTTGCGCCTGACAGACGTAATGGGAACTGGCGGCTACTGTATTAGCATCGAGTTAGTGTTGCTTCTTAATATATCTCTCGTCCTCTGGAGGCTTGAGCGGCGGTGATTCGTCTCAATTTACCAAATTGATATCGACTGGAGCCTGTTTGGATGCCGTATTAATGGCCGTTACGTCAAATTAAAAACCTTGCACCGGATATAAATTATTCAACAGACGTTTCCGCCCATTCAAAGTAAAAAAAAAAACGGAAAAATAAAGAAACAAACATTACTACAAAACCAATAAGCGATGACAAACCGGTGAAATTAGTTTTATAATTTGCGGGGTGGCTCTTAGGTGCTCTGCGCCCGAGAGTGAAAAGCAGTACAAAGACAAGCAAAAGCTCTACTAGACAAGCATGAGTGATGAGGAACCATTGAAGTTATTTTTGTTATTTGTGAGGTAGTTCTGATATGCTCTGCCTCAAAGTCGATGACCCTAGCTGAGAGTGCAAGCAATAAAATTGCTTTAAAATAACCTGCATTAACAATTTTTTTGTCTGAGCGAGCGTTGGAAGTTTGATCCGGTTTTTAAATAATTCAGATTTTAAACAGCCCCTTGACAAGCACGCCAGCCACGCGATCCGATCATAACCATTATGCAGTTTGAAAATAGCGGCGGTGAAACAAGGGCGCGAAGAACGCAAGTCTCGGGAGGTCGCCTTGCGGCACCCCCCTTTAATAAAGTTATTGTCGCTGGCAAACAGTCCGCCGCCTCTCCGAATCTCGGAAAATATTCAGCGGCTTCAATTATGACGCCTCGTGTTAACAAGCGAATTCCTGGGCAATTTAAACTTTGACTCAAAATAACTGTCGGCCATTCTCCTAAACTTAATAACGGCGGTTCGGCGGTAACGGCGCGACTTCTCACCATCCTTTTGTTATTTTCCATTATTAAAGCGCGAGGAAAATTCGTATCAATTATATTCGTTTGGGGGAGCCATTGCTATAATTAGAAACGAGAGATGGAGCTTGATTTTGATTTAAAAATGCCCGTTCAGGCCCGTATCTTCGTCTTGCACTTCGCTTTAATTAGAGAAGTGCGTTTTGATTCGATTCGGCGGAGTTCGCTTTTCTTACAAACTTCTTAACAAGAAAACAGTGTTTTACGTTGCATTTTTCTGCTCCTGCTGTTTACCTTCTCTACAGATTTCTTTCCTTACAAATATACTGTCTAGACACTTTTTCATGGTATTCAAACATCACTGACATTTGTCAAACCATGTACATTTCTAAGCCTTTTTATTTCCTCTTCTTCTCATAACGTAAAACCCATGAAGGGTAATCCTCATATGTTTTGAAAATAAAATACATCCATATACTCACTACATCACACAGAAAGAATAGAAGTGGACAAGTTATGCCGAAGTTGGGCTCTAGCCCAAAATCTCAAGTATATTCTTATGGAAGTTCGCTTGGCAAGTCAAGGTCATTTGGCTCTGTTTACCCTTGAGTGACCTCTAATTGCACCACCTCCATAAGAAGACACATGGGGTTGTTTATCTATTAATAAAAGTATAAAAACTATATTTTTTGTTCGACACTGTCAGTATTTGAGAATTTTCTCCTATGTGAACCGATTTTGATAAATGTCACAACTTGTCAAAACGAAACGTCAAGCTAATTTTAAAGGTTTTAAGAGATTTGGAGCCTTTAAGGGGGTCGTCGAACAAAAAAACGTTGTATTCAACTCGTTCGTGTGTAAATTGGACCTCGTTTCACTCGCGTTTTAAAGGCCCACGAGTGCCAAAAAAGGCCCAATTTACACACAAACTCATCAAATAAACTACTATTTTGCTCCCAATAACATATACTATTTTTTCTTCAAACCTTCATAACAAATTATTTAAGAGATGTTAAAGAAACGGGTAGGAATTTCAAATAATTTAGCTAGTTTACTTTACAGCCGCTCATCAGCGGAGATAATAACTTCACGGACGCCCTCAGCGGAGATTATAACTTCACGGACGCTCCTCAGCGGAGAAAATAACTTCACGGACGCTGGTCAGCTCGTTAGATGCCATGACAATGAACTGACACTTTAGCATTATCAATGCAGCAGTGCAATGTCATATTTTACGGACGTTTGAAGAAAATAATTTTTTTTTTAAATTTCTGTTAAAATACTTGGCAGCGGTTCATCAACATGATGTTAGAAATGTTCGAATATTTTTCATCAGGACCTGATAGATGTCTAGAACGTGTGTCATATTTTTCGTATTCGTTGCAAACCTATTTCGCTGTTAATTTTCGTAGATCCAAAGCAAATTCTGTCCAATATGGAGTCCCTTTGTCGAGTTTATTTGCGGCGGAGATGTAATTGCGAGCGGAATTCGTCGAGTTGCGACTTGAAAGTAAATCAGAAAAGTGGATCGGAGCATTTTTTAATGAAAAATCCCTTTCCCTAGAAGAGTGACGAACTAATCAAGCCGACTGCGAATTCCACTGCGCCTGTAATAAAATCGTAGAGTCAGCTTTATTAGTCGTTTTGAGTTCTCGTCCGTAAACCTATGAAATAATAACGCGAAGGAACAGTTTTCGGTTTGGCGTCCATAAAAAGCGCCGTAAAAAGTCCCCGGGGGCGTCCGGGTGCAGCGCACTCGCTCGAAACAATTATGCAGTTTACAGCTCCGGCCGTAAAATTTTAATTAAGCTCACATGCACAAATCCAACGCCAGCGCCACCTAGCGTCGACCGGCTTCCGGGGTTGTAAATGTTTTACTAGCAGACCTGACCGGCTCCATAAATCTGCTCCGGTATGGTCCATTTATCCGGGTTTTATTTGCGTATCGGCCGGGGGCGCCGCCCCAGTTAAATTAAACATAAGAGCGTCCACCTGGTGGCGGCGTCTCCGTCGCCCGGACGACCGCACGTACCGGCGACCGGTTAGCACGTCCGGCGGCGGCTCGCACGCACAAAAACCGGAAAAATAACGACGATGGATGGGCGGTCTACCTGTTGGCGGGTCCGAGTTGTCGGAACGTATTGTTTGACGGAGCGCCCCGGAGTCCCGGAGTCCGGGACGCGGCGATAAATTAGCATGTCGGCATGAATCAAAATTAAGCGGACCTTTTTCGTCGTTTCCGTTGCTCAAAGGTTTTTCGTGTCTGCCCTCCGCAACATAAATACTGCATCAGGCCATTCACACGTGAATACGAGAAGAGGGTGCGAAAAACACACGCCCGACGCCGGCTTGTCAGCTTGACGGGGTGGAATTGCGGACAAAGGGTGCTATTCACGCCAGGGGTATTTTTCTTGGCTCGGGGAAAATTATGTGGCCAATGGGACACTACTCACGAAACTAAAAAATATTTCACTGAAATCCCAACAGGCTCGAACCTTTAATCCTATTTAAATAAAAAATATAGCTTTATTTGATGCTGAAACCCAAAGGTGCTCACCTAGAACATCTCTTGAAACGCACTGAGCTTTTCCACATTCTTGAAAGGAAAGCTTTTGCAGACTGTATGGTCAAAACTACATATCTCCAACTGCAAACTTTGCCGAAATCGAAAATTTGTTTTCTAGGTTAACAACAGCACATCGTTGACGTTTCTTTGACATTCCCGCGATTTTTTTTAATTCTAATTAATTAATTTTTTGCAAAGCCTTGTCTGAAATCTTCTTGTGCGTAATGTGCCAACTTTCGTACATCTGCAGCTCAACTCACATTTTCTTGCGGTGAATTTTTTATTAAACGCGAATTTCAGGAATCATTCTCGTACATCGTCGACTTCTTGCGCTTGTTTACAAACTTAAGCAGCAATAAATTTACCGCCTTTCCCGAGATTAGCTTTTGGCATAATTCAATCTTACATGCATCCCACTTTGTAAACTTCGCACAAAATACCCTCTCGCCTTGACTCTTCGCGGTCTCGAGCGTCCGTCCCCGCAGAATTTGGCGTGCAAATAGCCGTGCTCCGATTCTGCCCAAAATTAATTTAAAAGTGATGAAAGATTCACATTCATGTGTAGCATATCCGGGGGATCGGCTCCGGGCATATTGGAGTATTTGGTAAATATTTGCGAGCTTCGTCACGCGTTTGACACAAAGAAGCGGAATCAGAAGAAACGGTTAGTTATTAAGTTAATGTGGCTGTGTTGGAGATTTGGAAGTGAGGAGATGGCTTCACTTTCTGAGCACTCGCAGAGCTTAGGGTAGACTAGTTAGAGCGTCTCAGGAGATGTCAACCCGTCTAAAGTTTTGGTTTAATAACTTGTTGACGTTTGCCACTAACAAACTATTAATGCGCCTAGTCTCGGAGGTAGCTCGAGGAAGTGTCTTTGATGGTGCAGTGCCGGCGTCGGATTAAACACCCGCTTTGTCTGAATTACATCAACTTTGCACTCGGCGCTTATCTGTGCAATTCTACGTCTACCGTCGAGACATTTGTTTCTATAATCGAGAAAACTGAAATATTCTGAGTACTTTGTGAGTGTTTCTTGGAAACAAGACTTGTTTTAAATAACGAGCAAAAGACAATTTTAATCGTGCCAACAGTTTCGCAATGAGAGATGCAGTTTCTGGAATTTTAATTACAATAGACGAATCTGTAAAATGTACTTTAGAAATTTGATCTGCCTCAAAAATTAAAAGAAATATGATTATACTTATTTAAAACTAGCTTTTACCCGCGGCTTTGCCCGCAAATTTCGGAATGTTTTAAAATTATGTTTCTACTTTCATGTATTGCTATAAACGCAGTAATTTCAATATGAAGTTTTTCTTTTTACCAAGAATAAGACTACTTTTTTCTTCGACTATATAAACAAAAAGATCAATACGATAAGAAACTAACACTATGATCACTTACCAATTCATGAAAATATGCCAACATAACACTTTTATTTTCAGTTGTAAACTTATTTAGATCCTCCTATTGTTTGATTGCCTCGTTTGATTTCAGATACCTCCCTTTTGATTTTTCCGGTATTAAGCTATTTGAAGCTTGTTCTTCTTCATTTAAGACATCTTCCGGTAAAACACAATCATTCAAACATATTTTGCGAAATTGCTACTTTTATAAACAACCAAATGTAACTATGACACCTGAACATATCATGCAAACGCGATTTCCATCTCGAAAAAAATTTTTTTTTTGCTTAGCAGCCTTAAAAATGATAATAGGGGTTGCTTTTTGTGGGTGTCAAGCGGCGAAGGTGACGATATACTCAGAAGATGAAATAGGGGTGAAGCGGCGAAGGTGAGGGTATTTCCAACTCGAAAAAACTGTCTTTTTTACTTAACAGGGTTGAAAATGGTAGTAGGGGTTGGTTTTTGTAAAATTAAAGTAGACAGTAATTTTCTTCTTGTTTTGAAGATCAAGTGTACAAAATTTCATCAAGATCGGAGTAAAACTGTAGATTTGTATACAAAATATACAAACAAACTGACATTCAGTCTTATATATGTAGATTAAGCATACGGTTTCGAAGTGTGATTCACCATAATCAAGACTAAGAAACTCGGTTTTCAGATTTGATTTATCTCTAACTGTAAGGGAGATATCGTATTTTTTATGGAAGAATATTTCCTGTCTTTCACTATTTTTGTAAGCAATATAAATTGAAATTTCCCAACTGGTGTAATACGTGGGGTCATGCAGTTTCTTGCTCCTGGTTAATTATAATTATCTGGAACACAATTTTCGGGTATAATTTAGTTCTACTCTTATGGGAGATGGCGATATTTATATGTTAAAAAATAACCCGACGCATCCACCATTTGTACAAATTAAATAAAATAAATGTTTAATTAATATGAGAGATGCACGGATGCGTATCTCTGCACTTGACTTGTCATAATTGTAGTTTTCTCAAGCAAGTATTGTACATAAAGTTATGCGGATTTTGATAGTGGATTTTCCATAAGTAAATCTATAAAGCACAGCTTTCAGCTTGAGTCTAGTTGAACTAGAGGGTTATTCACGAGAGGGGTACTTCTGAATTTTTATTTTGCCGCAACCAACAATACTAATGGCAGTAACTACTAAATCAAATGCGTTATTTCTTTTAAATTAGAAATCAGAGTCAGTAGGATAGATTTGTCAGAAATGTCAAACTGGCAAATAACCTATATTTAATCAAAATTCAACAAATTAATTAACAAATTAAGTTAATGTTAAAGGTGTTCGAAGTGTCTACTATCGGCTTGTAAACATCCGCAGCGGTACAGAATTATTTCCACACCCTCCATAAATGAGGACAGGACTAAGAGCCATCGTGGATTCAATTATGTATAATCATTTTCAAAATTTGAAATCAAGATATTGTTGCAATGTGTATAATGGGTTGCGGCAAAAAAAAAAGAAATACCCCTCTCGTGAATAACCCTGTATATGAAAGATGTCGTTACTTTTATTGACATAATGCCTTGGCGGCTCTACAATTTTTGAAATTCACATAAATCTAAGTTAAAAGTAGAGCCATATGGTTTTTTTAGTTCCATTTGTCATAATTAAATCAGTAAAATTTAGGTTTTAAATTTTTTCTAGTTTTGATCGTAAAAGAGACATTATTATTTATGTTGAAAAAATATCCTGATCATGAAAAATAATCCTGATCACATAGGTATACAAAACACAGTTTCGAATTTGATGTAGCTCTAACCATTTGGAGTGCCACTATTGTAATTTAAAAATATATCCAGGTCCCTTAACCAATTTTGAAAAATACTTAAATTAGAGATAATTGAGGGAATATACAGGGTTATACAGAAAATACAAAATCTCAAACGTTTTACAAATAAGGAATCAAAATGCAATATAGTCAGAATCACGAAACAATGCGTGTGCGTCATTACACATCCATGACGTCACGATATTACTACGTTTGTCTGCGTTAGTCAACGCGAATGTCAACCGGCGTCTGGCTTAATATGTCAAAATAATTATATATTTACAAAGACAAGACATTTATATTTAAAGAGTGTGTGCTTAAGATCACACGACAGAAGTGAAAATGTCTATGATGTTCAAAATTTGATTTTAATAATAATATATGAAATTGTATTATTATGGATGATGGTATTTGGAGGAATCAGGTTCAACGGGCTTGTGGTAGTTAAAATACGAAATAAACAAGTACTTTGGATTCAAATCTATTTATATATGTAAAATACAGTGGAAATTTCAAGCAAAATTAAACAAAACCATCACAAATGCGATTAAAACTTAACATAAAAATTTGACAGCGCTAATGTAATAAACGTACAACTCGCATCTTACTCTATTCGCACATGGAGCATTACTAACTTCACCTGTGAACTTACAATGTTTGTCGTGTCTTCAAACCAACGCAGAAAGTTTTCTTGGTTCATTTCACTGTGGTAATCTGGATTCTTCGTGTTGGAAGAAAAAGCCAAAGCTGTTCCTTCAACAAAACCATTCTTATTGCCTGCATGCAACACTATAGATCTGTAATACAGGAAAACAAACATAATGCTATCTGAAATAATACTTTAACTTACCTTTTCCCTTCAGAGTTCCATTCTTTAATGCTTTTGTAGCTATCATCCTGCCAAGACCTGTGTACAGATCCATTTTCAAATATCCATGTCTCATCAAGGTATACACACTGTAGAGGATTTTGTGCATTCAAATTTTGCATGTACGATCTTAAAAATTGTACTCTTGAAATAGCAACATGTCCTAATTCCATTAACCTTTTGCAAGAATCAGTTGCTTTAAATGTAAAGCCAATGTTATGTAAAACTCAGTTTAATGAACTTATGGACCCTAGAAAAATGTGTTTCCTTACTAGAACTTCCAGTAATGATGCCTGAGTCACGTGTTTTCCTGAAACACAAATTTGAAGCTCTCAAAACATTCATGTTGTGGAATTATACTTTTTTCAACCATCTCATAAATACTCTCTTGAATTTCACATTTTTCAGATTGACTAATATCACATATGTACTTGTTTTTTCCTTGGCCTTTTTTTTTTGGGGGATGTTAATGGCTCAGCAGCTTTAACCTGGTTATTAACAGACGACACTATGCGCAGATTAATTTTTAAAGCGTCAACCACCCTCTGCAACAGAATCAAGACTCCTTTAATAACAAACATTACATTAAATTTTTCTTTTACTTGTTGAATGCTTTTTAAAGATAGAAGAGGTCCTCCATGGTCTCTCTCGGTGAAGTATTCAATTGATGAAGCAATCATTTCTTTAGACCGCTTGGGCAAAGGTTTCGGCATCTTCAAATGTAACTTGCAGGGATCGTAAAAAACACGCAAAAGTTAGCTCCGAAAAGAACTGTTTTATTACACGTAGGAAAGCAATGGTACGAGGATTTCAAAAGGAACGTAAACACTAAACAACAGCGACGACTTCTTCTAACTTCACAATTTGCGTTAATCGTTATCGATTGATCAATATGACGATGTAAATTGACTAAAAACTGGTTCCTCGACATGCCAATCCTCAGGGATAAAAATTACCAACAACTGAACGATAGAATTCGCAGTTTTAAGTTGGTACTGCAAAACCTTCATCGATGACGCACACGCATTGTTTCGTGATTCTGACTATATGTATACAGTGAGTTTTTTTTAAGACTGGCCATAGGGTTTTACATGCTAATTATTCAACCCCCTGTTAACTTTTGTTCCGATGAAAATATTCAAACCATTTTTGGAACAAAGTTGGAAGATTTTTTAAACTATCGGATAGATTACAATTCAATATCTCAAACTGTCGAAAAAGTTGTGAAAAAAATATTTTTAGCGCGCCGAAAGCGTCCAAAATTGGAGATCGTCAGGTGCTGGTTGAGCCGACAATGGCGCTTCTCTGGCGGCCGCTCGACGTACTATTATTTCGGCGCCCTAAAAAATATTTTTTTCACAACTTTTTCGACGGTTTGGGATATTAAGTTGTAATCTATCCGATAGTTTAAAAAATCTTCCAACTTTGTTCCAAAAATGGTTTGAATATTTTTATCGGAACAAAAGTTAACAGGGGGTTGAAAAATTAGCATGTAATACCCTATGGCCAGTCTTAAAAAAAACTCACTGTATAGTTTTATTTAAAAGTCAAAATGACATTTTGTTTTTTGGAAGAAATCAACGTAGACAAAACCTAAGCATGTGGAGCTTGAACAGCACTTTTAGGC
Organism: Tenebrio molitor; assembly: GCF_963966145.1. Lineage (NCBI taxonomy): Eukaryota > Metazoa > Arthropoda > Insecta > Coleoptera > Tenebrionidae > Tenebrio > Tenebrio molitor. Next base: position 16,279,367 of record NC_091054.1, read on the forward strand.
ACTCACCAAAGATCAGAATCATGTCTGTTTTTTCATTGTTTGAATATATGATTAGGTGGCGTAAAAACTGACATACGAAATTTTTTATTATATCACGCTGTAAAATGACTGACAATGATGCCATCATGGATTATAAACAGTGTCCAGACGAAATAGTACCGGATAAGTCGACCAGTACAACTTTGCGTAATCCCTCGCTCACACATAAACACGATTCAGCTGGTTCCCTGTTATTGAAAACGAACCAGCTGAATCGTGTTTATATGTGAGTGGCGTATTACGCAAAGTTGTACTGGTCGACTTGTCCGGTACTATTTCGTCCGGACACTGATTATAAATTATTTAAAATTAAATCTAGGCCCTGTTTTAAACTGTATTTGGTATTGCATAATATTAAATTTTCGCGAGAACTCTACGGTGAATAACCCTGTATGAAGAGATCTTATATCACCTTTAATAGTTTCAATATCTTCAAAGAATTCATCTTCTTGATGATGTGATTTAATTTACTGACTTGTAAAACCAACAATGGAAGCAGAACCAAGAGGAGGTCTAGAAGTGCCCATGATAACAATGAAACATGTTTAGAGAAGATAACGCACTGCTAACTAATCATACTGTATACTTTTTCATTAAACCATTTGATCCTATAATCAAAAAACCTGAAGTATTCTTAGCACTTTGCAGATCGTACAGGGTATTCCAAGCTATCGCCAAAAAATTTTACACGCGAAATTGTAATCAAACGGTTTTTTATGGGTCTGTATGATTTTACAAATGTTTAAATTTTTGTCTTATAACATGATTAAATCTTGACATTGCAAATTGTAATTGTATCTAAATTAAATAAAGCGTTTAGAAAGCCTGGTAAAAGAAGGAAAACAGTTCTTTTTTTAATGCCCATTTAAAGTAGTGTGAATACACATACATTTACTTTTGCAACTCTTTATCTTTTGGAGACATACAAAAATTTATATTTTCTAAATTTTGTCCCACTAGGTGCGATTTTCAGATTTGATGTGGTTCAAAAGCTAAAAGAGATATAGGCATAGCTCTAAATTTAAAGAAACAAACCATTCTTGCAAAATTTTAAAATAGATTTCTTTAATTATTAATGGTAAAAATGAATTCACACATATGGCAGTCTCTGCATTGGATTCGTTATAATTAAATCAATAATAGTAGTTTATTTGAGGAGTTTGTGTGTAAATTGGGCCTTTTTTGGCACGCGTGGGCCATTTTAAAACGCGAGTGAAACGATTTATGTGGCAACTGTGTGGGTGGGGTAGAGTTGTCAATGTCAATTCTATCCTACCCACACAGTTGCCACATACATTTTCGTACATAGTTGCCATTATACACAATCATTTTGATTCACCCAATATTTTAGAACGAACCTAACATAACTATAATTAATGAGAGATAACATTAATTTTGCTGAAATATACATCGACACCTTCATGCTTTTTAAAATTTATATGAAAGGTCCCTCTTGAGCATGCGTTAAATATAAAACCTTGCAGTTTTCGTAGTTTGATTCATCATAATCAACACTCTAAAACACAGTTTTCAAATTGGATCAATCTCAGACCATAAGAGAGATATCCTTTATTTTTATTGACAAACTACATAGGAGCAATCCATATAAATACAATTTTCTCAGGATGCCTTAAGGATAAACCTATGTGATTTTCTGGGTAAGATTCGCCGTGATCAAGACTAAAAGACACATATTTCAGACTTGTTCTAGCTTGAACCATAAGAGAAATATCGTTATTATAATTGAAACAAATCTTCTGGAGACTTTACCGTTTCTGCTAACAATATAAATAAAATTTTCTCAATCGGTATTTGAGGCAGTCATGTAGTATTTGATCCTACTTAATCATAAATGAATTTATAACATACTGTTTTCAGATATAATGTAGCTCAAACCATATGAAGGTGCCAATATTTATATTTTAAAAATATCCCGGCGCATCCACCATTTTTTATACAAAATATAAAATAGTTCTTTGATTAATATAAATAAACGGATGGATCTTTCTGCATTCAAATTGCAAAAATGAAACCTATGAAACACAGGTTCCTGATTGTGAACGATATCATTATTTTATTGACAAACTACATTGACGCTTGTCATTTTTGCAATCCATATAAATTACATTTTTTCGCCGTGGTTAAATATAAAGCCATGCATTTTTAGATTCTTGTATTGGAAAAATCTCCAGGTGCCAACACCATTTTTGAAATCAAAATATTTAGATTTTTTCCCTCTGGGTCAGAAATCATCCAGCTTTTTGCTCTCGATTAGTCAATAATCACATTTACAAAACAAAGTTTTCAAATTTGATCTAGGTCTGACTATGTAGGACACGTCGATATTTAAATTTAAACATCCATTCCGGCGCCTCCACCATTTTTTCAAAATAAAAATGTTTACCCAGTCCAAATTCAAATGTGTCCTGTGTAAAAATTTGACAAGCTTATACCAATTCCTTCAAGTCTAATTTCGTGTTGAACGCGCTTTGTTTATAAAGGACTTCTATTCTCGGCGTGAGATGGCGCCCCGTTAGATTTCCACCGCTAAGCAGATTTGTAGAGACGATTTCCGGGTTGTATCAGGGACGTGTTTGTGCTCGACATCAAGCAGGCCCGGCACGTCTTCATTTATCTGCGGTCGGCTGACATTGGGGTGGTGCATTTGCTATTCGTTCCGGTTGCCGACGGCTTTACGTGTGTGTGTAATCCAACGGCGGGGGTGCCGAAGAGATGCCACCCCCGGCGACTTGACGCATTAATAGATTGGCGGTGGCGGGTGTCAACGAGTTATCAAAGAGAAGAGCTTTCAGATTTTTCACCAGAAAATTATGAAAGCTGACATTTTGCCATCTACAATTGTGTGAAAACAAAATCAGGAAATCGAGGAATCTATAATTTTGATTGTTCTTGCTTGAAAGCTTTCTTGGAACTGTTGCGAAATTCACGAGTTGAAGTCCTAACGCAAGAACTTCCGTATAAATTAAAGTAGATTTAGTTCTCCGTCGACCCTTAACTACTTCGCGTTATTAGAAACATTTGGCCATCCTCCAATCGCATCAATCCTCTCGTCCAGGTTCCCAGAACAGGTCTTTCTGTTAATCAACACGAAACTACCGCTCTTTGGAAAGTTTCGACATCGCCTTCGGCTCCTTCGCTTCCTTTTATTTCCAAGCCGAAAACTGCCAAATCTCGAAACAATTCGACGAATGCTACTGCGGCCAAGACACATTACTTGATCGAAACTTCGCAATAACGAGCGCCTCTTTGTTCTCGGTGCACCGTGCACTCTTATTTGCCCTTTTGGTACAGCTTCGATAACAGTTGGCTGTAGTCCAATACATCCGAACTTATTCGACGTGACAACTCAATGAAGGGTGCAAACCTCCACCAAAAAAACAACTGCAGTTCATTCATCCTGGATCATTTGCTCCCAACTGTCCGGAGACAATATTTACGTTCCGGTCGATCTGGCCTAATTTCGGGATGCATCGCAGGAAGGGTGGTTTATGAGGGGCGGTGAATGCTTTAAATTTGTCGCCAAAGAATGGAAACGATCCGAAAAACAGTCTTGTATATGCTTTGCAAAAATGGTGGATGCGCTGGGATATTTTTCCTATGTAAATAACCATTTCTCTTTTACCATGTTGGCTAAATTAAATCTGCTAATATTGTCTTACGGACTTAATTGTGATGAATCAAATGCAAAAAACTGAATATCTTCATCTTTAATTTTAATCAAGAAAACTTCTCTTGTATATTTTTTATTTAACAAAAATGGTGGATGCGCCGGAAAATTGTTCAACTTGCTCCGTTAATTTCAAATCATATTTGCAAATTGCATTTTACAGGTTTAGTTACTGGAAATAAACACACCACAAATTAAATCGGCCTGGATGCCGCATCCCAGTTTCAAATTGGAGCAGTCACGTCCCTTTAAATGTTTTCCAGTCCCCTTTACGCGATGGCACATGTTGGGGGTAATTTAAGTTTCTTATACGTCTATCTGTAAAGACGTTCTGTATTTCTCGCATGAGATGTAACAGATGCATCCAGCGGAAAGTTCCATTAGACGGTATAAAGGAAAATTTTAAAGCTGTCAGCGTCGAGGTTTTGTCATTTCTTGTAGTATTTGTGGTTTTGTTTTGGGATAAATGTGTTGTGTCGTCGATGCTATAAATCGGAACTTAAAAACTTATTGTCCGAGAGAATCATAATAAAAACGATAACGACCGAAACGGACACGAATTGTCGCGTAATACGTTTTCTCTGTACAAAGGCCACTATGTCTTTGAGTAGCTGCCATAATGAAAATTACTTTGTTTGTTTACGTCTATTTAAAAATGTGAAAAATTCATTATCTTGATACTTAAACATAATACTTTGTACGAGTAGAACAATGTAATGCTCTTACGTAGACTTTAATTTTATAAAGTCACCGAAGCTATTATTTTAATTAAAACAGAAACTAAACGAGGTTTCTTGTTTGTGTACCGAAGTATAATATAACACTCGTCTCTAGTAATTACAGCTAAATTAAAAATAGTCGTACTGTCAAAAATTCATCAAATTAATTAGAATCAATCACACATTTTGGTAAGACCCAATCTTGCATTGCTTATCGTAAATCATTCGTTGGGGTTTACTCTTCGATAAATTTCAACATAACTGGTTGCTACATAATGCAACAAAATGATACAGTACTGCACATGCATTGTCAATAGTGCACAAACATCAAATACCGCAAGCAAATACGGTACAAGAGCAACTCCACTGCAATGTGTGTATCTTGAGAGAAAAAACTAAAATATGTTGAACTTTCTGTACAAACTGCAACAATATGTCAATAAATTCAAACTTTCAACACTCCAACTAGAAGTTGACTTTTCTTGCAAGTAGCAAAACCGTCCAGAGCAATTGATTTCTCTTCTTGTTGACATTTTTCTTTAAAAAAACACACACGGATTTATTCGGAAACGGTTTAACAAAATTGCAACAAAAACCGACAGGAAGATTAACAACTTCATTAAAAGTCGTTGCGCTTATCATTATTATTATTATTAAAGATGTTAGTAGAGTCGGCAAATTTTCAACGCCTACTAGGATCCCACAATCATTTATTAACACAGTTGAATTAACTAAAATTAAATTCTCATGGAGTGTTCCATCGACAGGCGGTTAACCTTTTTATCATTTCCACAGATTGACAACCTGAAAGGCGCTGAAGTCCTTTGATTAAGATTCAACGATTATGGGGCAGCTCGTCTCACTGTCGGTGGCGGGGCGAGAAACAGGGAGGGAAGATGGCTTAATGCCGTGTATGATTGTGTAGCGGGGCTCGTCGAAATCTCCTTTTGATGCGGCGCATAATAAAACTAACGAATCTGGAATCTCCGATTTAAAAAGTGAACATCCGGCAATTTTTCCGCAATTATTCAGATTCGCCAGGGAGCGGGGCGGCGCGAACGAGGGCGGGTCGATGAGCGTCTCGCATTAATTCAATAGGTAAGTTCGACGAAACTCCGGTTTGACATAGAGCAGAAATTTAAGGGTTGCCAAGCTAATTAATTTTCCTTTTTATTATTCATCGAGGTACTTAAGTGAGTACGCGACCGTGAGATGCGATGTCATTACGCTATGCATCACGGCACTTCATTACCCGTCTAAGAAACGAATTACATGAAAATTACCTCGGAAGCCCTGCTTTAGAACTGGTATTCCCGACACGACCCGATTTCTTTCCAGGACCGGTGTGTATTAATATTGTAGCGTGCTCGGTCGTCCTCCGGGACGACCCGGATTAAAATAGTGAAATGCTGATTTATTGGATGTTTGGCGGTGAAACACAACATTTGCAAATTCAGAAAAATTGTCGCGCGAAACAAACAACGACCATGCAATGGCAAACATTCTTCAACCATCAGTAATTAACTACGTTCAGTACTAAATTCACTCAATAGCAGTGAAAATCCGCTTGTATCGTATTAAGTGTCGTGCGATTGGTCGGAGCGAATCGCCGAGCCAGTCGCACCACAAGGGGCGTGACCTACGAGTGTACCTCGGCTCAAGGTCATATCTACTAGAATAGTCTCATGTGGCGGGCTCGGGGCTAAATACTCACTACTTTCTCTCATTTGAGTTATTTGTAAAACATAAAACAATAGCAACAGTAATGAATTTTTTCCTCAGAGCATTTAAGAAACATAATCTAAGTTTCACAACCATCAAGGACCAAATGTCTTCAACTGAAAACCACCTCGGTTCAACATCCTTAATGCCATTCACTTCTTCCTAGCAGGACCAGAGTGGCGCCAACGACTCTATAATCACAACAATTTTGTTAAATATTTAGCTCGAGACTTACAAGTTCGCAACTAGGAAAAAGTTTTGATTGTATTACCTTGGTTTTCACCACTCATCTTAACAGATTTAACATAATAAGGCCGGGTTGCTTGTTTGCCATTCCGCGGCTCAAATTTGTCTTTCCTACTTTGGCCGACGTCATTATGGTCGCGGTAAACTTTTTCTAAGAGCGGAGCCAAGTTTACATAATTGCGTATCAAACTTGACGGCAAAGGCCGAATTGGAAGTTGGTATTAGTCGAGAAGTATTTTATTCTTTGCAAGATTTTATGACGAAGTTGTATAGGGTGCTACTTGCGATTACTTACAATTTATGACCAACAAAATCAATAACCTCTCCATGACACACTCTATAAAGAAAATTGCCAATAGAGTTCCCCCAGAATTGCAAGTAAAATATCTCCAACAAGGTTTTTTCGTAAAATTCAGTAACTGTGTTGTTTGTCTAATACGAGATTTTTTATTATTAGAAAAGTTTTGCTCAAGTTCTTATTTGATGGATTTGATTTACCACAAATAGACCTAATATCCAAAGTTTTCCTTCAAGAAAATATATTTGTCTATAATGAATTATTGATGAGTTCACTACTTATTCTCTTTGTACAATACAGAACACTTTAATTTATTGATTTATATCACAATATTGTTAATTTATTAATGATTAAGCATTTTAGATTTATTTACACACCCTGACCTAACACGGTCTAGCCAAAAGACGTTGGTTAGTCAACACCACGCCACATGAGCAGCAAAGTTTTTTCTTAATTATTTTTGTGGCTGATTTCAGACACATCACGCTTAGTAATACTTTCCTCTCTAGCATTTAAAATTGACGGTAAAAATTATTGTAAGAACGATGTACTGTTTTCTTAATTTGGTTGTAGGTCGTAAAATTTACTTTAAGTGAAAGATCTTGCAGATTACCATTTGTACAACAAATCGCCGCTTCCCAAACTTTTCAAACCCAACCATTGTGCCCGTTAATCGCTCATAATATGCAATAAAATTTTATGATCTACAACGAAATTGAGAAAACAGTACAAAAGTAATTTTTAGTTTTTTCAAAGAATCAAAGTCCAAGCTCTTTGGCTGAGGAAGAGTTGGTAAGGTAGCGTGTTGGCAAAATGTCTTTAATGTTGACTAGACATTGACAAACTCGATAAAGAACTAAAGTGCCGCTATTTGTTTGAAGCAGTCGTTAAAGTAATATTTTGCCGAAACAAAGACAGTAGCGTGCCGCATTATCATCAATTTAACCAAAGTACGCAGTGTTGGCACAAGTTTGTCAATATGGATAGAGCTCGAACACGTACATTCATCATTCAGAATTAACAATAGGTTCTAATACAATTTCTGGAAACCATAATTTGAAATGTTATTCAAATAATATCAGAAAATGTCTAAGGACCGAGTTGAGTTGAGATTTAGAGCGTCATCGTGAAAGCAAGAACTCGACCTCTGGAAGCTATTGTTTGAGAGAAAAACGATTGTAAAATGTAATTAGCAGGGGAGGATTTCGGCGACCGGACCATTTCCAGATGACAGTCACGCGTCGTGTATTAAATTCGAATTTATCCGATCTCTTTGGAACAAAGTTAAAATTTCATGAATAGTTAACTCGTAAGCAGCTTTAATAGCTTCCGTCTGGAATATTGGATGCAATTTACGTTTATGCGGAAAGTTGTGATCATTTCCCTAAGATAGTGGTGGCACAATATTAATTAATAAAGCTGCATTCGTTCGAACGGGGCCAATGATTCATTTCCAAAGCTCTTTTGTCAGTTTATTAAGATTTCTGGCGGAACGTTCCGACTCGCTGGTTCGATAAAACGGCGAAGCCCAAGATTTATTTGTCTTGTCTTTGTGGAGTGGCCACAAAAAGCAATTACATAATGTTTGACGGACAACCAACAAATTCGTTCGCTCCCTCCGATTCTTCACCATACAAAAACCCACATCCCGTTCGGCCGGAATTCCGTTATTTATTGGAAAGGAGTTTGTCAGATAGCCGCACAACTTTTGAACTTTGCACTTATCCGTTATAGAGGTGAACCCGAGCTTTTTCTTGCTCGTCGGCGCTTTTTATGCCGCCGACTATCTGCCCGGCGATCGTGGCGGCGCTAACTAGGGCGGCCCTTGTCAGGTAGAAAATCTGGAAGATCAAAGCCCGTTCATATTTTGATCAGCGGAGGAAGCGGCTTTCAAAGCTCCGGCTGAAGGACACGCCGCGCCGCCCGGGAAAAGCTCCAGAGCCGTCGAATTTTATTATTTCCCGTTGACAGACAGTGAAATGCTGTTTCAGCTTTTCGCTGCGACTTCCCAGTACGTCGCACTTTGGACGATGACGGCGACATTACTCGCGGAAGGAGCGATTTGTCGGAGGGAGTCCCCGAAAGCGCTTAAACGTCAATGTGGTGATGGATGCAAATGGGGCGCTGGGGCGACGCTTCCTTCCTCCAAACATTCGAAAATGATCACTGAACAATCATATTTTAATACTGACAATGACAACACTAATATATCACCAATAATAACAATTATCAGTGGGGTTAAGCAACGTCGAGTCTGGTCAATACTTGGATGGGTGACCACCAGGAAATCACATTCCTTGTCACTTTTTTTTCACTATTCCAACAACAAAAATAAAAATATTCGGTACGCTGTACTTGATACGCCTGCCTGTTAAATCTTCATTCATTTTTCATTAGTTATTTAATTTTTCTCTTCATTGGTAGATGTGTTTGTGAAAGTCTAAATTGGTCAACTCGAGTCTGCTACATTATTAACTGTTGGCTAAGTACTTAACTTGTAAGATGTTAACGTGTCTACGTCAACATCAAAGCGCCTCTCTGAAGTATAACAAACAAACTCATTAGATAAGTTAGAAGTAGACATTTGCTAATAACAGTCTTAAATACTTTTGATGCAACAGACTAACTTGACTTCTAGTAAAAGCTTTTTTATAAGTGTATATAACGGGACAAAAAGTTAGAACTTTAATAGTTATTTGTGTATCAAAGCCAAAAAATGCATCTTTTTCGCCTGAGTTTGGGTTTTCTAGCCGAGGCGCAGCCGAGGCTTAAAACCGGCGAGGAGAAAAGGAAATGTTTGGCAGAGGTGTACATTAATTTTTTTACGCGACCACACTACAAAGCAAAAGACATCATTGGAAAATTTTATTTTGTATCTACTTTTTTCAAATAGATAAATTTATTAATACATATTAACATTTTTTTTTAAATTTACTATTTGCAATACAATTTCTTATTTACATAATCTATGGTAACACGACAATGATTGCGATTATCATCTGCGATGTCCGGCGGCGTATTAGACATTTTTTCATCACTTTAGCTATTGCTATCAATTGTATGAACGTTCATTTTCTTATTATGCACCAAATAAGCACCAGAAATAAAGGATGCAACACTTTTTCGGGGAAATAAAATACTTTGGTTAGATTTAACTGTCAAATATTCATTTGTTTTCAGTCGGTTTACTCGGTTTTGTCGGTTTCGTTGTTAACTTACTAAACAAACCAACAGATGGCGCCACGGTCACCGTCCGAAAAAGTGCATCCGAAAAAGTGCGTCCGAAAAAGTCCGTCCGAAAAAGTGCGTCCGAAAAAGAGTTATTTTTCGTCCGCTTTCATTACCTTTACATTTACCTTTTTCATTAAGGGTGCTTAAAAATGATTTTATTTAAACTTGTGCCAATCCATATAGGGGTAACAAATATGTCTAAGGAAAATTTACGTACCAATTGCAACTGTGCAACTATGAGAACAGGTAACGATGATTAGATAACGAACCATTGGCAGTTAGGGGTGTGAGAGCGAGCGTAAAGAAAGGGACGGAGGGTTGTTGCAGATAAATCTGGAGCGGTATCGCGCTAATAACCGGAGTTTATCGTCTCGTCTGGGGACTTTCAAGCTCACACTGACGTATGGCTCGACTTCCTCGTTGCATAACTCTCAGTTAATGGTGATGTAATTAATCTGCCAGGAGATGGCTGACGGGCAAGTTGGTGCAACGTGTCGACGTGTTATGGAATGTTATCAGGTGACAGTGAGACCACGCCGAAGAGCTTGTCCAAATTTCTACTAGTTTATTATTGTAACTTCATCATACAAAGCAAAAATCTATATGTTAATTATTTTTAAACAAACCGTCAAACCTTCTCTCCAGATTTTTGGTGGGGCTGTTATGATATCCTGTCAGTTTTCTTCGTTGTCTTCAATCTGTGCTGCATTACTAGCTTTAATAAATGTGCGTCAACGAGTAAATTTCCTCTCATTTCTTATTCACTATGTTGGTGAGCATAGTATGTAATAAACGAGATATTTGACGCAAGAAAATGAGTGTTTCTATATTCATTATCCGCGGCCGTGCAATATATCCCATTTATCTCACTCATTTCAGAGAGGTAATGACTTACTGTACCGCAGACCGTGCTATAAAATAAATAATGGAAACAAATTTTTCGGCGAGACCTAAAATCAATCTTGACGCTATTGTGTTTATAAGCACTGTCTATAAAAGAATGTAGGATCACAAACGGCTCTGGAATTTGCATTTGCCATCTCGTTGAAATTCATGAAATACTAATCGCAAACTGTCAAATATTCACAAGCTGTCAACACAGTCAACTTAACCTCATTTCCGCTTTCAAAGTTTAAAAAAAAACTTTTTCCAAAGCTAGATAATGTCCGGCGGTGTTACAAAGGTATTGTCTTTATCTGTTTTTATATTGAAAATCAGCATGAAATATTTTGTAGTACGTTTCATTTTCCGTCGTAACTTGTTAATTCCTTGTAGAAATTTAATAAACAGAATGTCTTCTTTACTTGGTGCGTGATAAACGCCTCTAATCAAGTATTTTTCTTTACTTTGAATTTCTACTGAAACGTACAAATTATGTTCTGTGCTGAGATGTAATTTAAATTATTGTTTCAAAAAAAAAAACTGGCCGTGTAATTCTTCAGTAAAAAAATAATTTGTTCAGTGTTCGTATGGACAAGGCAGCAACGAAAGCAATATACTTACTTAAAAAAAATTAAAAAACTGCTTTCGCTCCCTTAGAGAATAATTTATTCATTTTCTCCGGAACGAAGTTCTGTAAAAAATAATTCGCGAAATATAAAAGTCGTTAAGAAATTATTGAAAGCGTCCATGAAAACGCCGCCGAAGTCGCTCCCGTTAAATGGATTAACTCGGCGAATTAAAAGAAGCATCGAGGAAACAATTTAATCCATGTTGTGTAGCGTCAGATCAAAGGAGACATCGCTTGATATTAAAGAAGTTTAAGAGAGGCAACTCTCGAGGCTGACAGATGTAACGAGCTTGCGACAACTTTGATTTAGACGCATTTAATTAAACCAAACAAACCCGCCGCCGGTGGCGAAGAGAGGAAAAAATTCCGTTCGGAAGCCGAGCGAGCCGGGGGCGGCGCGTACACCGCCACCCAAGATTCAGATGCAATTATGTAAATTAATTCCCGACGCAATCAACAACCGGCAACGTGTATGGCGCTACCAACCGGTGGAGAAAGGAGTACGTCCAGATCGATACTTGTCGTGATTATATCCAAACAACCCAATTAATTAAGGGGCTGAATGATGCAATCAGTCGGGGGCAGAAAATCGCGGGACGGGGATGCCGCCGCCCTCGCGGCCTATCACCGGAAACAAAGACCGGAGGGTCTTTATTGTTGGCCTGACTCTATTACGCCGGACATTGTCAGCGTTTTTCTGCAACGTTCATTACACGACCGGAGTGTTATGATGTGGCGGCGCTTTGCTCCCGTCATTACAAAAGCCTCGATTGCGTGGGGGTGGCTTTTGCAAGTGGCAGGGGGCTCACCGAAGAAACGGAAGGGGCGCACAGGTGTTTCCGATTCGGTTGTCGCGAACAAAAATTGTCAAAATCGGGGATTTACAGATTATCGAAATGTCAAACGCAAGGTACTGATGATGGGTCCAGATCATCCAAGCAAGGATTTATTTCTAAATCAGGGAAATTGTTGTGTGCGTGACAAGAGAGGAAATGGTGAAGTTTAAGAGGAGGGAGGAGGTGTTGGATTCTCTCATGGGCTGTGACCTTGCAGATGTCTGCGTGAAGGCGGAGCGATAAACCAGTGAAAAATCTGGAAACGAACTGAAAACGTCGACTACTTTACAAGAAAATAGACGAGAGCGAGATAGATAGATTCCGATAGATTTGTAGCACCTACTTGAGAACGATATTCATCGTTTGCCCAGATATGACTCATAGCCCATGAGAAAATCCAAAACCTCTACCTTTTCTGCTTTTTTTATTTGGATACTACTCTTTATTTCTTCTCTTTTCTAACTTCCTTCTGCAGTCCTACGTCATTTTTTTTCTTTCTATTTCTTGTCAAAATAGCGCTTCTATTCTTCCAATGTAACCATTCTTTCTCTTTTAACTTGCTTCTTTGAAATTAACTTAGACTATATTCGTTTCCCTTTTATTCCCACTGGAAGTGAATTTGAGGAAAACGTTTCCCAAAATATTTTTGAAGAAGCTAAACTGATGATAGCGGTCTATATGTTTGGCTTAAACTATACAGGTGATCCTATTAGGCAAACCAGAGGCCAAAAGGATCTAAAAAGTGAACAGAATTATTGTTCCCATTCCGAATTCATATTTGATGTAGAGAAGCAGAAAAAATGTACTTGCTATTTCTGATAAACTTTTTGGAGGAAGTGAACTCTGAGAGGATTGTCTTGTCGATGAATTTTTAAAAGACCATAGAAACTGTGGACTTAAACAATTCTGAAGCAAACATTCTCTTCAGAAGCATTTATTGGCTTGCAGCCCAATCAAGCAAATTTATACATGAAATTAGCCTCTCGATTGCAATTTATATTTTTCCAATTACCTCCTGTACGGTTCAGTTTCAAATTAATGTTCCTCGTTTCAACCCAGTCCATTTAAACAAGCCGAGATACCTCTCGTCTTCCACATTTAATTTCTATTAAAAGCAGCCAAATTAAAATCACAAGAGTCCCGTTGAAAAAAGTCCAGGCAAATTAAAATGTTTGCGTGTCTCGTCGCCCCTCGCTCCCATTCTGCGTAAATATTTGATATTATATTAATTCAATTAGCTCTCAGAAAAGACAAGCTTGTGCCAGTAACAATTTTCGCACTACTTGTTGCTTGGCAAATGCGTTTATGCAAATTGGACGTGAAACGATCCTATTAATTAATGAAAATCGGGAAAATTGAGAGGGGCTTATGTGGAGAGGTTAGGTTTGTTAGATTCCATATCAATTTGATTTTGATATCGGGAGTGGCGTGGTTGGGGGAAAATTAACTTCAAATGAATCGATAAGCGACGGACATGGAGGCATATCAGTCGATGAATAATCACTGTCAGCTGGGTAACGAAGTGGCTAAATGCTTGTCTGGGTCTGTTCAGTAATAAAAATGGAGATGTACAATCAAAATAAAATCATGCCGAATTTTATTGATAAGTGTTAATTTAAAAAAAATGTGTAGTGCTCGTCTTGCAAAGAACTTCGAGGGGACGATGTTAAGTGAAATTCTTGTGGCAAACTTCAGTTATAAATAAAATGATCAATTCACATCGACTGCAAGAAAAGTAACTACCAGATAAGTGATTGATCACTAGTTGTTTTGGAAATGACGTCGGAATCATTCATTATTAGGAAAATAACATCTAGGGAAAATTGATTGATGAAATATTTTCTTTTTGCTGGGAAAGGCATTTTATACTTTCACTTAAAGCTTTCTGGTTATGATAAATTAAATAATATCTAATAAAACACTAATATTACTTAAAATTGATTGTATTATGCAATATACAGAGTGATCAACAAGAAAACAAATCAAGAGTGCTACCTCATCTTTTATTTTATCGAAACATCTATCTTAGCTTAATTATACATATACGTATACTTACTATCCACAGTCGTTTTATTGGTTGCCTACCTCTCAAAAATTATGTACTTTATTTTCAGTAGCCAAACCCATTTTAATACTTATTCTGGAAGAAGTGTTGCTTAAAATTACAGGAAATGTCAATAAACTTTGCCGAGATTGAAAACTTTGTCAAAGTTGCTCTTGTTTATTTTATAAATTTTCTCCATTTGCCTGATTTGTTTTATTTTTGATCACCTTGTATAATATAATACTAATAAATAATATACAGGCTGATTCACGTAGCCCGTTCATTAGAAACTTTCTGATTTCCCCAAATCATATTAATATGAAAATTGGTAGTTGACTATAATCGACTACTCCAAGTTCAAATGAAATATTTTCAAAATGGTGGCACTTCCGGAAATACCGGAAATCGACGCCATCTTTATTTTTTTTAATGGAAAGGCCTCATTTTGACTTCACATTTCGATTCTACGTTAAATTTTGAGTTTGGAACGTCTTTTTATCAACACTTATCTGTCATCGTTTTTGACCTATGTCATTTTTTTTGCAAAAAAGCGAGGTTGCAGGGTTTCATTAACAAATTTATAACTCTTGAACCGTCGGAAATAAATAATTGATTTTTTTTAGTTGAATTCCTAAAGACCTGGCCGATCTTTTCCGCTGTTAGTCAAATTTTTTTTATGTTACATACGGCTACTAAAATTTTTCAAAATTGCTAATCAAAAAATGTCAAAAACTTCATTTTTTTAAATGGCAACCACCATTTATGACACTAGATATGAATGTAATATTTAATTCTAAGCCTACTTTTATTAACATTGTGTATGCCTATTCCCAGCCGTTTTGGCGTAATTTCGATTTTTTGAGTAAAATATTCTTTTTTTTATCAAACAATTGTTTTATTTGAATTTTTATTCAAAAATCACATGCAATAAACAGTAGATAACAACGAAATAATAAAAAATAAGCAAATTAACAAAAACATATTTTCACTTATAATATCCCTAGTGCATTGATTATTTCCGGATATTAATCAATGCACGAGGGCATATTCGGTAAGAAAATCGCAACGACACGGACATTATGCTTCTTAAATTATAAATTTTTAAATCGTACGACACTCATTAAAGACCAATAGAAAAATTAGTTCACGAGCCATAACCAAGACAACAACAAAATAAATAATTTTGATTGGCTGAAAAACTTTTCACTTATTAATCACAGTTAGGTTGGTCTACCTACAAAAAATTTCCAAGAAATTTTTTTGTTGCCATGGTTATGGCTCGTGAACTAATTTTTCTATTGGTCATTAATGAGTGTCGTACGATTTTCAATGAAATCATTTATATTAAAATATTTTTTTGTTAATTTGCGTATTTTTTATTGTTTTGTTGTTATTTAATATTTATTGCAATGCTATTTTTGAATAAAAATTCAAATAAAACAATTGCTTATAAAAAAGAATATTTTATTCAAAAAATTGAAATTACGCCTAAACGGCTGCAAATAGGCATACATAATATTAATAAAAGTGGCCTTAAAATTTAATTTTGCATTTATATCTACTATCAGAAATTGTAGTTGACATTTAAAAAAATTAAGTTTTCGACATTTTTTGATTATCAATTTCAAAAAATTGCAGTAGGCGTATGAAACATTAAAAAAATGTCGTTGATAGCGCAAAATGCGGCCAAATCTTTGGCAAGTCAGTAAAGTAAAAATAAATTATTTATTTCTGATGGTTCAGGAATTATAAATTTTTTAATGAAGCCCTGCAACCTCACTTTTTTGCAAAAAAGATGACAAAGGTCAAAAACGATGACAGATAAGTATTGACAAAAAGACGTACTAAACTCAAAAGTTAACGTAGAATTGAAATGTGAAGTCAAAATGGGGCCTTTCTATTTTAAAAAACAAAGATGGCATCGATTTCCGGTATTTCCGGAAGTGGAGTAGTCGATTATAGTCAACTACCAATTTTCATATTAATATGATTTTGGGAAATCGAAAAGTTTCTAATGAACGGGCTACGTGAATCAGCCTGTATTGTACAGAGTGTCCCAGAGTTGCGAGAAAGCTCCATTACTCCTTTATTATTAAAGATATTAACTTTTTCTTTTTTCTACATGATAGCTACACTTCTACTGCACATTCGGAAAATATTGCGGTATATATACAGGCTGTCCCAATATTGTAAAAACACTAAAGTCATGTTTTTTTAAATGGAACTTACCCAGTTTGATTTCATTTTTGGATTCTATGCTAAATTCTGAATCAAATCTATACAGGTCATTTTTACTTATCTGCCATCGTTTTTGATCTGTGGCGCTTTTTTTACTAGAATTTCGAATTACAGGGGTCCGTTCGAAAATTCATACCTTCCAAATCGTTAAACATAAATTAAAATAATTGACGCTGTTTGATTCCTGAATGTTTGCCGTATCTGCTGAGTGTTTACTCAATAACCTACTCAGTCGCATATGCCTACTGTGATTTTTTAAACATAACAAACTAAAAATATCAAAATCTCATTTTTTTCAAGTGGCACCCCGTATTTATTATTGCCCTGGTCGAAATCTTTTTTGACAAGCTTTCCAACGGTCTAGGGTTTGTGAAAATCTAGGGTACTATCCTAAAATCACTAAATTTCGAGCAACTTTTTCGTTAAAGACAATACAAAAATCTAAGAGGCCCAAGAAAAGATAATCACACAATATGGTCATTCCATAAAAATGAATCAACCAATAAAACATTGTTTTCGACTTTCGACCAGTACAATAATAAATATGGGGTGCTATTTGAAGAAAATTAGTTTTTGACATTTTTAATTTGTTATCTTTAAAAAATCGCAGTGGGCATATGCTACTGAGCAAGTTCTTGAGTAAACACTCAGCAGATGCGGCAAACATTCAGGAATCAAACGGTGTCAATTATTTTAATTTTTGTGGAAAAATTTGGAAGGTACGAATTTTCGAATGGATCCCTGGAATTCGAAACTCTGGTAAAAAAAAGCGCCACTGATCAAAAACGATGACAGATAAGTAAAAACGACTTCTATAGATTTGATTCATAATTTAGCATAGAATCCAAAAATGAAATCAAACTGGGTAGATTCCATTTAAAAAAACATAACTTTAGTGTTTTTACAATATTGGGACACTCGGTATATATACCGCAATATTTTCCGAATGTGCAGTAGAAGCGTAGCTCTCATCTAGAAAAAACGAAAAGTTGATATCTTTAATAACAAGCAAGTTATGGAGCTTTTTCGCAACTCTGGGACACCTGTATATTTGCAATTGAAGGTCATTTGGACGCTTCTTAATTAATCATTCCTTTCTTCTTTTTGGTTGGGTTTTTGATCATTTTTACACTTATTAAATTTAGCAAAGCGCTAACTACTTTGTGTTACGTTGTTTCCTGAACGCAGTATAATATTCCTCAAAAAATAATTTCAAAATATAGTTCCAAAAAGTAGACATTTTCAAGGTTATTCGGCTTGTTAATATTTATATTTGTCCTTAAAATTAATTTTAAAATTTAGTCCCAGGAGGTGGAGAGCTCTTTAGCTACAGTCGAAGAGCTTTCTGGTCATGCTAAGATAAAAAATATGTAATAAAACACCAATACATATTAATAATGCATAACAACCTATGTATTAAAATGTATCAAATTTAAGAAGTCATCGAAAGGTTAGTAGAAGATAAGCCATACCAGTTCTAGTCCAAGATCGTATTTCCTTGTAGAGATTCGTGTTCCTTTCAAGGTCATTCGGCTGATCATTAATTAGTTACTATAGCTTACTTGTATTTCTCTTTTTTTTAGTTGAGTCCTTGGTCGTATTATCGCCTTGTTGAATTTAGCTAACACTGATACTTGAACTATTTGTTGTGTTCTTTTCCAGAAGGCAAT
Source organism: Tenebrio molitor (assembly GCF_963966145.1). NCBI lineage: Eukaryota > Metazoa > Arthropoda > Insecta > Coleoptera > Tenebrionidae > Tenebrio > Tenebrio molitor. The sequence goes on from NC_091054.1 coordinate 16,297,608, forward strand.
ATATTTTTTTAAATTAACTTTAAAGCCTGCCGCTAAGAACTAGAGATCTCTTTAGCGATACAGTTGAAGACGAAGTTAAAAGTAATCAAGTGTTGGATGTTATTCTCATTCTTAAATTGTATCGGGAAATTTATCAGGAGGGCGAATGAGCGTCACCTGTAATTAAATTTGCCGCCGAATCGCATACTTGGAGTTCATTTGATTGTCAAGAAGGCGTTTCTGTGCGTATTTTCCGACAGTTTATTACTTTAGCCGGAAGTCCTTCCGGGGATCAATGGATGAGAATCATATTAAATTTCTCGCCTCCAGCTAATAATGTCACTGTCTATAGAATATGAGTGGCAATTCTTCCATTTTTCAATGGGACGTAAGACACGTTCGGCTGACATTTTTAATATTTCGCCGCGGCCGCCCCACCTCCCCTCGTTCACTTTCCCCAAAGTTTATTACGACAGACGGTCGCCGTTGACGTATTCGCCGGAAATGATTGATCTATATTGAAAACTAAAAAAGTTATATTGGCGGGGGTGGCGCCCCTCAAACTTTGATGGAAGCCGGAATTGTTCGTCGAAAAAACAATCTCCCGTTTCATGTTGTCGCAAAAGTCGAGATTAAAATCGCCACGAGCCGGCCGCCCCCGGGACACCGCCGGATTTTAATAAAAGTCCGCCTTATTGCGCCCATAAATCGCGGTTTTCTTTCAAAACAAGACCGCCGATGGACTTAATCCGCCCGGTCAATTTGCAGCGCACGGACCGCCATCGCCATCTGTCGACACGCGCCGGTGCAACACGCCGCCGCCGACCTAACAAGCCAGCCAGATAATTGGAAAAGCCCCGGGAAATAAAACGATTCGGTCGGCGTGAAAACACCAGATCCAATAATCCCAGATTTAGTTGGCGCTGAAATAATGGAACGGTGACGGGACGCCATGGACGGTTGCCCTTCTAAATCCCGACGCTAGTTTAATAACTGTCCCTCAACGAAAAGCTGCACCAGCTCAGACCGAGCACCGCCCCATGACTTGCTGACGAAGCTCGTGCTTTCAACACAAACAAAGAGATTTCAAAAACCAATAATAATAGTAACCGTAATCACAACCACGATTACCTGTCACCTCAGGGTTCCTCAAGGCTCCATTCTTGGACCTTCAGTTTTCATTCCCATATTTTTGCATAGTACTTTACTGAGTGGAGAGTTTGGCTACTCGCTGTCGCAGTGGCGTCTCAAGGTCACATCGATTTGAGCACCAGACTGATGTACTTAGTTGTGATTTTCAAATAAGGTGGATGTCTTGTTCCAGATCGTGGACGGCAACGCCAAGACGGACGTGTCGAACCGGAAAGAGCCCGGAATCTTCTGCGGGGAGAGCGAGCAGCCTCAGACTTTCATGTCGGAGACGTCCTTCGTGAAGGTCGTGTTCCATAGCGATAATTTCACCGACCAAACTTACTTTAGTTTCGACACGAGGGCCGAGCAGCAACTCGTGGTGTATCTGAGGTACGGCCAGCACCCGGAACTTTATCCGAATCGGCGCGGGGAGGTCGTCCAAGGGTAAGTTCAGAACGTCCCGCAACTTATAACTAAACACATACATTCTCATTATGTTAAGGAATTAACGCAACTAGTTCTTGATGACGAGACTAACGAGCTCTAATGAACACAAACTGTAGTCGAACCACCCAAGTTTATAAGCTTTTGTGCGAACGGAGTTTTGGCGCTGCTGCTAAATTGTCTGTTGGAATTGTCAGATACCGTGTGCATATTTAATCTGTATTATGCAGATTGATGACAATGCAAATATCGTGTACGCCATGCATCAGGGGTGAACCGGCAAATATATCTTGAATAATTTGTTCCCTTCAAAAACGTTGAAATTCGGAAGCAAATAAAAGGGTAAATCTCTTGATAGATGTAACAAAATATATGTAAGTAGAAGAAGTATGAACAGGAGTTGTTGAGAGTTGTTGAACATTTACATAATTTATTTGGTGAGAAGTAAATATATTTTTTTCAATATCTGCGTTTTCGGAAAAATGTTTACAGCTGAGCGGTTTTAATCAAGAAAAGTCAACATTTTCGCACTTGACGTCAAATTCGCCGTTCAAAGATTATTAAACTTTATAACATAAACAAAAATCCGCCTTCCGAAGCCAATAAAACCAGAAAGTTAATTAGAAAAATTTTACGAGCTTTAAAAGCTCGGAGCTTAATTGGGAAATTTCCAACTTTCCAACATTATAATTCAGCCGTCGTGAAACGCAAGAAATAAAAGCGACAAAGTGACCAGTTTTTGCAAACTTTACTCCCAAAAGCACACACAGACGGTGTTGGTTTGGTGCGCTTTTTGGTACAGAAATAAATAGTAGTTCGCTCAACTGTCCTCGGTTTAATGATAACATTCGGCTTGGTCTACAAAGTGTAGTAGAATTTGCACATAACGTCTGGAGCGGTTGCCGCAATGTTAAGTCTTGTTGCTGTTGAATAACACTGCAAGATAGATAGACGTCACTTGTGTGGGCTTTGCGGTGTGGCACCAAATTCAAATGGCTCAGTAATTTACATAATTTACGGTCATTTATCGCTACTAACGCGACTCTGCATTGCTAGAATGCATCGTAATTTCAGACAAGGATAAATTAGGAGAAAAAATGCGACATGAAGAAACGCTAAGTTAAAAGTAATGCAATAGCTTGTGCAGTTTTTGTATACTGGTTGCAGTAAAGTAAGACTTGTTTTTTCAATTCTTGTGTTTGGTCTGCACAACAATTTTTTATCTCCGGCTGTTGCCAAAAATTATTTATGGCTTAGTGTAAAATGGCTGAAAATATATTTTAACAATCTCTAATGCTACTTACAAGAGATCTGTGACAATTTGAAGCTCTCATACTGGTTATACCTGTTCGAAACCTGTTTATCCAGGCTAGGCAACACCTAATACTGCAGCTATACTAGTCAGCTATACTACAGGGTTTTTAACATAAGGTGGCGAGCCTGACCAGGTAAAAATGCAACCCAAATGGCAATTCACAAAGCAATCTCGATCCCTATTACATTATCCGGCATTATCATAATGAATGAGCATAAAACATAGATAGCTTTTAACGTCAGCCTAATGAATGTCAATTTCTGACAGAAAAATACATCTCTCAACAAAATATGATTAAATAACAATAATACGCAATTAAAATCACAAAAGTAATGGGTGAGTAGGATCATATCGGTTCAGTCATCGTTCGAAAATAAGTACTAAATATGAACGAAAAATGCAATGACAGATATACAGAGTGATCAACAAGAAACCAAATCAAGAGTGCTACCTCATCTTTTGTTTTATCGAAACGTATTTCTAACATGGATCCGACGCTTTTATTTACTTGCTGTGCACAGTCGTTTTGTTGGTTGCCTATCTCTCAAAAATCTATTTATTAATTGCCTTTATACTTTTTTTGTAATTCATGAATAATAGATTTAAAAGAAAGTTATAGTTAATTATTATTTTTTATTGATAAAGGAAAAAACACAGTTACACAAAATTCCTTCATAAGGCACAATCCTTAGTTACAACATTTTAAAAATAATTATTTTTCACAATTCTTTGTTCTGTTGTTTTCTGTAAGAAAAAGGCAAAAGTTATTATTCTCTAATTTTTGGGTAATTGAGAACTTACACGTATCTTTTCTAGCAGTGTTTAAAACATTTAAATTACTCCAAGGTCAAAAAATAAGATTCCACAAAAACTGCTCAAAGTGTTCTCCATTGTGGTCCAGACAGAATCAAACTCACCTCTCATAATTTCAAAAACCCTTATAAAGCTGTCAATTTCTTTAGGGTAATGTGTGGATTTTATTTCTTGCAACACACAAAGGGAAACAAATTAATATCCTTCTTAAAAAATTTCAGATAAGTGCCATAACACAATTTAACTTGTTGTCTTAAACGCCTTATGGAAGTTGAGGGATGTTCCTTGATAATTTGTTGAACATTTTACACCATTTCTAAAATTTGAACTAAGGACTGACCTGACTTCTTCTTAATGATGGATTATGATGTGCTAAAATTAGGCACTATAATTTTAAGACATTGATAAACTTGTTGATAACCAATACCATCAGGTTCGGACATCTGGCTTGAAATTCTTCAGTGTAAGGGGGTACAAAGTAAGGCCAGTCTTCATTTTCTTGTTTCACCCTCTTTCGAAAATAATCTAATAAAAATGCCTTCTCTTTAATGGTAAAACCCATTTTACAACTTATTCTGGGATAATTATTGCTTACAACTTCAATTAACGTCTGTAAACTTTGCCGAAATCGAAGATTTGTTTTCTAGGTTAAATCACTTAAATTGTCAACAACAACAACCTTGAATTTTGAAATGTGACATTTCAACGAAGCATCTCCGTACGAGTGGCGTCGCGTTTGGCAATAAAGATGATAATTTACTTACTCTTACAAATGTAAAATGTTGCTCTTGTTAATCTTATAAATTGTTTTCCTTATCTTATAATAATAATAAAATGCACAATTATAATTCCAACGTCTAAAATTCATAAGGTATCATTTTTTATTAAGTAGCGTTTGAGACCATAAATTGTCTACGCCCATGTTTTGACCGCTTATGTGCATATGATTTTGCTACGACGTGACCGATAATTTGCAACGCTTGCTCTGATTTGGATTCTTGTTGATCACTCTGTATATCTTTCAAAATAATAGAATACCTACTTGGATTCCTGATTTAATTTTTAGATACCAAAACACAATGAATGCTTTGTAAAGTGTATTTTGGGTTGCATTTTTACCTGGTCAGGCTGATCTTATGTGAATAACCCTGTATAGCCAAGGCTATACGGGTGACCTTGGAGTGTGAAACGAACCTCCATAAAAGATAACATAGAATATTGAGGCAGAACGTCCATTAATACCCTACTGCAATTACATTTAAAAAATTGATATTTCCCTTTTGTATTTTCTCTTTCTTTTTTGCACTCAAATTTTAATGTTTTGTCTATCTTCCATATTCCACACTCTTTCTCGTGCTTTGTATTTCCCCTATTTATATAATTTTCCCAAAAAGATTTTTTTTCTCTTTGTTTTCTATTACCTTATCAGTTATCACTCATTCTTTCCCAACTATTTATACATTTTCATTCATACATATTTTAAAACTTTTCATTCTTTATTTTCTTACTCCCATTAATAGTTTCCTTTCATAACATGTTTAATCTTGTGTTAATTCTCATGTCTCATCTTGCTTGCTTTTAATCAGTTATCAGTTCCTACCAGTCCAACCTCTCTTATTTTCTTTCAACATTTTCTTCCTCTATTTTCTGTTTTTTTCCCCTGAAAACATTTTTCCCGGCGCATCCACCATTTCTTCACTAACAATGTTTCATATTTCCACTCGTATTTCCATTTCCTTTTTTAAAACAAATGACACAAACACATTTATTTATCATAAAAACAACCACAATGTTCGTTGTATAAAACAAGCAAAGGTTGGTAAATGGCGACTTGTTTGCTCCTTCCGAGAAGTTATTTTGCGTAGTCCTTTAGCGAACGACCCGAGACGCCAATTAACTTTTTACAAAAGGTGAAAAATAGAATGTAATATCGCGCCGGTCTTTGAAAGTGACATCTCAAAGAATACTTTTGTTTGCCTTTATAATTAAACATAAACCATCTCCAGCGAGCCAATCGAAGCTCCGTCGATACCACCGGAAGCTGGCAACACTACCGAGGTGGATCGTTGGCGCAAAGCTCGACTTCTGCGGCGTCTCAACGCCCCCATTATCTCGCCGACAAACCTCCGACGACATTGTCATTTTTAATTAAAAGCGAGTGTTCTTTTGATGTCCGCGAGTAAATCTGCAGCCGCGTAAACGCGTGACAAAAGGAACAAACCGCAATGATGAGGACCCGTTTGATTTTCGATTTCTCTTTACAGGTCTTACTGCGAGAGAATATTCCGGGACTGCCGCCTCCAGACTTGCTACGTGCAATCTCCGGCCTACCCCGGAGTCTATCCCCGGAATTTGCACTGCAGATACTACCTGAACACAAGACTGCCTTTCATCAAGCTGTACATCGAGAATGAAGAATTCAACATCGACGGACAGCGATGCGAGAACATCATGACCTGCCCCATGCGGCCGATATCATCAGGTGAGAATTCGAATTAATTTCGGACGTCGACGAGGTAATTGCGACGCACCGCAAACAGAATTAAATTATGGATGATGGCAAGATTAATTTTGGAGATTACGCCGATTTTGTTATTTTTACATATGTATGGTGGAGCTGGGGAATTTGTTTGGTCACAGAATTGAATTTATATTTTTAATTAACTAAAAATAACAAGGTTTGTTTACCTGCGCGGTCATATCAATCACATCAAACAAATAATGCCGTCTAAAATGCTTCCTCTTGTGGGAATATGTTGTTCGGTAAAAACATTTTCAAATTATTAGAATCCAAAACGAAATCGCGAAAGGAAATCTCTTTGGCAAATTAAATATATGTTTTTAAATTATTATGCAACCAGTCTTGCAAATAGGTTGTGAATTGTCTCTTTCTCTAAACCTTAAGTAAAAATCATCTTATAGAATCGTTTTAACAAACATGTTAGCTTTCTTAAATTCTAACTACAATACAAATTGCTCGCTTAAAAAGTCAATTTTATTTTTTTTTTTTTAAATAATGCAACACAAAGATAAGGATGTGAAAAGTGTTTACGCTAAACTGCAGCTTATAGAACAATATCTAAAGCCAAAATTTAAAATGTGCAAAATTCAAGTGTGTGAGGGATATTTATAAAGCAAAGGAAAACAAGTACGACGATATTAAGAAGCATATTTCTTTCAAACCATTATCTCTTAAATTAGACAAAAAGAAATGAAGAGGTTAATTGCTTAAAAAAGTTAGCAATTTTATAATGTTTTCATGAATACCATGCCCTGCAAAAACATTTAGGAAATTATTTTAAGGATTAAACACTAGCAAGTCAACCAAGTCATAACATGGAAACTATCATGCGTTCAAATTAAATCCTGGGCTGGGAAGGCGTTGGAAACCGTCAATTGTTGTGCTAACCTAAAATTTAGAGCCAAAAAAATCTTTCTTTGTTTTCTTTCTTTGCAATCTTTTACATTAAACATAGAATAACTTAACGATTCCTATTCTCGAAGCAAATATCTTAGGGCACCCTTTGCTGAAAACAAACATTTTCAGTTATGTCCCGATTAAACATAAACAAATGTCATTCGTGTCAAACGGCGGGAAATTCAAACTTTACACTGTTCTAAACGGTTTACTTTTTCCAACGCCTACTCAGCCCAAGATTTCATTTGAACGCGCAATATATTTCGCTCAAAAATATTTATTACATAATATAAAGTGATTCACGAATAATAATGAGCCCGACTGAATTGAAAATGCAACCCACAATACATTTAGAAGGTAAAGCTAGATATTTATCGCGTCCATATCCACCTTTACGTTCCAAATGTATTGTGGGTTGCATTTTCAATTCCGTCGGGATAATTATTACTCGTGAATCACCTTGTATGTGTTCATGATATTATAATATACATTTTTTTTTTTTTACGGTCTAAATTAGTTTATTAGTAAAAACGTATAATATTTATATGATATGTAAACTAAATTTTAAACAAATAAAAAACTTCTTCAAGTCCTGAGCTTTTGGCCACAGTTCCCAAAACACTAGCAGCATTTCCTCTTTGGATAGCAATACTTATTCTTTGCTGGAAATAGCTAGGGGACTCGAAAACACCAGATTTTTCAAGCAGCAACTTGATTATATCTTTAAAAAGCTCTTTAGCATCTGGGCTCCATGGGCCAAAGGTTTCTAATGAAAAGGCGACAAAATTATGATTTTCTTTAATTGTACAGTATTTGCCGTGTTTTAATTTTTCGGCTGAAAGAGCAGCGGAACCTGATTTTCTTGAACAACCATCTAAATGTGTTGCAGCCAAGGTATCAACACATGTTACATCCCAAACAAGTGTTCTACCACGTTTCCAAGGAATTAAAGTAATCCCATCTGGTCTTTTACCATCTTCACGAAGCAATCCGTAAGGTTCAATAATACAAGGAATGTTGACTGAAGAGAAGGTACGCTTTAAAATATCATTTAAGGCACTGTGGCGTGGAATTCTACCAGCACTTTTTAAACACGAAAGACCATGATGACCCCATTTATCCACCTGAGAGCCACAAATGCAAATGTGTGGATGACAGATTTCAGATCCAATTCTAAGAGCAACAGCTATTTGAAGTGTTTGACGGTCTAATAAAGTACCAAGGTTAGAAGATGGTAGAGCTTTTAACCAGGCTCCAGATTCCAATTCAGAAACAGCTAGCAGTCTTGCTTTATTGCGATGATCAGAAGAATCCAAAATTTCATTAAACTTTTTGTTGATAATTGGAGCATCCCAAAGTCTTAGCAAATTAGGTGAATCAGGTATCTCAATGCCGGGACAGAGAAGCTTCCAACAATCCAAAGCTTCTGACAAATATTTGATCTCAAATGTATTGTTTAAAGGAGAGAGTATACATCCGATGAGAGCAATTGAAGAATGTATTGAAGCAAGGAATGCTACTGAAGATAAATCAGTCACTGAACGGATACCTAGTCCACCAAAATCTAATGGAAGTGATGCTTGATTCCATGAGTTTGAAGATAATTTAATGTTCAAAATTTTTTCCAAGGTTGATTGAATTTTTTCATCAAAAGCTTTACAATAATTTTTGAATTTCCAAAAAGGACAGCAACGAAGAAAATAGTTTAGTTTCGGAATCCAAAGACAATGACGTAGCAGAAATAAAGCCATATGAGGTTTTATGTTTTCGATCTTTTTCACTAACAAGTCGAATTTTTCCAAAATTGTTGAGAAAAAATTAGGCATTGCATCTTCAAATAACGGCGAACCAAGTAAAGATAAATCTTCTGCAGAGGTCTTTCTAATATCTGGAGAAAGAGATTCAAATTTCTTCAAAATGTCGATTTTGCGTTCTTCAGAAACATGAGGAGAGAGGAATAATTCACATTTAGAGTAGTTCAATGATAATCCAATTTTTTCAAATTCAACTATAATAGTTTCCAGATCTTTTAAAACAGTTTCAGCTGAACCTCCTAAAGCGCCATCATCCAGATACCAAACATTAAGGTGTGACGAAAGTCACACAATAATATACATTATTTTGTTTAGATTTAAATGTTGGAAGGTCGAAAATTGTATTTTAAAAGAACAACACATTTTTTTATTAATTATTTATTAAGTAATTACTTACTAAAACACAATTTGCCAGAAAAAAAATACAATCTTCAGATAAGGCTTGTCGCATTTAACATTACTATTCAGCAATCGTCCTAAACGACAATAAATCAACAATTTTTAAACGAATTTATTCAGCACTTCACAATTTTGAAATCGTGTTAAAGAGCTCAACTTCAACCAGCAATTAAATTTTATCAGATAAATCTCAAATACGGAAAATATAACTCCATGTAACAATAAGCGATAACATTTTACGTTCTAGTTAAACTAGGTTAGTTTACATAATTTGGTCTAAAACAAAGCGTAGCGAATCTGCACTTTCCGCATTATTACAAAATGTATTAATCTTTAACGGAGTTATCTAATGAAATTACAAGCAATGAAAACGAGGCGTTATTAGAATAGTAAATAAGTTACGCCACATCTGCATACAAAAGCCTTTTATTTAACTATTTGGTTGGAATCTGAGATTTACTGTTGTCTTAAAACGAATCACTAATGAAAAAGACAAGAAAATAGGTTTCATGAAACATTGTGTCTATTGTATGAAGGATGTGGACTTGCTGCGGCTGTGCGTGTAAACTTCCCACTTGTAAAAAGAGTAGTGCTATTAGAAGTATTACGTAAATAACTAGTTTTTCAGTTAATTGTCTTGTTAGGACTTTTATTATCTCTCTTATTGTTGTATTTTTTCATTTTGACAAAGTAGAGAACAAAGAAAAATACAGAAAATTCTATGAAGATGTTTTTATGTCTCCAGGATATTGGAGAATTTGTTTGACAAAAAATCAGACTGAAGCAGAATTGATCTCGTTTTTTTTCTACTGCTGTCTTGGTTAACAAAAAGTGAAAACGGAATAATTTTCATTTTCGTATCTGTTCGATTTTTCGTCGAATCCTTGGCAGACATTCTCTTCGTTTCCGCAACGACGCCTCGCCAAAGCAAATAATTCTCCAGCGCTCCCCTAATAAGCCAGAATAAACACCTAATTTTTGCATAATTAATATGCACACTTATTTGCAAACCTAATGGAAGGTTTCATTGTAATCTCATAATGCTCCATCAACTTTGATTGTGCGAATACAAAAGCCCCCCGAACAATTATAATTTCTTACGAGGCGTCTGTGCGGTTTCTTGTTGTTGTTGCAGCTCGAAGAACAACACTAAAAGTCCATGTAAAATGGCGGCGGCTTTGTTGATGCCGTTCCACTGTAATTAATTACGCGTTTATGTTTGATCTTATCGGGATAATTCCGTGTTTCTCGGCTGGGCTTATCATCAGGACTTCCGTTCCAGGACTGCGGCGCACACCTGCAGGACTATCGAGATTTTCTTGCGATATTTACGACGTGACGTGACAAGTTGCGGTGATGGATGGTGCTCCGGGTTTAAAGTGACGCGCACCGCTACACCCCGGAAAATAAATCAAACAAACACTCGACCAATACTAAATGAAATCGAAGGATCTGTTGTAGAGAGTTAATTAACTCTTGACGATGCACTCGGTGCAATCGATACTCAATCGACTTCGACTCGAATGCGGCAAGGTTTTTTGCTGCAATATGTACACTTTAAAAAAATTACAGTTCTTGAAATTAATACAGTAAGATGTAAGAGATAGAGAGTTATTATCACATTCCGGTACAACAAAGTAATCAATACAAATACACAAAACAATTTTAGTAACTGTATAATGCGAGTTCAAGTGCAAAATCCCGTGCGTTTCTTTATAGAGATCAGTTTGCATTTCAACGGCACGTGTATACTTGGTTGTCTACCTATCGGGCTTAAAACCGTTTGCAAAGTCAGTATTTAGCAATTTAAAACACATTTCCTTTTAAAACTTTCCACAATAAGGATAGATTAATAAATAAATGTTTTAATTAGTTTAAACCTAGGAATGTTTATATTCTTTCATTGTGACTACTTTGTGTTGTAATTTGCCTCTGATGCAACCGTATCTTGTTAGATAACAAAATGCGGGAGTTTCTGACACAAGCCTGAAAGGCTCTAGAACCGTAGATTTTATGATCCTGTCCTGGAAACCTCGTAATCTTATTAAAAGATGGGTTAGATACCTTAACATTTATCTCGTCGAGGAGCTTATTCACGACGTTGAGAAAATATGGTGTATAAAGAGGGAATTGGAAAATGTAGAGGTCACAAAAATCACATTGCAGAAATTATTAACACCACATTTTATGTCTATGGAAGATTGTTCCTCAGCTTTCAAACATAATGAAATTATTTTATTATGCAACAATCTGCAACTCTCTGTTGCAAGAATAAAATGAAAATTGGTGCTGACACAACGGCAATAAAAAAATTGATTTTGCAAATGGCCTAATAAAACACTGTTGGAAAATTGCTGCGGTCCATTCTGGGGGGGCGCCATTAGCTTAAAAATAATTTACTAGCTGTTAAGCTTGATAAATGTTTTCTTGAGGAAGTGTTGGGGCCGTACGTGCCTTGTCTGTTAAAATTTGGAAACTTTTCTCCTCTGCTGACGCGAATTGCTCTCGAAATCTGAAACTATTCTGCAGCTTATGCATTTCAATGGAGTACCGTGTCGAAGCACAAAGCGATGTCTAATACATCGGTCTGCTGCGAAAGTTTTCTTTCAAATATTTATAAAAGACTTGCAAATTTGCGGTTCGAGTAACTTGCCGCGAGCCTGGATGGAAATAATTAAATGCTGCTCAAACAGGAGCACAGTCGTAACGTCTCAGGAGCTGAGTGGACTTTCGGTAAACAACTTGCAGGAGGGAGTTGGAGGTGTGGAAGGAGTGGTTTCCGCCTCTTGAGACCAATTTGGAGGTAATCACGGGAGTTAATGGTTTGTTGTGTCGTCTAAATGCGTTAAAAAATGAAACGGCTTTATTTTTGTATTTGGTGTGTTCGTGTGGAATTAATTTGGTAAAAACACGTCGGAACATTTCGCATGATGGCGTGTTCTAAAGTTCGTGAAGCCCTACGGTATATTAGTGAATTATTAAGTGACTCTTATTTTAAGAGAAAGGAACAAGATGTTTTCTCGTTATTTCTCCGGAGTCTCGAGAGGCATCAATATACTTTGCTGGGGGATAGATACATGTAGACGTCGAAGTTATTTTAAGATCGTGAGGAGAAGAAAAATATCTAATCAAATCTTGATATCGTGGGACTCTTCAGCGAGAAGGAAAATTAATGGTTCGATCATTTTTGGATTATTTGGTAGTAAAGAGAAAGAACTGGATGTAATCAGCAATCATAATCATTTTCTAGACCACCGGAGAAGTATTAATCACGCTAAAAATTTTATAATTTAGTGTTTGTATTTAGTGTAATTTTAAAAAATACTAGGCAAGAAAAAAATTTAAGTTGTGTATACAAGGTGTTTCACGAGTAATAATGCGCCCGACGGAATTGAAAATGCAACCCACAATACATTTGAAAGCTGGATTTTTACCGCGTCCATATCCAGCTTGACGTCCTAAATGTATTGTGGGTTGCATTTTCAATTTCGTCGGGCTCATTATTATTCGTGAATTACCTTGTATTATAATAAACAAAAGAGAAAATCTGAATCTTCACTGCTTAAATCCTTTTGTTATGACTTTGTGCTCATAGTTTTTTTTATGTATATGTTATACATTTATGGAATAGTCTTGGACTTTATTGCTTGAATTTTTTTATCAAGAGTTTTTATCAAACTTGCTAAAAGCTTTTAGAAATAAATTGTATAAAGTTGAAACCCATCTCAGAAAAATTAAAATATTTGTGTCTGTACATCTATCGACTAAGTAATCTTGAGTAATATACTTTAATAAGTGAAAATCTCATTAACTGAGTCTAAAGAAACATTTTAAATATTTCAGAATCAGTCATAAGCGTCTAACTATCTAAATGATAAAAACATTTTATCAGAAAGGATGATTAGTGTAATTAAAGCTTTGATTAAAAACTGCAATGTTCGTTACAAATAATTAGTTTGGTTTCTGTTGTAACAAAACGTTGACAAATAAATTATTATTGTTATTATTATGTATTAAGTACTATTAATTTAATTGTATTAATTTAATAACCTCAATGTATTTTACTGTGAATCTTTCGCGCTAAAGTGGTCAAACAACATGACTTAATACAAAAAATTTAAATTCCCATTGCAAAACAATTAAATCTTCAAAACAATCTGAAAAAGCGACTAATCAGAATTTTTAGGAATTTTGTTGAGTGTTTGAAAATAAATGAGAATAAAAATGTGAACATTTAAAAACAGAAATTTGTATTATGATTTTTTAATTTCTGTGTCAAGTAATATTGTCACTATAGCGTCATCATAGTAACAGATACACCTGTCAAAATTATTTAAGTACAAATAATTGTAGTTTATTTAAGGAGTTCGTGAACTGGCCCACTCATGCCAAAAAAAGCCCAATTTACACAAGAACGAGTTGAATACAACGGTTTTTTGTTCGACGATCCCCTTAAAGGCTCCAAATCGCTTAAAATCTTTAAAATTAGCTTGACGTTTCGTTTTGACAAGTTGTCAAATTTATCAAAATCCGTTCACACAGGAGAAAATTCTCAAATTCTGATAGTGTCGAACAAAAAGGCTTTTTAATTTCCTAGTTATATTTTTCGATGCTTTTTTTGTTTTGTTTTGTCCGTTACTTTATCATCACTGTATACAATATTGCACAATCTACTTGATATATTATTATAAGTATTAAATTGTTCAATCAAATTATCATTTACAAACAAATGCAATTTGAAAGTGCAATAATTTTATGCAGAATTATTTTTGCTGATTAGTTCGCAATTGTTGGGTTTATTGTAAAATCCGCGATAATACTTTATAGGAATTGAGTGCATTTAGTTATCAAACAAATAGCAATTTTTTACTGATAAAATCTATGATATTAAATTTAGTATTTAAATTTTTGATGGAGATGTTTCAGGATGCATGTTATGGTGTAGGTACAATAAATCCATGCATATTTTTCGAGAAGAATATAAAAAAAATATATTCTATGGAATATTGGAAACACATATTAAATCACACAACAAGCAACAAAATCTCATGAAGCTTTTCCAGTAATGCACGTCTCGGCAAACAAATAAAATATTTAGATGTTTCTTTATAATATCTCCGGTCTTATTTTATCTCCAACTAAACACTGTTCAAAAATCAAAAAACCATTATGGTGCAAATGACTTATCTGTCACTGTGATAAGTAATAGGAAATGTCATGAAAAATGTATGTTATTTGCACCACAATGGTTTTTTGATTTTTGAATAACGTTTAGCTACTTGGAGCTCTTTCTCCGACACTTGGTCAAATAGTGAGAATTGAAATTAAAAAAATACTAACTTCTTCATAATAAAGTAAAAAATAACAGACGCCCTAAAGAAATGTCAAAAATTTCATTTTAATAAAAGTAATTAAAAACAAAGATAAAATAGAAATTCTAGTATTTTTCTCATTGTCTAAAGTCTTTCAATTTTATATCGTGCTTAGCTAGCTCACAAAAAACAAATATTTTGTCTCCCTCATTTTTTCTTATTTTTGTTAATTTAAATTGTACTTAATAATCAATTTTTCTTAGTAGTCAAGAATTGCTAAAATAAGTTTGACTCGATTTATACTAAATCAGAAATATTACTGGATGGGTAGACCGGCAACCAATCATACAGGCAAACAAATCACTTTAAATTGCTAAATGAACAGCCAGAAAGAAAAGCGTGGGATTTTGGGCTAGAACCTGAATAATAAATTTATTCTTATTACTTCTTAATATAGTACCTAAACTGAAAATTACGAAGATTCGGTTTCGGAATAAGCTTAAGTAACTAATACCAAATTATTTTTTATTATCATTTTTTTTATATAGCCTATTCCAAATACATTCAGAGTATCTAGTAATGCATAACTAAATTTATTTATCTATCTCCATGATTTGCACACGTTGACTTCCCTTTCCACTCTTCTTATTTAAAACAGATCCAGATTATTTTTAGCCGCATACAAAAACAAATAATTTGTGTCTTTCGTTTAAAATTCCATCGTAATTTTCAATTAAATAGAAGTTAAAATTTAATAAAGAAGAAACACGCAGAGCACGCAGGCAAATTACGATTACAACTGTACGTTGCCCTCTACAACATGCAAAATGGAAAAAATATTTTCATGCCATTCTCTACCGCCAAAAGTGTAGCACGTTGAAATAGAAAATTGTTAAAAAGTAGACAGCTTTTCAAAAGCTAACGCTAACAAGTACTTTTTTTTTTCTTTTAAGACTTTGTCGGAAGACAATCGATGAAAACATAATTTATATAACATACTTGTAATGTCATTTTTATTCTATAAGTAAAGGGAGAAGAAAAAATTCTGTTGAGTAAAAAATATTTACAAAATGAATAGAGGAAAGTACATATTAGACATAATGCATGAATTTTCGTTTTACTCATTACTCTGAAGATTTAACAGTTGCTTGACTCCCTTGTTCTACTTTGCAGTACTGCTTCAAATTTCATGCAAAAGTTTGCAAACCGTAAAAATTGCCGCATTGAAATTTTGTAGAGTGAAACAAATTTATTTAGCATTTTGTTTTTCAATGTTGTATAAACTGCGGCGCTTTGTGTTGTTTCATAAACTGAAACAAATCAGACACAGTGACGATGTGATGAAAATATTTTTCTAAACTGATGAAAAATGTTTTTATCGTGGGACGTGCAAAATGATACTGAGTTGAAAACAAAGTCGTTGGAGGTGATGAAAATTTACAAAACAGAAACCAGCAAACATATGAATATAAATATTTCCTAAATGCGTTTATCACAAAACCTTCCCCCGATTACCACTCAGAATATATCTAGAGCACAGCACTCCTGCTGGCACTTTTCGAACGATACCAGATCGTGTTCGTTATCCGCGTTGTATCGCAGAAGTGGTCTCACATCAGATTCTCATCCCTTATCCAACAACAGTAACGGCGATTCCTTAGATGTTATTGCTGCGCACTAGTGGTGGAGGCGGTGAGGCCATAAAAAGGGCGTGAGAGTTATTGTTATCGTTGTGTTTACACCGCTAACTCCGTCCGTCCTATCAACTAACAAACACTTCTTACCATCGTTGCACACGCAAAGGTTTTTTCCTTTCCCCATATAAACAACCACCGACGTTTCCAATTTGGGAAGGCAACACCAGAAAAACACGTTTCGCACCGCAGATTAAACCCTTTCAGGGTGCGTAACTTTTAATGGGTAGTGAACAATCCTCGAGGAGATGTTATCTGGCAGATTTGCTGTGAATTAGTAGAACCACACGAACATTGAATAATAATTAAACATGAAAAAAATTGTTCCAGTTGGACTTAGTGCTTTAGAGATATAATCTCGGAAATGGGCTTAAAGGAATGGGGGAGGCGATTAATAGAATATTCTTACATTGTAATAAATTTCTATTTATTACTAAAAATCAAAATGAAAGATTGAATTTGTCAACTTTGTCATAAAAAGCTCAAATTAAAACTTTTTTTAGTCTTCTGGATGTCCCTGTTTTTGTTGAATAAATAAAAAAATAACTTCACCAAATATTGAAAGAGCAATTTTCTCAACCAGTGTTAAAGACAGAATCATGCAGTTTTTCGCGTTTGATTCACCATAGTTAAATCTTCAAAACGCAGTTTTCAGATTTCCTCTACCCCAAATTGTAAAGGAGATATCGTTGCTTTTATTGAAAAAAAATCCTGGCGCCTCCACCATTTTTACAGGCCACATAAATAGCAATTTTTTCAGTCAATCTTAGCGACAGTGTCTTATTTTCAAATGATCATTATTAAATCCATATAGTGTGTATAAATTAATCTGGGATTCTAGTAGGCGTTGAAAGTTTGCCGACTCTCACCAGAAATCGGATAAAGTTAGTATGCAACCCTCAGAACAAATTAGTTTTACTGGTTGCCTAGCTTGACAAAATAGGTGCTTTACAAAGAAAACGAAATAGATATAATAAAATAATGATAAGGTTAATAACATCAGTGACTCAATTAAAAAAGTGGCAATGAAAATGAAAGAAATGGCTCGAAGTGTCTTCCATTTTGCTCTAAGTATCTGTTACTTCCAAACTAGATTTACCTCAAACCAACAGAGATGTCGTTATTTTTCCTGAAAAAATTCCCTCGCACCTTCGCTATTTTTGCAAGCCATATAAATGCAAAGTGCAGCAATGCGTTTTTTGCATTCGATTTAACATAACCAAATCCACAAAACACAAATTTCAAATTTCATCTAGCCCAATCCATAAGGGAAATGTCGTTATTTTTATCACCATCATTTTACCAAAGCATATGAATGCAATTTCCTCCACCGCTGTTAGATAAAGCATTATTAGCTTTTCCCCATTCAATTCGACATAATTAAATCTATAAAAACAGTTTTCAATGTTGATGTGGCTCTAACCATAAACGAGATATCGGGATTTACATTGAAAACATTTCCTGGCACATTTTTGCACTCCATATAAATGCAGCTTTTTCCATCGCTGTTATAGAGGCGAGGCATGCGGTTTTTTGAGTCAGATTCACCATGACTAAATCTATTAGACAGTTTTCAGATGTGATATGTCTTAAATTATAATGAAGATATAAAATCTGTAAAACAAAGCTTTCAGAATGAAACTAACTCCGACTGTAAGGTAGATATTGTAGTTTTCATTAAAACATATTCCCGCACCTCCACCATTTTTACAAAGCATTACATTCTTGAATTAATATTAAAGATAAAGCTACAATTAATTCTATAAAAAAACAGTTCTCAAATTTGATTTAGATATTGTTGTCTTGATCTGCACGAATTTTCTGTCGTGACAATATTTGCAAAATAGATAATTGCAATTTGCTTAACCCACGTCAAAGATAGGATCATGCAGATTTCTGCAATCGATTCGTCCCAACTGGATCTTTACAACACAGTAAACATGTTTGGTCCTGCTGAAACAGTGTCAAAGATATTAAGGGTTCTCCGGAGAAAATATCCCGGCGCCTCCATCATTTTCAAAAATATGAAATAGTATTTCTTTTCTTAAATTAAAACTTTTTAAATCTTGCATTGCTTTTACAGATTTGATTTAAGTCAAACGAAAAGGGAGACATCGTCATATTTGTTGAAAATACAGGGTGTTATTGAAAGTTGTACAGATATTTTAACCACGAACTACTGGCTTCATGTAGAACTCGGAAAAAATATCTAAAAAATTTTTTATTTATTTTTTGAGTTACAATTTTTTTTAATTGCTTTTAATCTTCTACGTTGTCAAACAACCTCGTAGGTAAAATTTCGGCACATTTTAAAAATACAGCCTGTATATCATATTTTATAAAACGTACACCAATGCGGTTTCCTTGTTTTAAAGTATATTTCCTATAGGTTACTTCGCATTGGCGTACATTTTATAAAACATGATATACAGGGTGTATTTTTAAAATGTGCCGAAATTTTACCTACGAGGTTGTAAGACAACGTAGAAAACTAAAGGCAATTTTAAAAAATTTTAGCTAAAAAAATAAATGTCATTTTACTTTTTGACATAGAATTTTTTAGATATTTTTTCCGGGTTCTACATGAAGCGAGTAGCTTGTGGTCAAAATATCTGTACAACTTTCAATAACACCCTGTATGTAAAGGCCCCTTAAAACTAACTTAGAAAAATTTTAAAAATGATTGCACAAGGAGTCTCAAATACTTTGATGTTTTTTTTTTCGGGTAAATTTTTCGTATAGCGCTATAGAAAAGCAAACAATTTCATATAGGTTACACTTTTTGTTTTTGTTTATTTTTTATTTATATGATAATATTTGAAACGTGGCCCTTAGTGTTTGTGACTGGTCGTCCCGCCTCTCCCGATTGGCAATTCAAATATGTACATTACTTGCCAACATCAAACTTTCACATTTCACCGAATTGATTTATATTTTGTGTTGCGTTTCCAGGCCAGGAGAATTGCCCTTACGACTACATAAAAATCTACGACGGCAAGAACGAGTTGAGTCCCGTTATTGGGACGTTCTGCGGGATGGGAAAGTTCCCTTACTCCATTATAGGCACATCCCAGGACCTTTTCGTCGAGTTCGTTTCGTCGCCGGCAGGTAAAAAGTGTGTCTTTTCCTCCTGTTATTTCTTCCTTCTCCCGGTTTATCGGCGAGTAACGCCGTCGTTTCCGCAACAAACAAGAAACAACCGCCCTCGCACCGAATTATTTTCCTGCTGAAGGGGTGATCACGATGTAACTACAAGCGGGGTCCGCGAGAATTTATGGACGAATGGATAAAGTTTTTCGTTTAAGCGTTAATACACCTCTCATCTGGAGGGGAATGGAGGACACGGTTTTTTTAATGCGGCCTTGCAGGGGCTTGGAGTGCGGCGGTAAAGTTTTACGAGTTTATTTAAAAATCAATGCCAACCCACATAAAAAATATTTTGTTTCAGAAGTGTACAAAATGCAAAGAATTTATAAACTTACCAAGAAAATTAAGGACTTGGGAATATTTTGAAAATGCTTTAAAAGACATGTCTTCATAGTTCTAATTAAAACGCAAACAGACAAACATTTGAAAATGGATAATAACTAATAAGTTTCTAGCTTCTTCGTGAGTGTGGAAAAATCTCTGTAGCTTAAAATTTACTTGAAACTTTCCCAATAGCTAAAAGTAAATAATATTGTTTGGAAACTTTAAACCAGCTTACTGTGAAGTGTTTCAAATACCTGGAGAGCAATAAATAATGCTTGTTTAGAATAGGGTGCTCCTTAGTCCTGGTTATAATTCACTTGGTAATTTATAACGTTTGTCTAATAAAGTTACAAAATTCTAAATAAATTTCTGGTCAAGAATCTCTGAATTTTTTACTGATGAAGCTTGGTTTCATAAGACAGGTTATGTGAATTTACAAAACATACGAACATACAGAAAACAAGAGAGCTCGTGACCAGTTTTATTTTTAAACACCAGTTACTGTGAATTTAAATTTCTTTTCAAAAAAAAATTAAGACATTTTATAGTTTAATATTTGAAGCTTCAAGCAGATGTTCCGTCTGGCACAATAAAAAAAAACATTTTTAATACAACCGAAATCTCTCGGTTCTCTCCCCAATTAATTTTTTCCTCGTCGACGAAAATCAATTTATCTCTTATTTTTCATTTTATTTAATCCCACCAATTTATTAACCCCTTTATAAATTCGACGCGTTAATTAGAGTCAATTAGTACTTTTTTCATTTTTCTTTGTGCTCCCAATTTCCTCGCCACAACACACAAAACACTCGCCACAGTAAATGCAATTTATTAAAAATTCCAATTTTGATTTTTCAGCTAACTGTCTTGAATATTTAATGAAAATGTTCATATAAAATGCATATATTATAATAACAATGAAATATTCACAAGTGTGGAATATTTCATATGCAAGTACCTACTAAATCCGGTGATTTCAAACTCCGAATTAGAGATTACTAAATAATACGAACCGTCCATTAGAGTTTTTGGTGTAAATGAGATACTCTGCGGTTTGAGCATCTCTGCTGGTTTACAAGAAAGAGGATAATGGCGTCAGTGTAACATGAGAAAAACCGAAGGGATATTAAAAGTAAATAAAACATTAATGCCGCAAATACTGAAACATTTGTATTATTTAATCGAAATAGATTATATTTCACATTTATGCGAGTAGAAAACATCATAAAATATATTTGAGGTTTTTAAGCTGGAAACTTGAGAGCCCTGGAATAAAAATATTTTGAAGAAAGATGCTACTACAGATTATAACATTATTTTCACTCGAATTTACTAAATAGCAACTCACAGCACTCGTGATTTTATTTCATTTTGTGCTTTGTTTCGGACAATTAAAGGGCTTATTAATTTCATAACACCCCGTATACGTCACGCCTAGTGAATCGCCCTTTAAACTAACTCTAAAACTGTCAGCATTATCTTTGCAGAGGGGCGCTCAAAATTAATAACAGGAGGCTTGTTTTGGAAGGTTCCAAAGTTCGTTAAAACTTTCAGCCACATGTGACTAACACATTTTCCTTATAAATTAACATTAATTAAATTCATTTATCTTGACCTACTTGTAAAAATTTCATTACTAACAATAACACGATGGCACCGTCTAACAAATATTTCTTTGGCTAAATTTGTTAATTAAACGAGAAAAGGAAATGACGAATGGGAAAATTAGATAAATGTAGGAAGGAAAGTGATAAAATGTATTTTAAAAAATAGAAGCTGGCAGAAAGTTTAAAAAAGTGAAAAGAGCAATAAACATGTGAGAGGAAAAGAAAAGTGTTGTAAGGGAGTTAATATACAGGGGGTGTAAGTAATGTACAATAAATAAGAAAAACATGTTAAATTAAAAGAAAAACGTATAAGAAATCAGTTGTAGAAGAAAAACAGTGAAGGAAGAAATAAACAAATCTTTCAAAGAATATAACGCAAATTGACAGTAGAAAAAATAAGAAAACTGAAAAAGTAATAACAGCACAAACAAACGTGTGCAGCAAAAAGAAATAGGAAGAATATGTAGAAATTAGAAGAAACTAAGCAATGTTATTCTCAGGTTTCCAAACTATTTTTTTATCAGATAGAAAAATATATTGTTCAAAAATACTTTAAAATTAAAAAGCGAAAACACTGCTTAGGAAACAATAAAAGAATAAGTAAAAATAATACGTAGGAAGAAACAAAGTATGTAATAAAATACAGGGGAAAAAATGCAGAGAAGAGAACATAATATAAGGTTGCTCAAAAAAGAAGTATGAGGAGCATTATAGTTGTGGAAAGATAGACAGAAAAAGTATGATAATTCAGCAAATGTGTTTAACAAATAATATATGAAAAGAGGAATAACACATAGCACAGAGCACATCACTTAGCAAAATGATCAAACAATAAGATTTTGAAGTTATAAAAAGTACAGAGTGTCTAAAAATGAATGTGGGATCCGAGTACGCCTTGAAAGTTTGCCGACTCTTTCACCAAAATCGAATATTGTTAGTATGATCTACGATATGTAACCCTCAAAACAAATTGGTTTTACTGGTTGCCTAGCTTAACAAAACAGGTGCTTTAAATAATGAATTGCATTACTTATTGATATGTCTTAACACTCTCAACAACGTATTTATTGTGCACTTAAGAGAAAGATAAATAACATCAGTTATGCGGCTTTCACGATCATTAGGGAGGAGCTCTTGTACAGTTGTTACTTTGTATGGATGTCAATGCAAGTTCTTTTTAAGAATGTTATGACATGTACTGAGAGCTACACCAGTCTGAAGAGACAGAATAGAAACACATAAATAAAATGGAAATGTGTGCTTGTTACTTTGAAATCTGAATAAATTTACGAGCTGCGAATTATTTACGCAATACAGAAGATACCTTGATGATTTTTAGACTTTTTGCTCGTCTGTCGGACTATCTGTTTGTTTCCAGTTAATTCAAAAACAAATTAATGGATTTTCTCCAAACAAAAATTTATTACAAAAGAAAAATTCCTAATTTTTCATCAAGAATGACACCAGGGAGTGGCGCAATAACGATAAATCTGTGCCGAGTACATCGCGCTGTAGTGAGCTCGCCTCGATCATTTTATGTTTTATACTTTGAAATCCTAAACTTCAGATCTTAATTTCTTTATAGCCTAAGGTACGACTATTTTTTTTATTACTTTTAATTTCTTAATTTCTTAATTCGTTAGATTAGCGAGCTTAATTTTTTAACGAAATTAAATATGGGTAAATTAACCGCGCTTACACATTTCTCTTAATTGATAAGAGATAGCTCAAGCAAAGATTTATACAAACCTTTGAAAAATTTTTCAAATATATTTTTTTCAGTTAACCTTGTCACATTGCTTCTTAAATCTAATTAAATCTACGAAACGTTTTGATGAAAATGTACCTTTGCCCCAAAACTAATTTTCGCTTTCTCGCAGGCCCTTTGCTCAACACCGGTTTCCACTTCAACGTCGGCAACTGGCCGGGTCACGTGGACACTGCAGGCAGTCGAAACGGCACCTGCGACTGGCTCCTCTCCTCGGAGAGCCTCCGAGCATCCGGGGACTCCGAAGGAATCTTCCTGTCGGTGGCCCACTGGTACCCGCCGCACACCAGCTGTACATATCTAATGCAAGGCGAAGACGGAGAGATCGTCAGATTATATTTCCCCAGGTCCGCACATCCCTCGACCCCGCTCACGCGCTAACAACCTGACATTTCAGCTTCCGGATAAACCGGATCGAATCACCCATACAGCCCATCGAGAGCGACTGCGGCGAATCCCTCACCCTGTACGATGCATCCTGGCCCGACGACTCCAAAATTATCAAGACTTTCTGTGATACCTTCTCCAAAGCCATGGAGAAACACGACTTCGTTTCGACCGGAAACGCGCTCTTCGTCAGGTTCGAGAGCAAAACGGGGAGCTACAGCGGCTCGTCTTTGTACTACTGGGCCCACTACGACTTCTTCAACAACACTAAGTTGGGAGAGCCGGTGCCGGGGAAGCCGTGCGATGAGGTCTTCGCCTCGTGGAGGCAGACGAGGGGGTGGTTGAGGTCTCCCTTGAACACTCTGGTCTACAAACAAGCTCAATCGAGCGAAGACGTTCAATGTCTTTACCGATTCGTCACCGACAAGAGACTCTTCGCTCGCGTCATCCTCACCATCACGAGTCTCCACTTTAAAGAAAATCCATACAATCAAGGTCCTTGCTCGAACTGTTTGGAGGATCGAGTCGACAAACTAGTGATCTGGGAGCCTCTTCCTCCAGGAGCTAACACCTCGTATCCTCCGATCACTCTCACCAAAGCGGCACAAAGTGGCGATGTAACTTGTCTCTGCAGCAAGCACACCTCTTCGACTCAGATCATCTCGAGAGGAGAACAACTCAATCTGCAACTCATCGTCGACAGTGCTCACTCTGCTTTGAGCTACTTCAAGCACAACTCTCCTCTCTTCGAAGCCAACTACGAATTCGTTCACGGACCTCTGTGCGGTCCCCCGATCATCCAACCAGTCCTGAACGGCGAGATCCATTATCCTTACTACGAAGCGATAGGATATGTGGAGCCTCCCAAATCGATCAGGTGCATCTGGGAGATCAAAGTGAACAGAGAGCGAGACCTGTGGTTGCACTTCGACCGGATCAAGTTCTCCTCCAAAGCTTGCGATGACGGCATCGTCGACATCTTCCTCAAAGGACGACTGGACCCTTACTTGTCGATCTGTGGGGAGAATGTCTCTCTGGTCAAAGAGCTACCGGTACTGTCAGCAGCTGAGTTAAGTCCAGATGGAATCGAACCTGGAGTGACAATCCAGTTCATTGGTAGGACTTCGCCCACGAGAGCAGCGTTCACCATCGCGTGGACTGAGCTCTTTCACTTACCCAGGAATCAAGATGGTAGTCTGATGTCGTCGAGACTCACGGAAGGTGGTACCGTTGAAGACAATGTGGAAGGCTGCGAGTTTGCGTGTCCCGGAGATGCAGGGTTGTGCATACCGGCGAGACTTGTTTGCAATGGGGTGGTAAATTGCCCCAACGTCACAGATCACAAAGGTTGGTAGTACTGTATTGTTTTTCTATTTGGTACTAGTTGTGATAAATTCTTATACAAATTGGGGTGTTGTTTGTGTTAGGTCCAGTCTTCAGCGACGAGTCGGCCGAGCTGTGCGTGTCGGAGCACAGCCCCGAGATCAATTGGATTTATGTCGGGACGGCCGTGGTGTCAGTGCTGCTCCTCCTGTGTTGTTTATGTGTCTGTTTATGCAGGAGGTGTTGTAGATACTGTTGCGACGACGACTAAAGTTCAATTTTACGAAACCGAAGCCTTACAATGAACCTTTAACGAAACAGAGAAGGGCAAGTCTTCGCCACGTGACAATCTACAATAAATCAGATTCTCCTTTTGTAAAAACCGCATAGACACAGTGTAGTCGGAGACTTGACCCACGCACTTTCAAAGACTTGAAATGAGAGAAGCGAAGTGAAGTGCACATCGATGGAACTTTTTTGGCAAGCACTCACATTATTAGTTTAGGGTCATTAGAGTACCGTTGTATTATTTCCAATGATGAAATCAATTTGAACCTTGCACAGTTTTTACGATTCAAGAAATAAAGCGATCATGTTCTAAAATTTGTTTTTGTAAAATACCTAATGCCAAAAATTCGAAAAGTGTATATTTTTAGCGATAAGTTTTTAATTTGGATGATGTACATATTATGTAATGATTTCACATTTCCATGTGATAATAAACCATTGTTTTAAACACACTCTATTACTCGTCCACCACTTTCACATCTACTAACACTTCAGAAGAAGAATGGCTCTCTTCCACTTTTATATAGTACGGTATCAAATAAATTACAAATTTCCGCAAAGTACTGGACACTGAACACTCCAGATTCGCCACTGGAACCTCGCTGAGAAAAAACATGGCACAGTGGCGCTCCCCACCGTGACATCTGCAACCAAACGTTAGTCGAAATAGTCGTGGCAATTACCAAA
Organism: Tenebrio molitor; assembly: GCF_963966145.1. NCBI lineage: Eukaryota > Metazoa > Arthropoda > Insecta > Coleoptera > Tenebrionidae > Tenebrio > Tenebrio molitor. Next base: position 16,323,458 of record NC_091054.1, read on the forward strand.
CGTAGAAAAGATGTTGGATTTTCTCATGGACTATGAATTATATGTGCGCAAACGACGAATATCGGTCCCAAGTAGGCGCTACAAACCGACAAAAAACATCGTCATTCGTTACGTTCGTTTCGTCTCATGGACTTCTCTAAGACTACTTAGATAGTGTTCTTCCACGTGTTATTGCGTCGCTAAAGTAGTCGGCGTTTTCAGTTTTTATTTACAGATTTTTCACTGGTTTATCGTTCCGCCTTCGCGCAAATAACTCCAAGGCCACAGCCCATGAGAGAATCTAACACCTCTACTCGTATAAGACTGTTGGCAGATTTGAAGCTAAAGGTCTATGGTTGATAGTCTTTGACGATGTCCGTCGCCACAAGGAATGTCAGGATTGTGATGACGTGGGTGAAGAAAACTGTCACTTTGTTTCCGTTGGTGGTGCCACTGTTAACGGTCGCTTCGAATTTTTCGTAGAGATCTTTCAGTGGGGGACATCCCACTTTACCGTTGAGTTCGTTACCGTAGCCCCCTTTGTAGAAGTATTTCAAATCTTCGGCGTGCTCCAAGAGCTTGAGTTGTTTTTTATTGAAGACCATACACCAAGAAGAGGGGCGGTCTCAGTCCCTACCCAAGAAAAAAACGACGTTTACACTCTGTTATCTGAACTGGAAACCACAACTGTCTTTTGAGAAGTTGATTGATAATTCTGCTTATATTTAGTTCTTCCAAAAAAAAATTCAAACATCGTTTTTTAATTTCAGTATTAAATAAAAAAATTAAAATGACAAGCACTGTGTTGGTTTCTACCCTGTATGTCAATTTTAACCTACCATGATTTATCGTAGCGATAAATATCATTCATATCATTGATAATAGCAATAGCATCGTTGAGCAAGTGTCTGCACCGTAGTCTCCTGAATACATCTCTGGCCATCTCCTAGTGGTCTTTTTTGTGCTTGAACCTCATATAATTATTTAATGTTTCTGCATTCCCTTTCACGTTTCTTATCCAAGCATTACAGGATTTCGTGGGCTATGAAACCAACTAAATTGAAAAAGATATGAAAAATAGCGCCTTCTACATTATCTTGATTAACCTATCATTGTTGAAGACGTTATCGCAGACATCATAGGCTTCATTCTTGAATAAATCCTTCCTATAAGCTTGGTAACTGTCATGAGTCCTGCCAGTCTCAGTATATTGAAACGATAAATCAAGCTAGGATTAGCAACACGGAGCGACATCTTTGAGTGGTAGCCTACACTGTGGGCGTCTTCTGCGTAGTATTCTAATATTATATTTCCGAACTTGATGGAGTTAAAATGGAACTAAGAACGTCCAATTTCACTCTTTTTTTTCGTAGAAGGATCCCTCTACGCTTTTTTTAATCATTGTTATTCTGTTTCGTTAGTCGATTTTGTCGTTTCGCAAAGCTTTATGCCCTTTCTCTGAATCCAAAAGTCCCGGCTGTCCTTAGATAATGAAACGTTTTTTTTTTTACTATTTCTCAATTGAATTTTGAATACCAGCATCACGAGTTATTGTGATAGAATCTTTTGTGTATCAATCGAAATTTTGTTGAGTAAGCTCTCTTCTAATTTTCATTTTAATGCTACTGAATTAATTACATCGCACTCCAAAACCCTCTCAATGAGTAACTGTAATTGGAGTTCCTTCGGGTTATGTTTAGTTGCTCACGGCGTACCGCAAGGATCAATTCTTGGTCTAAGTTTGTTATTAATTAATACAGATCACTTGGAATTCTTTATTTGTTATGCATACGTCATACATCAACAGAAACAGACTGTTGTTATCAACTAAACCATTATTTACATCAAACGTAGGTGGCAATTTAATGGATGACAGAATTTTAAAAGTACTGATGCTCTGTATAATGTTATGAATATAATGAATTGTTTGTGAAAGCAGTGAGAACAAAACAACCTTGTATTTTGACATACATAAAACAAATCGGTTTTTATTCTTCTTATTACATTGTAGATTAAGTATTACATTTTTTTCTCTGGAATCCTAACAGTTTCAATTTCGTTATAAATTTTTATAGTTAACACTGTAAAAGACATTATGTTTGAAGATGAGATGGTCAGCATTATCATATCATTCTTGAATTCATGAGATTGAGTTAGTGAAGTTAATTCCACAAACAGAAACTGTTTCAGCTGCTTTACTAATACTTCCAATAATTTCTCACTCAGTAGTAAATAATTCCTCATTATCTAAATAAACATTAATTAATTACCTAAGAGCAATTTAATGAAAATATAAATTATATAACAACTCTTTAAAATATTTTCTCATTTGTCATTGTCATCGTAAGACAAATCAACATGATTTTTTTGTTTCATTATATTACGAATGTTACGTTAGATAAGTCTTCTTAAGTACTGCCAAGAAGAAATCTGTTTAATTGGCACTGAAAAATGCTTAAGGGTTTGAACAAGTCTCTGGTTTGAACCGCTTGAACTTGTGTCAAAGACAATCACAACCAAAAAATACAGTAGAATAGAATAGACAAATGTACCAGGGTCATCCAGAAAGTAAGGTTACAACATTTATGTAGGATCGAGAAATGCTTGTATTCAATTGAAATTCACAGAATACTTCACAAATATATTAAACTATTTTTCAACGTAATCGCCGTCGAGATCGAGACATTTCTGCAGTCGGGGCACCAGCTTTTGTGTGCCAGTGTCATAGACCTCCACCGCTAGCTCTTTCAGCCACTTCCTTGACCTCCTGCTTGTTGGAAAAACGTTTCCCACCCAAAAAATCCTTTAGTTTAGTGAAAAAGTAATAGTCCGAAGGCGCCAAGTCGTGTGAATAGGGGGGGTGGGTGACAATATCCCATCCAAACGATGTCAGCAGCTCCTGTAAAACTTGCGCGGTATGGGTCCTGGCGTTGTCATGCAGGAGGCTGACTCCCCGGGTCAGCATTCCCCTTCTGCGGTTCTGAATGGCTCTTCTGAGTTTTTTTTTAGGGTATTGCAGTAAGCCTCTGCATTTTTAGGCATAAAATCCACCAAAAAGAACCCCTTACGGTCCCAAAAACAGATGACATGACTTTTCCGGCTGAATGGTTCGTCTTGAACATTCTGGTGGCTGGGGAAAATGAATGACGCCACTAAAGTGATTGTCTTTTGGATTCTGGGGTGTAGTGACACACCGACGTCTCATTCCCCCGTCACGATAGAACCCAGAAAAGCTTCTCCTTCCTGTGCAAAACGGAGACGCGCGGGAGCGCGCAGACCTCTCCATCGGAAAAATTTATTGTGACTGAACAAAATGGCCGACAAACACGCAGGACCAAACAAACTGACAACTAGGATCCCCCCTACATGCCAGGTGTACCAACTTCGAAACAAAAAATTTCCCCCGGCCTCGGGAGCCCTTGTAACCTTACAACTTGTTCTCCCCCAAGAAGTTGTTCAGCAGAGCATATTTGAAAACTTTATGACATATTTGTATGATGGATAATTATAATACATTAATTATCTTTTGATCTTCATTCCTTTTTCAGAGTTTGAATTAGAGTTCGAGTAATTATTATAAATCGTAACCTAAATAAATTTGATTCACAATCTAGAACTGGTTTACAAATCTATGAGGGGCATGATGACCAACTCAACAGGCCGGGACCAATGGCTTAACGTGACTTCCTAATCACGAGATAGAATATAGCCCTTTTTTAGAGTTCGAGTAATGTTATTATAAAAAAAGGAACGGGATCGAGACCGGATTTATTTTTCTATAATCCTACTTTTTACACGATGTCTATAGTCAGCGCGGCGACTCAGTGGAGTAATAACTAATAAACTGTCACAATCTTCACGTGATTTTCGAGGGATGGTTTCCTATTGATTAAAGAGCGTACGTTAAGAAGTATGGTGAAGCTCAATGCACGCAGCCGAAATTTTCAAGCTTCCATAGTCTCGTTGGTGTCTCGTTGTACGCCTCGTGCTCTTGTGTTTTCAATATTTCTGCGTTTTATTTGAATTTATTCTCGACTGATGCATAAATTGAATTTATTCTCGACTGATGCATAAATTAATTCTTAAACTAGTAAGATTTAAATTTCCTGAACAAAGCTCAAATTTGACAGGCAGAAAATCGTTACGAACTATCCCGTGAACACCACGGGACTACTCCACTGCTTCGCCGCGCCAACTATAGTTCGAAATGTGTTCATTTGAGATTGCGGATTACAGACAATACCTACCTACCTACTGTCAAATCAAGTTATAAAGCTATTAAGAATTGAAGTTACAACGAATCGCGGTTTCTTCGAAAAATAATAGAGAAGAAGAAATATACATACAGGGTGTAATTGAAATACACGGAATAATTTTAACCACGAGCTACTGGCTTCATGTACAACTCGGAAAAAATATTTAAAAAATTCAATGTCAAAAAATAAAATGACATTTAATTTTTGAGGTACAATTTTTTATAGTTGCTTTTAGTCTTCTACGTTGTCCCATAACCTCGTAGGTAAAATTTCGGCACATTTTTAAAATACATCCTTGTATATCATGTTTTATAAAACGTACACCAATGCGGTTTCCTTGTTTTGAAGCATATTTCCTAGAGGTTACTTCGCATTGGCGTACATTTTATAAAATATGATATACAAGGGTGTATTTTAAAAATGTGTCGAAATTTTACCTACGAGTTTGTGGGACAACGTTGAAGACTAAAAGCAATTTAAAAAAATTTGTACCTCAAAAATTAAATGTCATTTTATTTTTTGACATAGAATTTTTTAAATATTTTTTCCGAGTTCTGCATGAAGCCAGTAGCTCGTGGTTAAAATTATTCCGTGTATTTCAATTACACCCTGTATTATGACAGACATGAAACGATGTAGCCTCAACGGTCTGAAGCAAACCTATCTCTAAAATCTTTTTTCTTGCCCATCAGAAACGTAACTTAAGTACATTTTTTTTCGGAACATTAGGATATCTAAAAAGACAACCCACATCTTTAAACTCAAAGAAATGTTGTCTAAAATTCTCATAGATGAAGTTGTGACTTCATATACTTGTTTACAATCATCGCCTGCATGTCTAGGCGTTCTTGACACTGGAGTATTTTTAACTCTTTAAGTAGCTTGAAATATTTTCTTTCCAGTTGCGTTATTCTCTTTCGCATTAAATTTAAGTTATTCCTTGTCAGCAACTTTATCTCCAGAAATTTCTTAAACGACTAGAAACCGTTATGAAGACAGCTCACCTTTTCACTTTTTTCAATTCCCTAATTATATTGTAGAGCACATAATTTTCTATAAGAATTAAGAGACGGTCGTAGTATTTATAGCTGTTATAGTTTAGACGTGAAACATAAGTAAACTATGAAATCTTCCCTTTTCGCGTGACTTACAGATTCGTCGGTTTACGATGATTTAATAACACTTGATTGAAAAAACCTAAAAACTCTGCTTCGTTCTGCCTCGTTGACATAATGATAATAACGTAACGCGTAACGTTAAATTTTATTGAAAAAAGCGTATTAAAATTGCTCAATTTAACTGTCTTATGTAAACTATGTTGCAGTTAAATGTAGTCGTTAGCTGTACTAATTGGATTATATACTTTAATATCATCTGAATATAAGAAAAGTGTACATTTAACGCATTAGTCACATCGTTAATGGAAGTTGAAAAGTAGTTCCAAAACAGATCCCTGCGGAACCCCAATATGGCTATAATCATGTCCAAACTACTATTTTAACCACACTTTATTAGTTATCAACTACAGAAACTACTCGTTGCATCGAATCTTTATTCAAAACGTCATTTTTACATCTACTGATGAACCGCACTCAACCGGTGCTTAATTACACTTAAAAAGAAAAATGGCGGTCTTCCACTTTTGTACAGTACGGTATCAACGATAAAATATACAAAATAAGTAACAAAACTTAATTTCAATAACTTTGTACTAGCTTACGGATAAATCTAATGTCTAAGGCTAAAAAAGATGGCGATGACACTTATCAAATAAATGAGATAGTTGCGGGGTAGAGCTGCGGCGGCGCTTCGGTCGCAAAACTCCATATTACAATTTTCCGCAGAGTACTGGAGCTTACTCTTTACTGTACTCCAGTTGCAGAGACCGACTGAACACTCCGGATACTCCACTGGGACCTCGTTGAGGAAAAACATGACTCGGTGGCGCTCCCCACCGCGACATCTGCAACCAAACGTTAGTCGAAATAGTCATGGCAAATACCAAACGTACTCGTATAAGACTGCTGCCAGATTTGAGGCTACGGGGTCGATGGTCGAGGTGCGCCACTTGCGGCGCTGCTGTTGGTAGTAGTTTTCGGCTGTGAGGGGTTGGTAGTCTTTGGCGATGCCCATCGCCGTCAGGAATGTCTGGATTGTGATGGAATGGGTGAAGAAAACTGTCACTTTGTTTCCGTTGTTGTTGCCACTGTTAACGGTCGCTTCGAATTTTTCGTACAGATCTTTCAGTGGGGGACAACCCACTTTACCGTTGAGTTCGTTGCCGTAGCCCCCTTTGTAGTAGTATTTCAAATCTTCGGCGTACTCCAAGAGCTTCAGTTGTTCCTTGTTGAAGACCATGCACCAAGGAGAGGGGCGGTCTAAGTCCCTACACAAGAAAAAAAAAAGACATTCTGTTATCTGAACTGGAAACCACCACAACTATTTTCTTTTGACAAGAACTGTATGTCAGTTTGAACCTACCATGATTTCTCGTAGCGGCACATGTCATACATGTCGCTTATAACAGAATCGTTGAGCGAGTATCTGAACCCAAGCCTCCTGAATACGTCCCTGACCATCTGCTGGTACTCTTGCATATGTTTGAACCTCATATATTCATTCAGTGTCTCTGGATTTTCCTCCACGTTCCTGATCCAAGCATTGCAGGATTTAGTAGGCTACGAGACAAACTAAATTGAAAGACATTTGAAAAATGGCGCCCTCTACAATACCTTGATTAACCTATCAGTGTTGAAGACGTTGGCGTGTACTTGATATGCGTTGTTCTTGAACAACCCCTCGATGTAAGCCTGGTAGCTGTCATGAGTCCTATCAGTGTCAGTATATTGAAACTGCAAAACCAATCAGGATTAGTAAAGTCACTAGAAACTAGTGACTCTAAGGATTAGCAATCCAGAGCGACATCTTTGAGCGGTAACTTACACTGTACGTGTTTTCTGAGTAGGGTTCTCGCATCAAGTCTTCAAACTTCGAGGCGTATCGACGTGCCAAGAACTTCATGTCCATGATGCCTTGACTGGTCAGAGCGTTGGAGTTTCTGTCGTTGACAGTTTCGTTCCAGCGCCATCTGTTAACCGCTTGACGATTAAACCAGCAAGAACAAAAACCACTGTTTTTACCTTCTGAAGAGATCCAAGTCTTCGGGGCACAGTCGCCCCTTATCCGGGAAGGACCTCCTCTCGTCGTAATTCTTGATGATCTCGTCATGAACTCTGCTCAACTGCCGCAGTCTGTTGATAGATCTTGCGCTGGGATACCTCGTTCCGTGCCTGTTGATGCTCCAGAACTGGATGGGGCTGCACTCTGGAACAATTACATCGTAATCAGTGTAACAACTTAGTTAAATTGATCGTCAGCTTTAACGAGTGTTAATGGAATGTCAAGATAAGTCATCGTCGCGTCCCTGAGTCATGCCGTAATTTAATAATTTCTTATTAATGCCACACGATAGGAGTATTACTTGTAATTACGGTGGCGGGAGCCAAGAGCATGTGGCCTCGATTATGGAACATACCTGGCGAATTCGAAGACTTGTTGCGTAATACGTTATTACCAGATAGAGAGTTGTTTGATGTATTCAATAGAAAAATATTTTCAAGCAAGAAAAATAATCTGCAAAATTTAAAAACATTTACATATTAGCAAGCTAAAGTCAATTTCATAGACAATTGTCAATCATTAAAACTGTCTTGGAGTACGTAAATGGTAATAGTTACTTATGCGACATGTGTATAAAGAATTACTTTTTTTAGACGTGGAATGCCTACACGCATGAGCGCAGCAGAGGAGTAAAAAAAGTGCTTTGTATCGGTGTTCGTTTTGATTTCCTGCCAAAGTTGGCGTTAAAGAGTCGATTGTGAACGTACCTACTACAGATTACGAATCACGGATCAGCTATTTAAATCTTACGTTTTTACATGAGTGGTGCGTTCAGAATCGATTCTTCAACGACAACTTTGGCCGGAAATTTAAGTGAACACCAGATATATAAATTGCATATGTCATTTTTTGCAATATCACTCTTTCTGTAAAATAAAATGATTACCGAAAAAAATTATTATCTATCTTCAAAATATCATCACTTTTCTACTGTAGTTGCATCAGTAGTGGTAATTATTTTTTTTTATTAATTTCTTATTTATTTAAAATGCTGATCAATGAAATAGAAAAACGTTCTATTATTCTCACCAAGGTAATCCACTGTCTAGAGAAAATAATGAAACAGTTTTCAGTTTGTGTTAATTTATTTGAGTAAAATACTTGAACTATTTATTTTTATAGAGACAACTTTGCGCCAAACTGCGGCAATTTAAAATATCATTAAGGAAACCAACATTATAAAAAACTCGCAGATAGAAGCACGCTATTATTACTGTTTAATTATTTTTAGATCTTTTATTTTCTTCAAGAGATCTAAATATACAAAGCGACTCACTTAAGCGGAACACCTACGAATGATATACTTACTATCTAAATAAATCGATTGAATTTATTTGCATTTTCAAAATTAAAGCTCAAGTCTTATTACACTTTTCATTTTGGAAAAAAGTCACTGCTTCCAACAAATACATGAATGATTAAAATTGGAAAGTTTATGTTGGTAATATTGTAATAACATAATTTTATCAAGTGCTGACATCTGCCCTATGCCAATCTAGGGCCGATAGGACAGTATAATTTGCTTTTGATAGTTTCTGGGAAATAGTTATTTGTATCACAAGGCTATAAACGGTCATTCTGCAAGTGCGAGTACAGTTTGTGGGAAGAGGCGTCACCCGAGGCACCACAAATGCAAGCACTTGCAAAACAGTTTCTGGCCGTGTAATAGGTACACAAAAAAATTTCGGCCAACAATTTATTTAAAACAAAAGATAATATTTTTGTTAAAATATGTATTTCCGCATACGGAATTTATTTTTCTTCCATTGGCAACATAAAAGATCCAAGAAGCGACTGTGACACCACGAAAGTCAATCAATTCCTCAAATACTCAAAACCGTCGTCGTCGTCTCTGTTATTCCTAACCCGTCACCAGTTGTCCATGAGGGTTCTCGACCTGGTGGCCGCCCGCCCGTAAGTCTGATAACCCCCTCGGCCTCTACTGATTCGACTTCTGCTATACACAATGCACAGCTTGCGATAAAAATTGTACAAAAATTCCACATGACATTGACACTCAGTGCCGCCAACCTTCCTGTTTGGATTTTCTCTTGCGAAGGCACGCAAATGTATAATCTGTTTCAAAATCAAAAATCCACTACCTGTTGAATTATGTTGGCAGAAAAAAAGAAATCCCTAGAATAAGTTTCATTTTTTTTGGGTTGGCCCTCCCTCCCGCCATAATTTGACATTGAACTATTGAGTTTATTTACGTACGGTTGGCTTCAAAAAAAACGGGAACTGTCAGAAAAAGTTCTGTCAATTTTATTAAATTTTTATTGTTTGAAACAGCCTTTTAGAATTTAAGTTAAAAAACTGCACTTATCTGTCAGAAATACTACTATCAAACAGACACAAATTGACATAAATTGACAAATTAAATTTCCAATTCACATTAGGTCAAAATTCATTTCCCGTTTTTTTTGAAGCCAACTGTAACACAAAATAATTATTATGGATAAAAAGGTGGTAGCTACCATATCATACCTTGTGAGTGAAATAATAAAATGAGGATAAAAAAACACGATGAACTACGACCAAAACGACTGCCCAACAGTTTTCTTTCATAACCCCACTTGCAGACATACTAAAAACAAAAGTTGGCGACGTTGTCGGTTGTATTTTCGAGGTAAAATGCAGTGTTGGTGGATTTTTGATTTTGAAACAGATTATAATTTTCAAGGCGCTTTAGACCAATGGAAAATCAGTATTTTCTAGACGGAGGGCGAAAAAAACATTTTCAAACCTCTCAAAACAAAAATGAAAAGAAATAAACAAAAAATCAGGAAAATGCTGAAACACGGTACTTCCTCACCGATTTATTACCATTCGAACATGAATGAGATATGAGTAATACATGGTTAGAGTAATTTACCGCTTCGTTTGCACAACTGCGACAATCTTGGCTTGGTATTCGAAAGGCAAAATTCCAGGACTGACACCAGTCATTAATTCTTCGGCTTGCTAATCATTTTTAATTTTTCCATATATGTACTTACAACTGGTACTACTCAAAACTAGTACTTACGACTAGTACTAGCAATTATGAACACAAAGTCTAACGTTTCAGACACCTTCTTGGGAAAATAAATCAAAACCGCAGTACTACATACCTGGTACTCGATGTTGTTGATTGTTCCCTTTCCCGAAAACAATCTGGTACGCCGTCTTCGTAGCAAAATTCAAATAAGGCTGCTCATCTTTAGCGTAACAGTAATCCTGGCAACAATCGTCGTTGGTATCAAAAAGTGGAGTACCGTACTGGGGTCCAGACTGATCGTCGCGATTTCCAGTATGATACTGATCCCTGTTTCTGTTGTACTGGTCCCGATTGCCTCCGTACTGATCCCTATTCCCTCCGTATTGATCCCTGTTTCCTCCGTACTGATCCCTGTTTCCTCCGTTCTGATCCCTATTCCCTCCGTACTGATCCCGATTTCCTCCGTACTGATCGCGGTTTCCGCCATACTGATCCCGATTGGTTCCGTATTGGTCGCGATTTCTGTCATACTGATCGCGATTTCCGTACTGATCGTGATTGGTCACGTGGTACTGATTGCGGTTGTCGTATGGGTCGCGATTGCGGTTGTACTGGTCGCGATTGTCATATGGAGGACCTTGTGGTCCATACTGGCTTTGGTTCTGACGGCCATACTGAGATTGGTTGTATTGGGAGTTGTACTGTCGATCGCGATCATATGGAGGTGGGTTGTTACGGTCGTACTGTCCGTGTGATGGGTTTTGACGGTCATAGTTTTGACCGTACTGAGGATTTCCACGGTCGTATGACTGATTGGGACGATCGTACTGATTCTGACGGTCGTACTGTTGATTCTGGCGATCGTATGGCTCGTTACGATCCCGATCGTATGGTTGAGTATATTGAGCTCTGAGTCCGATGATGGAAAGTACCAAGAAAACTGCTATCCTGGCCAACGTCCTGCAACAAAAACACAAACGGTATTGATACAATCCAGATCTAAACCAGAGCGATTTTTAGAAAGTACGGGTCACAAGTTTTTACCGACTGGTACAATGAGGTTTGCCACGGCAGTGAACGGGCAAGTAAAAAATTTTGGTTGCCGCTGGCGCTCCATCGCTTACAATAAATTAATTGTTTTATTAATCGTACTCCTATTTTAGGTAAGACTATTTGATTGTCGTGCAGACAACTGACTGTAGAAACGAATTCCATCGAGTACCATCACTTGGTACTTCAAGTTAAAAATAAAAAAGTACCGTTAATGAATGCACGCATGGATTTACATGTTGAACCTGGTACGATTGGGCAAGTCACTTCGCAAGTTCGCATGTCAACAACAGAAAAGCGTTTATTGTTGCAACATTTTGTAGTACTGTACTCGTACCATGCATGTGAACAAGGTCACTGCTACAATTATTCTAGAGGACATGTATAACCGCAAAATTTTAAATCGATTAAGTGTTTTTAAAGCCTGATAATCAACACGTTGCTCGAAATTCATCAAAAATCCTTCAGTTTTTCTGGTGCAAAATTTCAGATGGTCTAGATCAAAAAACTGTAACGTCAATCGTAATTTGGTACTACAAGGTCGCAGAAGAACCAGGAAAAACCTACTTAATGTAAACTTTGTGTACGTAACCCTTCATTAGTATTTTTTGTTGCGTTGACGACAGGTGCAGAGGTTTAGCTTTGACCACCGTGACAAAAAGTTCAATTTAAAGTGAGGAGTGAGATTGTGAAAAGTTTTTGTGTTTCACTTGCTTTCTAGTCAAGAACAAGGTACCGGTAGTGCGATAGTACTGAAAATTCTGTAGTACCTAAATGTGTTAAGTTAAAAAAATGCAAGCTGCCAATGATGTTGAAGTGATAGTGATGAAATAAAATGTATGGAATGAATATAAAATGATATGAAAGATGTAGGCAAAAGTTAATTACAAGCATTGTTTTAAGTGAATAGTACCAGAAACATTACAAGCAGTCGTGCAAAACCCATGTACAGATATAAAATAATACCTAATTTTATTTTATTTTTCTTTATTACGAAGTGAAATGAAAGCAATTCTTGCAAAGAGACAAAAAAATTACTGTAGAGTACTGCCGCCTCTTTTTTCCAATTTCCAAAAAGTTTAAATGACCCACGAACCTACCACAAATTTTTCAAACAAGAATTTCTTTTCAGAAAATTTATTCAGTTCTGGTTAAGACATCTTCACCTCGACGCAGATTTAGAATTTATGGAAAATGTTATTGCCCATTAAAAAAAAACTTGTAATGCAACCTTCTAAAGATCTTACAAGAACTTTTGGTAGTACCAAATTTCTTGATTCTCTGTCAATGAGGGTACAGGGAGTACAAGTTGCTACAGACGACTGGCTCGTCGCTCCCGATGTGCCTCAAGGTTCTATCTTGGGTCCTATTTTGTACGACAATTTGCCATACTCTTTCTTAAAAAAATGGAATATTTTGTAGATTACACAACTATAGGAAAGGGGGCGGACCTTACGTTATGACTCTTAATAATCAGTTTAATCAATCTTGATTTAAAGTTTTTGATAACATTTTCATTTGAGGTACTGGGGACTAGTCACAGTTTTAAAACGTAACTCTTAACTTAACGAGAGTTGTTTAGCATATTTAATTACTATTTAACCAAAACGTGACTAACATCTATCTGTGACTAACGTATAGGTGGAAATAACCGTTAAGAGGTTTAAAAAACATGAGTAGCTAACCACTTTGGTAAAAAAAATATATTCAGCGTATCCATTATAGGCTTGCACTAATCTATATCTGCCAAGCCACATTCATAATTTTCTTTTATTTTTATTTCGTTATTTCAATCTATTATAAGTATTTTATGTGAGTTTCATAAAACGTAAAGTGGAAAATTAAAGGTTGTGAAGTGAATATTTCGCATTTAAAGCAAATGAAATTTAATTCGACTGAATTCAGAGTTTAATGATCTGAAGAGTCATATTGACGGTTTAAAAAGAAGCAAATATAAGCAACAAATTTCAGCTAAATTGATGTTTAGCGTTGAAAACGTTAAACGAGTTTTAAATACGATCAGGTTGGTGACATGCGGTTTGAGGAATTGAAAGAATTTCAGTTTTATTTCTGACGGAAATGTTAATAAATTTAACGAATAGAAGAAAATTATTTTTTTATGTTAACCTTCAAATACAGGGTGTCCCAGAACTGCTTCGCCAGAGAAAAAAGGGGTATTTGGGTAAATGTGATAATCTGAATTTTAAAGAAAAAAAGTTTGATCTCAAGAGATAAATGAGAAAAGGCATCACAAACTTGACCAATCAGAACTGAGCACCATCAAGGTAGGATTACCGCAATTTGCGTTGCTGGGATATTCCACATCAGAAAACGTCAAATTTCGAAGTAAACTTTTCGTCGATTGTTACTCTATCAATCATTATTTTTGCTGTCTAGCAACCTGTCCGATTTTTTAGTAATACCTGAGGACGAGCCTCTGGGATTGGTGAAATTGAAAACTTTATAACACGGGTATGTGAGCTACAGGATTTTTTTTTTATAAAATGGAGTCCCTTTTGCTGTCGGCAATTGTAGGACAGGTTGTATAACCAATTGTTAAGTGTATGATGAAAGATTTTGAATTTTAAAATGCATTTAAATTGTATGGAAAGTTCTGTGAAAACTTTCAATTGGTGAGAAATAAAAGCACACTTATTATTTACAATAACAAATTATTATGACTAATAACGAATGATATTTGTCATTTTATGTGAATCAGAAAAACGAATCCTATTAAATTTTATGAACCAGAACTTGTAATGATTAATCACTGGAGACATGTAAACACGAATCCAAGAATATTACATGCATCTACATTTTTTATTCTACCGCGTGAGCAACAATTACTGTTTGGGTTGGCAATAAAAAAACTTTACTTGAAATTGGCAAGGCTGTGAATTGTACCTATTTTTTGATATAAATTTCAAATTTAAACGTCTTGGTTTTTGTAGTCTTTTGTTGATAATAATTGGAGTCATTTGGATCAGCATCTTTAATTTAAATGCCTTTCCCTCGCTCTAACTTGTTTGTTTTTAAAAACTCTCCAATTTTCAATAAACCGTTGTTTCGCATATAACCTAATTTTCGGCGATGAGTATATCAAATCAGTAAATCACACGTCACTTCTGGTATGTGACAAATCTAGCCAACAGGGACGCAAAAAAGTCACCATATTTATTACCAACTCAAACAGTACCTAATTGTTGCTCACGAGGTATTTGCAATCCCAAATATACAATATTTAATATAATGTGATCAAATTAATTTTACATGAAGAGTGCTTTGTCATATCATTTAATGGGGCAAATGCCAGCCCAAAGCATTTTAATCTGAAATGTTTTTGATCACACGATATTTCTGATGTTATTTATACAGTTTTTGAGAAAAAACTTTTCTATTTTACGCTAATACTTTATTTATTATTAAAATGTGAACATATATTCATGTATATTGTTTTTATTTAATCTAAATTTAAAGTGAATAGATGTGACAATGAGTATTGACTGGTGCTGACAGTTTACAGTAAAATTTGCCACTGCTAACTTTAGACAAAAAAAAAACACCACTCTTGATTACACAAAATTCCATCTTGTTACACTTTTTTTTTCTATTTCACTGTTACAAAGAGCATTGTGTGTAACTGAAACAGTTGTACAAAGTTGAATTTTGTATCATCGTTCTAGTGATTATTCAATATGGGGTTGGTATTGGTAGTAGAATTTCTGTAAATGTCAATATTTAATGTAATGTCAAAAATGAATCTGAATCCATGTTGTAGGATCAAAGTAAACTATTAAAGGGGTAGATTACGAGTATTATTGTAACAAAATATGGGAGACAATCTGAAATTAAATTTTAAATGAAATGTCATTGCTTCATGAATACCAACCCAATGCCATTAAAATAAAAGGCACCATACCCGGGATGCCGAACAGATGTAGTAATAAAACCGCCCCCTAGTGCCCGCGTATTTTAAACAGCAGCTTCCAATTGGCTTATTCAAAACGTGCGCATATTTTTGAAAGCATGATGTACACTTTTGTTCATGGAAAAAGCGTACAAGTCTTGGGAGAAATGTTTGCAATTTTTTTGCTGTGTAAATACGACTTGATTTTTGTTTCCATGTTTACCCATATTATCAGGTAAGAATTTACAAACGAATTTTGATTATACGAGCCTTAAAAGAACCCACAATGAACCTTGAAAATAAAGAATAATATGTACTTATAATGTTGATAACAGTAACATGAGAGGGGATATTAAGTACACTTTTACTGACTGAAATCGAATTATTTCAATTATCTGCTACTGACAATGACAGTGACATCATGTACTGGTAAATCTGATTTACACAAACCAAATCTACGTGTATGCTTTTTCAGTGAACAGAAGTGTACATCCACAAAAATTAATTGACGGCATCTCATTAGGTTTTAACTTCCCTTCAGCAGTTTGATCACGTGTTCATGTTTGGTGAAGATGTGCACGTCAATGCATGCAACATTTTTCTCAGTTTCTATCAACTATATAAGATATTTTATAAGAATGACAAATGGCAGAAAACCTGCCTCATTGTGAAACATGCTTCGGCGTACCTATATCGTTCTGCGGAACTAAAGCCACATCCCTTTTTTTATTACGTACTCCACTTAGGTACACACTTTAGATAATTATTTTATATTTTTAATTAAAAAAAAATTAAATTAATCAAGGCGAAATTGAAAAACAAAAGTGTTGTAGAATCATTTTCAAGTATCTTATTTCTGTTCTTGAAAAACAAAATTAATTCGAAAGAAGTAGACGTTAATGTAAGAAAATCATTAGATTATTTTTTCATTAAACTTAATTAACTTAACATTGCAAAACATACAAGAACGAAATAAAAAAAAATAGGAGCAATAACTATTTTTGTTCGACACTGTCAGAATTTGAGAATTTTCGCCTGTGTGAACGGATTTTGATAAATTTGACAACTTGTCAAAACGAAACGTCAAGCTAATTTTAAAGATTTTTAGCGATTTGTAGCCTTTAAGGGGCTCATCGAACAAAAAAACGTTGTATTCAACTCGTTCTTGTGTAATTTGGGCTTTTTTGGCACTCGTGGACCTTTAAAACTCGAGTGAAACGAGAAACTGGTCCACTCATGCCAAAAAAAGCCAAAATTACACACGAACTCGTTAAAAAAATAACTATTTTATAATATTAAAAAATTATTGGTTTAAAAATGTGAATTAAGGCCAGTCAAATTTAACACATTAACAGATCAAAAATTAATTTCCAAAGTCGTGGATGTTAATAATAAGCAAAAAATAAAAAACATGAGGGTCTTGAACGAGAGGGTTGAGGAACAAAAATAACACCAAATGTGTTAGGCCATATCTAACTATCTACACACATCTACACATTCTGTAGCAGGAATAATAAAAGAAAAACTCCCTCGCAACTGACCTTTTGCAAAACTGCTCTTTGAACAATCATCATACAATTTTCTATGAATTGTTATATAAACCATTGAAATTAATTATCTGTGACTAAACTGTATAGTGTGACTATAAAACCATTATCAAAGCGTGGATACAATTGTTTTTTTTAACTAACCATAATTCGAAACCGTTTAGGTGTCATAAATCTAAAATTCTCAAAATCTATCTCAGCTGGCAAATATATGACCACACATGTAGACCATTATTTTTTAATAGTTCTAGTAATACTCCTATTTACAAATTTTTTTATTGAAAAGTCCCAGTTAAATCATTACACCATCCATCAGATTATTGTTCAACTACATTTAAAAAAATGTGTATGAAATATTTATTGAAGTTGATAAACTGTAACACAGTAATTACATTCAAGTGTCTACAGGATAATAAATATTAACAATATTTTCACCATAAACAAATCACAAACCAAATTGAGGAAATTTATAATTAGAATTGTTACGTCTCCAATCGAATCGATTCGCATATTGACAGATAAGATACCACAATACTCACAAACGTGATTCATGAAACGATTGGAATTTTTAAAACGTCATATTATCACTTTAGACCAACAGAATGTTTACGACGTCATCCAGTATCACGTTCACTATCAATTACGATTTTAAAAAATTAATCATCTTCTTTAAATCTTTAATTTAAATCATTTTCAATCAAAACAATACAAATTTTTGATCTACAGGGTGAGTCATAGAATTCGCCTCATTATGACATTTTACAAAACTATCTTACTTGAAACAACCACTTTTTCTTTTTTATCATCTGAAAAATAGAAAAAACAGCGATATTGAAACATAAGTAAGTAGGTATTTGAGTTTCAATAAAAATGTTCAAAAATTTCATTTTGTGTTGATGAAAATTGTAGAGCCGACTTTAGTTCAAAACTAACATCTTACCAAATAAAAGACCAAAACGTTTTATTTTTTGGACCTCCACAATAATAATGCAAAACAAATATGAAATATAATATTAATATTGGGGAATCTGGAAAAGTGCCCCAATGCTTGCAGCATTTCCACGTTGAATGGCAAGGGAAATCCTCTCGAAAAGGAATTTCTTTGATTTTGAATCGCCTGATTCCGCGATAAGTCGGTTTCTGATGACATTAATGAAGTCGATGGCTTCTTTGCACCAAGGGCCTAAGGTTTCAAATGCTAAACCTTTAAACACGTAGTTTGACGAAATGATTGAACTATATTTGCTATGTTTGCATTTGCAAGCCATTTCAGCGGCAGAACCTGAGACTTCAGATGATTTCAATACGTAACTGTCTGCAAGTGTATCTACAACAGTAACGTCCCAAACCAAAAGTTGACCTTTAATCCACGGTACTAAAGTCATCCCATCTGGGCGTTTTCCGTCATCCCGAGACAGTCCGTTTGGTTCTAAAGTTGAATTCACATGAATAGAAGTTAAAGACCGGTTGATAATGGAATTAATTTCAGTGTGTCTTGAAAATCTACCACTGCTTTTGAAACAACTTAGACCGTGGGTGCCAATTTCGTCAACTTTCGCATTGAAATTATTTTTTAAAACATGAATTGGATTCGAAATGTTTAGAATCGTTTAGAAGCCTCACAAAGAAAATGTCTATATTTCTTATTTTTTTAATGTTTATTGTTTGACGTTTAAACAATATTGCAAATTTGGAAACTAATCCATATTCGAATCTTTCGAATTTATCGCTTCTGGACAAGAACGTACATTTTTTGAAAATGTACAAAATATTAAATGGACACCTGTATATTAAACACTGTATGTTACCAGCGAGAATTTATTTGACGTTAAATTGCTTGCCAGGTACAAAAGTTGTGGCAAGCAACTCTTCACGTCCACTTCCTATTTAGAAGTCAATGAACCTCAAAACCCAAATTTCACACTTAAACCAACCCTAAATTTCCCTCGATTGTTCAAACCAGACGGCCATCTTGTCAACAATTCCGCCAAACCAATTGAACGACTGGGTCAAAAATTCGTAGAAAGTTCAAAGATAAAAAGTACGTGGAGAACGCAACAACGCGATAATCTCCTCTCAGTAACTGGAAAAATAAACACAACAACAAAAATAGTCAGTCGCCTCTAATTAAATTACACGTTTACGGCTGTTTATCAAAGGTCAAAGAGATGATTCAGTACCATCCGCGATTCGAAAGGAAAAAAGAGGTGCTAACAGGATTTCGTAGGCGCTAATTGCGAAACATTCAAGAAAGTGGAGGTCTCGCGCGAACTGGACTGCCGAAAAAGTGTCACAGTTTCTACTTTGCACTATCACACGGTGCTATCAGCGGTTTTTATCTTGACAGACTCCAAATAGGAGTCGGCAAGGAGGTGTATCAACCAGACTGTTCACTATCGAGTGAGACGCCGATAGACGAACGCGCAGTCGGCGAAAATAGGTCGTACCTTTAAATAGCTTACGGTACTGCCTACACTCTTCTGGCCAGCTCGGATAGTTTCTTCCATTTGTAAACACAACTAGGAGCCGGTTACGCCCAGTCATTTGGAAACCTCTACGACAGACGCACATCGCAGTTTCACTCCAGGAAAACTCCCAAGGTGAGTACGAGTACTAGTTTTCTCCAACCCACTTTGACTCCCCCAGATGGCCAACCCCCTCACCCTGATCCTGTGGTTGGTGGTGCTGATTTGTTTCTCGTACTTTGTGGCGGGATTCTGCGCGTTTATTTACATCTGGGTCTACCCACTCACCGTATGCTTCCCAGCGCTAAAGGTGAGTACTCGTGTGTCCCATTGGGTACTACTCGTATACTAACCCTTCGATTTAGGACGTATCGGACCTGATGCTGCAAGGGTTGCAGTTTCCGCACTACTGTGCCGAGAAAATGGTCAGCTGAAGAATTTTTGCGTACTGTAGGTTATGTTCCACGTCACGTGTTCAATTTATCGTTTATTTATAATATTTTTATAGCCTGATTTGTGTAACAAAATGATGGTTTAATAGTTATTTTCTAATAAAATTTCAATGGCGTATCGGTGTATTGTTTTTCGAAGAATGGAGTGAAAAATTGATTGGTTCGATTTTTCGTCGAAAGTTCAAGACCGGAGGTCTGTCGATACTCAAGAGTGAAAAGGTTCGAGCCGTCAAAGTCGGGATTGTTAATTATTTACACAATAGTTACCCTCTCGGCCAGGATGAATCACAGAAACAACGAGTGGTGATTGAATAAACAGCGTAGGTCAAATAAGACCCCACCTCAGATAACGCTAAAAATAAAATAGTTTTGTTTATCACTGTTTTTCTGGCGAAAAAATGAGTGATTTATCAGATTGAACCAGCTAAAGATTCGTTTTTGTTACAAGGATAAGATTTTAAGTGTTGTTGTATGAAGTTTATGAAATTATTACTTTATTTTGTGTGTTGAGTGACTCGTAAAAAATATTCTGCTGAAATTGCTTCTGCTAAACCAACAGTTGTTGACTTCTACGTTATGCAAGTGAAGCTCTGAAACAGGTTGCAGTTCTACTTTCCACAATAGTATGTATAGGCGCCGCAAGTTACATAATTTATCAGAACATGTGGTGCAGCCAGTTGCACTACGTAATCTTGAATATATTTGGAGAAGAGAGCGAAAGGAAATATTTTAAATATAAATTAATCACTTTAAAATAAAAACGTCTTGACTGACAATACCTAAAAAGGTAAAAGACCATGGGACAGGGAAGTTTGTTGGTACATATATAGGGTGTTTGGTGTTTACGGTGACAAACTTTTCTGAGATGCACAGCTAGGTTAAACGGACAACTTTTCTTAGAACATTTTTTTCAATTTGCTTTTTTTATTATACTGAACTAAACTGAGTAAACTCTGTTTCCACTGTTTGAGAGCCACTGTTCGTATCTGTAATTATTAATACCAAGCTAATAATGATTTGTAAAGGAAAATGCCTTAGCTGCCGCCTTTATAATTTAGAAATCCGGTAGATCTCACACAGCGGTTCTTCAAATTGAAAAAATGATCACTAAAAGATTATAACATACTGAAAAATTTTATTAGAATTAAAGTTTTATTTTGTCTATTTCTTTACACAGGAGAATTATATACCCTTATACCCCAAACACCCTGTATTCAGACCACTAAGGGCCGGTTGCACCAACGCCAGTTAAAGTTAACTGTGGGTTAAAATGCTTCGTTACTTTAGTTACCTATTGTTATAACAATGTGTTTGTATATTTTAATCTGTAGTTAAATTTAACTCAGGTTGGTGCAACCGGCCCTAAGAAGTCCAGATCTAAATCCCACAAGACTGAAAATATGCCTGTATTTTTTTTTTTTTGTTAAGATTTAAATGGAACATTATATTTTTTTGTAGTTATAGTTTTATTTTTTATCCGTTATCAATAAACCTCATGTAATAGGAATGTTTATCTAATATTATTATTATTCAAAATAATTACTTCTTAATCTTATCAAACAATAAAAATAATTGATTTTTTTTCTTGTGAAACGGATGTAATAAAATAAATAAAAATAAATAAGTTTGAAAAGACATTTTTTATCTACGAAGAAATTAGGCAAAATGAAACACTTAAAACTTAAAAACAATATTTTTAATAATGACCAGAAAATCGTGGAATTGTTTCCTTTCAACTAGTCGTTACTAAAAGAAACAGTAGAAAAATGAAACCATATGGCCAAGATAAAACATTAAGAAGTGTGATTAACATTTATTGAAAGTGTTCTTTAAAGTCTTAAATAAAATTTAAAAAGAAAATCATTGAAAAAAGTTGTTTAAAAACAACACAAACGTAAAATAAATAAAAAAGACAAATCAATACAGGTGACATTGAAAGTTGTGCAGATATTTTAACCAGTGGTAGAACTCCACAATAAGTAACTATTGAGCGAACAATGCCTTGTACAGTCGTTGACCAAAATAAAATAGGACAAAGTAAATTTCGATTGTGTAATTCGATATTTTTGCGAAATCCATCTCTTAGGAAACAAAAGTGTCAAAAATAAAAAAACAATTCTGATAAGTGTCATCATTCGACAATATTTCAAAAACTCAGAATCATTCAATTGAACAAAGTGACAGTGACGAGATGACAAGTGAAAAAACACAACCTAACTTTTTGTAAATCAATCGTCAAGTCAAATCAAGTTGTAATCTGAGACACATACGCCTCAGTTACACTACACAAATCTTTGAATTATGAAACTGTCTAAGGTAACACTTTGTCCTATTTTATTTTGGTCAACGACTGTACAAATATTGATATTTTTCGAGAAAAAAGGGGCTCAAAGTGTTTTAAAAAAACTTTTGGAGCCGCTGAATGGGTCAAAAAAAATCACAGTAGACTTTCTTGTTGTCATTTAATTCAAAATAAAGTCACTTTGTCAAGAACCTCAATCTTAACCTCAATTTAACTCAAAAATGATTTTCACCAAGCTGGAGAAAACCGATATGGTTTTGATCTATGGTGAACTCCGTGGACATTCACACAGCAAATCTACGGTAAAAAGTTTCCTCAAAGGATATATCCCAATGCACGAACCTTTGTAAACGTTGTACAGCATTTTCGCGATTTCGGGTGTTTCGAAATGAATAAGCTCGATCTTGGCCGCCAACTAGAAGATCGCATTTTAGTTGCAGAAGAAGGAATTCTTCACAAAACTGAAAACCAGCCACGAATAAGTAGTTTTTCAATTAGTACTTTCGCATTTTGAATTGATTTGAACTTTCTTGGACACGTCATTCTGAAGCAGTGAAGCTGCTATGTATTCTCTGCTGCTATTGCAAAAGATGGCAGGCATTTTGAGCAACTTCTTTGATGATTCATTTTATGCTTTTACTCACAATTACAGTCTTTTTACTTTGTTGTCTAAGCCTTTGATGTTTTCTGAATAAGTTGAAGGCACTATTTTATCGTCACTCTCAAAAATTTAACAATAAAAATCAAACATAACCTCGAATTATAGAAAAACTTGACATTTTAGATTGGTCGTACGTCAAAACTGCCCGCCAAATTTTCAGCGGTTCCCAAACAAAGTGATTCCTTTGTTTCTCTTGAAAACCATTAACATTTGTATAAGGCAAGTTGGATTATTTTGCCTTGTTTTAACACGTACAGTAGAATAGAGTAAAGTAGAGTAAAATATCTGCACAACTTTCAAAATCAGACTGTATGTAGGTATTTGTTGTAGTACATACTTTATTGGGCAAATAAATCAAATAAAACAGTGAATTAAAAAAAAAATAAAAATCTAAAAGCAAAAGACAGGCTTTTATAATTATCTATACATAATTTTTTTGAAGTGAAACTTTTTATGGGAGGGTCTTGAAATTCTGATCGGCAACCTTTTTGTGTGACGAAAAGTAGTGGGGGTGAACACTATCGGGTCGAGTGGGAGCGAGAATCCATTTAGCGCGTAGGCAAAGCACTGGCACAGCTGCGCCGGCGCGTGATCAAAAATTGTGGCGGCCCCAGATATCAGATTCAAACGTGCAAAATAATAGTTCTTTTCGATATAAGGACGCTGTCACATCATTTTTCAGGTCAGGTCAGGTCAGGTATAGTCGGCGTTTTAATTTTCAATATTTAAAATCCGCGCTTAAAGAGTTAGCGGCGGAGCGTGCTTTGGCCACGCGCTAGATGCATTCTCGCCGAGTGGGAGCAGGGTCTCGCACAACGTTTGCGCCAATATTTCCATCTCACTTAAATGTAAGTTAATCTGTTTGACACGATACAAACATCCCTTAAAATTGTGTATACTTTTGTCTTTGTCACACTCACGGCATTTATATCGATAATGTCCTCCCTTTAATTTGGAGGCTTAAAAATGAACCATGAGTTACGATATTGTTTAGTGTTATGTATACAATTTTGTCGTGAATATGCTATTTAAAAGTGATTGAAGAATAATTACAATGTTTCCCTGTAATACAAAAGTTTCACTTCTATCGTGCGTCTTTACGACACGTTCTGTTTTTTTTCTACAAATTTTTATAAAACCAAATGATGTTAGTACAGCCGATTGCAAAAAAAATCGAGAACATCAAATTTTCTATAGTTTAATTCATCCTTCTTGTTGTCAATTTTGATGTTACCGAGACAAGTAAAATGTCAACTTTTTCATTTTTTACGTCTGACATAATAACATTCCTTGTGTCAGAGATAACCTATTTGAAAAAGCATGCCTTTAAAAGTCAGAAAAGCCTGATTTACATTGTGTTAAAAATAGGAAAATTCAGTGCTCTTGATTCTTATGATGTAGGTACGATCATTAAATTTTGGACATCATTTTTCTGTCATATAAAAAAAAATACTCTACATCATGCTTTATTAAATTGTCACACATGAATATCATCATGTTTTTGATACTTTGTTGACATGGTCATAATTAGGCTGGGAAATTTTTTAAATCTGTGACAATCTAACCAAATTTTGAAATGACATTGACGACCAAAATTTATTGCTCGCGACAGTTCAATTTGTCAATATGAGCGATGACAAAATATTAAATTTATAGTTTTTATTTATTTATTTCCTATTTTTTATTAATTAAAACCTCGTTCTATTCCATTTGTCTGATTGTTAAAACTTCTTGAATGTTTTGTTGGTAAATCTGTCATTCACATTTTCAAAATTGACACAACAATCAAAATTGAGGTTATTAACACATAAAGGTCGTTTTAGAATGTATGACAGCACGATGACACTAGCGTCCAAAATTTATTGATCGCGACCGTACTTGATTTTTTTGCAATCGCCTTTACGATTAAATTTTTCCTACAACAGAGAAAATCAAATGGAATAAAGGGTTTACATTTTGTTTTGTTGAAATCTCGTTTAGACGAAAAATCAAAACAAGCCAAAACAATTTGACCGATTGCAAAATAAAATTGTTGACAAACAGAAAAAATATATTACAGATTTATTTTAGCTAAAAGGAGACACAAATAAAATCAAAATAAAAACCAGTCAGTGAGTTTTTATAAGGATTCAAAAATGAAAATCTAATTAAATAAAGGTAAAACACTTAATCCAAAATAAACCATTTAGGTTGACAACACAATAACTAATTAATAAATAGGTAACTGCAATTTTTTATTTTATTTGTTAAACAGACGAAATAAAACAAATTCTCTTTACTAGTTTGTAATCAGATTAAGGAATTTATTGTAAAAGTGAGTTAAATTGTTTCTAACTATCAGACCCAACCCAACACTTCACGTCGAGTTTGACACTTTAATAAAATAATTAGATCACTCGCGCACTTTAGATAGAGAAATTTAATTCACTTCTTAACAGCAATTGACTTTTATTATCTACATTTAACGACCTCACTCTAATTCTCGATCAAAATCGATTCCCGCCTGTCCAAAAATTTCAAATATCACCTGCCGACGTGTACCACTCAAATAAAGAAATTCAGTTAACACGTGAGAAAATAATACAAAAGGTTTGGGAGCGGTAGTTAAACAATAAATACGAATGCGAGTCTCATCACAACAAAGAAACTAAATTTTTTACAAATGTATTCAACTGTCCAAAAGTACTGTTCAGAACTTGGAATATCTTCCGGCACAAGTTTTGTTGACAATAAAAAAAGAAAGTTTCAATATATTTGTTAGAAAAGATCTTTTGTAAATCGGTCAAGGATAGATTAATAAACAAAAATAAGAAGAAATTACACAAAAAATAAATTTTCAAAAATTATCACATCAGACTGTGGTTATCACATGAGAGTGTGATGTTCAGTTGCGGTTACATAAATGTACATCACGCTCATCTCTCTTCATGACTGTCAATAAACAATCACATATACAAAACAATTCATTCGGCGAATTTACGACGCCATAAAACATTTTAAATAAATGCCACTGCATAAGGAGAAAATTCATTGAATGTCTCTCCCCAAAGGGGTACTAACAGTACTAAATTTAGACGCCACAATTATCTCCCCAAAAGTATGCAAATCAGTATGCAAAAAAGCGTCGTGCGATTATTTTAATGTCCAACGACTTTATGTCGGTTGAATGAACTGTACCTCCGGAAGAAAAGTTTTGCACGAATGAAAAAAAAATCCATCTGCCTGTGCTGTTTATCTAGAGATTAATGCCTTACATTGATAACTACCTATTGTTCCATGTAATCGTATTGAATTATTTCTGAAGTGACTCAACCCAACGGAAAAATGTTTGCTTTCAACAGTTTCGGCTAGTCTGGGCCAAGATAGCAACAAGAGCGAAACGCCACCTCAGAAAAAGAAATGCAAAGAAGTGCTCCAACCGCAAAACCGTTAAGAATCGAGTCGAAAAATTCGTTGCAGAATCGAGACAAACCTCACCTTTAAAAATAATTGTGACTTAACAACAGTCCGGAGGCGTGTTTGCCATCGCAAAAACAATAAAAGCACGACCGCATCTACGGGTGCAAAAGTGCGTGCAGACCTAGCTACATACTTACATTTTGGGCGAGTGGTGAACGACTGGGGTGAACTAATCACAAAACAAGTCCGGCACGCCCGGATTAATCCGCACAACAAGCGCGATCCGCGTCGGCTTATGGTCAATACAGAACAGGTTGAAGAATTGTAAAGGAACTCCAACTTTGGCTCTATCCCACTCGGTTCTTAAACACAACACACCTACATGGACAACGGAGCTGCAATGGACATTTCGTGCTAGCCGGAGCAGCGCATTAAGTCACCTGGTGTGATCGAGCGACGGATGAGGGGTCACGCAACGCTAGACTTAAGTCACTTCTTCGGCGAGGGAAACTGATGCGGCTCTTACCTTGAAAAGTTTTGTTGATTGGAAATGGTGACCCCAGATAGGTGGGGTCAAGAAACTGCGCGGGGTTGTTATATAAGGAAGATTGGAATCATTCGGAAGGTCGATGACTGAGTGGACTCGATAGTAGCTATTAATTTTTGAATTATTTATTTATGGAAGAAGGGTGAGATCTGGTGGAGATCGATACGACTAACTAAATACGCAGTTTTTTATTTGAGTTGGAATTAATTTTTATGATGGTGTACCTAATAATGCAAACTCAATGTTAGCACAAGTGATAGATTAAATAAATATTCGGTGACCTTTACTGATGAAATTTTCTCCAATATCCAAAAATGGAGAGTTGAGAACTTTTTTCGTTCTTGATGAAGACTTAAAAATATAAAGTTCTCATTCGTCATACAAATAGTGTCGACGTACCTACCTACATAATTTACTTTTTCATTAGGACCACGCTAATTAATGTTTGTGATAAATAGTTTTGTATAATTTGGATACCTAGTTCGATTAGAAGGTTTCGTTATGTTCAAAGGCACAGTGGTGCTTCGTAAAATTTATTTATTGCAACGACTATTTACCAACGGTGATGAAAAAGAGCTGTAGAGTTTATTTGCACATTCTCGTTCTGTTTGATTTATTTTACTTAAACAAACATATTCACGAATAGATAAACGCGGTTAGAAGAATCAGCCTGGAGAAAGTTGAATCAAAAGTAAATAGCACTAGTGTCGTCACTGTCTAAATCACCTATAAATAATAAAGATTTTTGAAACTGTCAAGTTAAAAACTTCAAAATTGTTTTAATTTTTTTCTAGAAAAAGAAAAAAATATTTGGGAATATTTAGAGGTACTCAGGGGTATAGGTAATCTTGGTAGTTAAATTATTTACTGTTTCATTAGGTGTGCACTACAAAAAAATTTGTGCTCGAAGAACATGATTACTCGACGAATTTTTATATTTTTGAAATTGTTTTTTAAATGTGGGTGAGATGTGATGACAAGAAACTGCAAGGCAATATAATTTATTTATTCTTTGTAAAATATTTGGCTTTCAGTGATCAATAATAGGTACAGTAATCTCTTTCTAAGGAACTCAATGTTAGGACACATTTTCGTTGAAAAATACCACAAACGGTAAATTAAGGAAGAACTAATACTGTTGCAAATATTGCAAATAATATAAGACTGATGTTGATAAGAATTTCTTATCACCCATTTTCAGACAGTTAATAAGAATTAGTGTCTTAAGACAGAATTCTGTCAGGATCAATGAGGTCTAAAGATTTATCAAAAACTGTTCTTGATAAAACATGATGTAGTAAGTTATTCCAAGTAGGTATGTTGGACACTTCTAAACTGTGTTTCAGAGTTTTCGCACAACATTTAATAATTAGGAATAATTTTCTTTTCTTCTATCTATTATTTAGGTGGCTTTTCAGTGTCAGCAAAGTTTTCTTTTAAGCAGAAAAAATTCTATACTAACATCTTCAGACTGGTTAAAAAATAAGGAAATGCATTCAAAGCGAGCAACACCATAAAATTGTTTGTGAGAATATTTTGTCGTTTGACACAAAATCTGTTTGTTCTAAAATTTGTCAAATGGTGTTTAGTTCAAGATGTTTCTATCTAAGGAGTTCATTGATTAATAAACACTAAACATATCATTAGGAAATTTTGAGAAGGATTTTGATTGCTCAAAGAATAAATGAGCGACACTAGAATTCTGAAAAAATAAAATCTCTTGAGTTTCATCATTCTTCCTGAATCATTTTTAAACATCTACGCACCTGCGATATTAGAACCATTACTAGACTTGTTATACTTTTGTTCGCTCCAAATTCGTGAAATACAGAAATGAGAAATTACACGTCTGTGACATACATTGCTGGATAATCCAATCTAAATATTTGCATAAACTCCTATCAGAATAATTTCCTCCAGTCTGAGAATATTACAAACTGGGAAATTTTCCACGCAGTAGGTATGTTTACTCACAAAGAGAAACGTTGTCTTTACTTATCCTTCCATTTTGCTGCCTTACGCATTACAAAAATAGGTATAAAACCGCAATCTGTTAATATGCCTCAAGCATGATCTAATATTGCAACGCGATTCCAAAATATCTAGGATGTTTACCAAAAACGCTCTAAATTTACAACAGAAACAACCTTGATATTATATTGCAGTTGCTGCACCACCACACAAAATCGTTGTAAGTCAATATTTTCGGAGGAATTTTTGAATTACTCTTGGGAACACATTCGATGACGACTGGAATTATGGAAATTTTAAAAAACGAATTTTTTTTAGATAAACTTGGTGTATACAGTGTCTTACACAATATAGAAGATAAACACAGATCAATTGTAAATCATAGTAATAACGAACATAATTTTTATCAGCAAAGTTGGAGTGAATTATGTAACAAAGACAACAACTAAAAAATAATATTAAAAATAAGATAATCAGTCAGAGAGTCAGTTGGTGAGAAGTTTGTTGTATTATGAAAACAATTAGCCAATTATGAGTAATACTTATAAATATATTGTTCATAAAAGGATTACTATTTTGCATATTAAACAATACTTTTTTGTTGTTGGTGTATTTCTGGTTGTCTAAGTCATAATGAAAAAAATGAACACACATTTTAATAAATGACATGATTTTGACATTATTTTAATTTATTTGTAGTCCATTATTGAAATGAATGTAAATCTAATTTGGTTATGGAGCCTACATCAAGATTTATTTCTGGTAATGGGATGGGGCCGCACCCTAACACACTTTTATAGCAACGGTAGCATGACGACAATCGGAACATTTTATTTGCAAAAATGTAGTTCTCTGCAACAGTCGTTTATTGTAATTAGTATAGAATAATTTGTTTACGGTAATTATTGAGAAATAATTCGATTAAACAGGTTATCAAATTTGTACTACGTCAGTTTACCGCCAATTTTTTAAACCCAAAGAACCAATGAGAGTGAGTGAGTGAAAAACAGTGCGACCTGCGAGCCTGCGACCTTCTTTACCGACGTACAGTTCACGCGTGTCAAAATGGCGAAAAAGAAAGTGGACGACAAAAATAGTCTAAACGGGAATAATACGAAAAACGAGAGTGATTTATCATCGAACGACGATGAACCGAACTTTAGTGATCCCGAAGGATTCGTCGACAGCATCACCGATGAAGGTATTTCCTCTGAAAAGTCGTAACAAAATCTGCGCCCATAACCATGCTGTTACATGAATTTCGATCGCTTTTAATGCAAACAGTAGCACTCGTAGGGTCCAACAGTTGCTTATTTTCTAATTCACAACAAATTTTGTAACAAGTGGGTGGGATAATTGGGACGGTGGAGGCGTCCGAACGCTAACATATGCCCGCGCACAAAAGTGAGGTTATAATCGCGGCCACTTTGTTTTAGAACTCCTCGGTGACATTTTAAAGCAACAGCCGAAGGAGACCGATGGCGTCGAAAGCGTGATCGTCGTCGATGGAGTCCCGCAAGTCGGCCCCGACCGCATCGAGAAGCTCAAATCCGTGATCAACAAAATTTTCATAAAGTTTGGAACCATAGTCAACGAATATTATCCCGTCACCGAGACCGGACACACGAAAGGATACATCTTCCTGGAGTACTCGTCGCCGGTGAACGCCGCTGAAGCTGTCAAACTCACCAACAACTTCAAACTTGACAAGCAGCACACCTTCCAGGTGAATCTGTTCACCGACTTTAACAAGTATGAGTCGATACCTGACAAATGGGAACCACCGGAACCGTTGCCCTACGAGGGTCAAGGCGATTTGCACCACTATCTGCTCGAACCCGACGCATATGACCAGTTTGCCGTGGTTCTGGGTCAAGGACAGTCAGTACAAATTTGGCAGAACACCCAACCTGATCCTACCCTCCAAGAAGAGAGACATGTTTGTACGATTTTGTTTTTGGGGTGTTGTTATTAAGCGAGTGTTTACAGGCTTGGACGCATGCGTACATCAGGTGGTCCCCCTTAGGTACATATTTGGCTACTTTCCACAAGCAAGGTATTGCTCTATGGGTCGGCCAGAAGTTTACACAGTACAAGCGGTATGCTCACATGAATGCACAGTTTATTGATTTTTCGCCGTGTGAGAAGTATCTGGTGACGTATTCGCCGCAGGGAGACCCGCAGCATCCCGCACAGAAGGGAATCATCATCTGGGATATCAGGTAAATTCGCCTGGCCTGAATGCTGTGACTCGCAGCGTAATAAAATTATACGAAATCTTCAGGACCGGTCAAGAGAAGCGCTCTTTTAACCCTGAGGGTCCTTCTTCGTGGCCGATCTTCCGCTGGTCCCACGACGACAAGTACTTCGGTCGCGTCGGCAACGACGTACTATCCATCTACGAAACGCCCTCTTTCGGTCTGCTCGAGAAGAAGTCGATCAAGATCGGCGGCATCCGAGACTTCAACTGGTCCCCTACCGATAACGTGGTGGCCTACTGGGTCGCCGAAGACAAGGACGTCCCGGCCAGCGTCACCCTCCTCGAAATACCCAACCGGAACGAGATCCGAAAGAAGAACCTGTTCAACGTGGCCGACTGCAAGATCCACTGGCAGAAGTCCGGCGACTACCTTTGCGTCAAGGTCGATAGGTATTCGAAGGTGCGCAAGGAGAAGAACGAGACCAAGTATTCCGGCATGTACTGCAACTTCGAGATCTTCCACATGAGGGAGAAACAAATCCCGGTGGACAGCGTCGAGAGCAAGGAGCCCATCCAGGCGTTCGCGTGGGAGCCGGTGGGGTCGAAGTTCGCTGTCATTCACGGCGAATCGCCCAACATCAACGTCAGCTTCTACGAGGTGAGAGTGGGACAGGCGCCCATCCTGTTGAAGAAGTTCGAGAAGAGGGCTTGCAACCACCTGTTCTGGTCGCCCGGAGGTCAATTCATCGTGTTGGCAGGGCTGGGGTCTAACGGCGGAGGCTCGCTGGAGTTCGTGGACACGCACGAGTTCCTGGTGATGAACACTACGGATCATTTCCAAATGTCGGACGTGGAGTGGGACCCCACGGGGAGGTACGTCACCACGGCGGTCTCCTACTGGAAGACCAAAGTGGACACTGGTAAGGCGAAGAGTTGACGAGAAGCGGGCATCGCTGACTGTTCCGTTTTTTAAGGTTATTGGATCTGGTCCTTCCAAGGAAAGATCTTGAAACGAATCAACTTGGAAAAGTTTGCGCAGTTATTGTGGCGACCGCGTTCTTCTACTCTATTGTCTGAAGACAGGCAGAAGGAGATCAAGAAGAACCTGAAGAAGTATTATCCGCAGTTCGAGAGCAAAGACAGGATGAGACAGTCGAAGGCTTCAAAGGAGCTGATCGAGAAACGGGCTGCTCTGATGAAGGAATTCAACGAGTACAGGAGTAAACGGATCAAGGATTATAGCGAAAACAAACAAAGAAGGCTTCAGCTTAGAAATAGTGAGTAATTTTTTCAACGACTTGGTAAACGTAGTCATAAGAGTGGTCGAAACGTGTTCATAATTTTTTTTATAACGAGCAAGTCAAATTTTTTTGCGCTCAGAATTATTCAATCAAAATGTTAATTGCATAAGATTTTTTTTCTCCTACCCCTGATTTTTTGCTAACACGCTGATAAGATAGCGTGTGTAGTTATACGCTCAGGGGAAAGTAAGACATGCCCTCGAGTAGAAAGACTGCTTCGAAAGTAGTCCGTCGGGGCATGTTACAAGAGAATCGAAATTTGTTGAGTGGAGTACGTTGTGCCAAAATTTTTCGTGTCGCTGATTGAAGCATCAAATTGAAAATTGAATTTGACTTCTTGAGGTTGTGTAAAACAAAATTCGATTCGAAGATTGACTCGTACGGATGTACTGTCAAATATAGTGTGTTTCTGTTTATCAAAATAAATTACTAAGATTCCACTACACTTTTTGCAGATATTGACACCGACGAATTAGATGCCGATCCGCAGAACGTAGAAGAAGAAATCGTAGAGTTCTTTATCAAAGAAGAAATAACCACTCTGGACTAGACAGTTGAGGTTAAAGTGTTGTGTGAATCAGTCACACAGGAATTTGTGATTGTGAATTCGACAAACAGCCTTACATAAGATAGAAAAAACACGATCCGTGGTTTTTGGTGTTTTTATAACTTACGTTCTTGTTCAACTCCCGAGTCGAACAGTCGGCTTGCCTCGTTGTATTTTTTTTATTATTACTATTATCACCATTTTATTAGGTCGATCAGTTTTTTAACCTGTCTACATAATGTACAATACTAATCTCAGCTGTCTGTTGGCTATTTGGAAAATAAATTTTCTAAGACACCGACTCGACATTCTACCTGCGCCAGTAGCGCCACCTGTCAATTTCAAGATCGCGCTTGTCGATTTGGGGTGTAAGGGGGCGCCAGTTGCGATTTGTCGACTAGCACGTAAATTCTCGCCAAAATTCTAGACTCGTTCGGCAGTGTTGCCGTCAGTTTTTTCGTATACAAGTCCATAAAAGTGTCAGCAGAAGCGGAGTAGTCGCTTACTATGATTTACTGGGGTGCATTGCTGACAACATAAAAGTAGTCGATAAAGTTGGCGGCAATGTGTGACGCAGGACACGTGTCAGAGAATGAAATACATAAAAGGTGGATTGGTTTTATCGCCCGTAAAGGGTACTTTTGGATAACACGATATCCTGACTTTTCAACTCGGATACTTTGTTAACGCTTTGTGTAAAATATAAATCCTTTGTAGAGCAGCGGGGTCCATTTGAGGCGAATTGTCGCTCGTGGTTTGAGTTTCACTGCCAGGTTTGGTGACAGATTTTTTTATAAAAGTGCTACAGACAATTTAAAATACAAATTCAACCATTTCTTTTTTGTTTATTTTGTTTTGATTATCTAAAATTGATTTAAAAAGCAATAACAATTCATAAGTCGCGCTTTTAAGATGGTCAGCTCTGTCACTGGACCTGAATCCCATTGAGTACGCATGGGATGAAGTAAAAAAAACAAACTGAAGGTTTTACAAAACGATGGAAGAATCATATTGTCAGTCATCGAGCAGAAGTGATATCGTAAAAAAAAAAAACATTAAACGCTCCTTTTGAATATTTATGTTTCTCAGGTCGTCGGTTGCTCCAGCAGAATTTTTTTTTCAAATCGCGGAAAGAAATCGTCGCTGTGTTGTGGAGTAGCGGTATATCCATTGTCTCATAAAGAAACAAGACAAAACTGTCTTAGATTTATGTGATAGTTCTGATAAAAGGGTAGAACAGTTTGGTAGGGGGAAACATACACTGGGGTGTTGAAACAGCAAACCTCCCACGATACTAGTTAAGATTATATGATAGGCATCAAGATTCGAAGGAGGTA
Organism: Tenebrio molitor; assembly: GCF_963966145.1. Classification (NCBI taxonomy): domain Eukaryota; kingdom Metazoa; phylum Arthropoda; class Insecta; order Coleoptera; family Tenebrionidae; genus Tenebrio; species Tenebrio molitor. The sequence continues at coordinate 16,357,539 of NC_091054.1, forward strand.
GTGCGCTAGTAAGTACACCCCGGAGGAGGAATTTGAATATATTGATTAATGAAAATTGTTATTCATGTGGTGCACGCAGAAAAAGGGAAATACAATAACTCAAGAATTACTCCGTATTTTGTGCTACTCGAGATACGTAAGAAATATAAAAGCAAGTATTTTTAAAAGGTACAATCTTTCGTAAAACCATATCGGCTTGTGTACAGTTTGCAAAAAATATATTGTTTGCACGGTGTAAACTAAGGAAATCGGGGAAACACCGGGAATATTGTGAGTTAAATAAATGTGTAACGCTATCAAAATAAAAACAACATACATAATTGTATTATTCAGGTGGATCGATAATGATATACTCCAAGATGAAAATTTAAAATTTTTATTGTGTTGCATACAGGTGTCCCCAAAAAATAAGACGAGTCCATAGCGCCGTTGTGTATCGGAGGATTTTAATTATCTGGACACCAAATTAAATGGTTGTGAATAGGCTACAAAATGGCCGAACAAATCCACATATAGCCCCATGCCCCAAGGGCTTCAAGGCTAAACTGTCAAAATATTTTTTTTCAAATTCGCCAAGGATTCTGACAGTGTCGAACAAAAAGAAATTAACTCTGCCTCACAATAGATACGCTTTTGCTTGTTTCCTTCATAATCCATTTTTGCATGCTCACTTAATTCATTTGCAAACACAGTGTCATTTCTCGTGTGTTGTTGGAAATAAAAATAATAGCTTCGCCATTGACACTGACAATATAAGGAGAATTTAAAATAAAATATCAAGAAAGTTTCGTAACAACATAATTATTTAAACTTGTTTTCGACACTTTTCTTTAAAAATACAAAAGTGCACCAAACTGGACTTGCACCAAAAATATTCTTAATAATAATTATTACATATTAACTAATAAATTAAAAGTTTTGCTGAATGTGACTGTGTTTTATATTGACCATCTAGGTTTTTGCTTTTGGCTTACATTGGTTAAGAACACTGGGCCGTATGATTTCCCTTTCATTAAAGTTAAAGAACCTCGTTAAATTGTTTTGTCTCTGTCCAACATAGTGTTTGGCATATACTGTCACTTTGTCTAATCAATTATTTAGCTAATGAAAGGCTTAACGAATGGGAAATCATACGGCCCATTCACTTTTACTTTTTATTTAAAACAAATTGTAAAAATATTATTTGCAAATATGGAGGAACAACAGCGCGATTTATAGAGATTCGTCACAATTGATTGGTGACCAGAGAAGAGCGTTTGTTTTTTTTTCCTCCGCAGGTTCTGTTGATGGCGGCTTGGTCTTCACAAAAAAGGCGTCGATGAGAAGCAATATCCGTTCATACATTTAAATTTTTTTCTTCACCAATTAAATAATCAATGAGGGAATCAAGCATTCGTAATAATAATAATAATTGTTTTTCATTAATACTTGTACTTAGATTAATTAATTACATATTTTAAAATGAGATTATGTAAGTACCTACAAAAATTTTTAAAAGAATACTTTAAAAGAATTCAATTTGTAAATTTCCGCTTTAATTTTCTTACGTATTTTTGTAAAAAAATTCCAGGCTCCTACAATTTCCTTATTTTTTTGTCTATTTTTAAAAGCGATATTAAGACAACAAGTGTAGTTTAATAGATCGAGATTCTTAAACTATAAAACACGCGTTGTCTTCAAGATTTTTTCTAACACTAACATCTTATCAGAAATTTTAATAAATTCAGAAATTATTCGAGGTGCGTCACAATACACAAAATGCGGAGGTTGCCGTGGGTACTATGGTAATAACTAATAATATCAACAAATTTGGAAAAAAAAAACAATTTTCATCGTTGAAATGTGCCAAAACGTTCCAGAAGAAATAAGAAAAAAGGGGCAATTTGTTACCAATGAAGTCTAAAAGTGCATACGAAAAGGTGTATGTTTCGTTTCAAGGCCGGAACAAGAACATCACGGAGGTAACGGAAGATGTCATTTTGGTTTTTCTTGATATGGGGTAAGTGTGTAGAACTTCATTAAAAGTTAATTCACACTACGGCAAGAATCATTTGAAGAAAATGTAGGTAAAGATTGCCAGTTTTCGATGGCCGGGCACTTGCATTGGATGAAACAGCAGAAGTTAAAGAAGATGTTAGGAACAAGAGCACGAAGCTAATGTGACAGTTCCAATTCAATAATATTATATTATAACATAATTACATAAACATTTTTGTTTTATAATACAAAAATTTCCGATAATATTGCGGAATCTGGAAAAGTGCCCCGAATGCTTGCAGCGTTTCCACGTTGAATGGCAAGGGAAATCCTCTCGAAAAGGAATTTCTTTGATTTTGAATCGCCTGATTCCGCGATAAGTCGGTTTCCGATGACATTAATGAAATCGATGGCTTCTTTGCACCAAGGGCCTAAGGTTTCAAATGCTAAACCTTTAAACACGTAGTTTGACGAATAATTAATAATTCAATAATTGTACTTTTCACTTTTGTGGTAATTACTGTAAAAATGATGAATAAAATCTTACTTGAATAATATGTGTGAGCGTATTTTATGACTATAAGATACGTTGCTATTGACGACGTGTCTTATAGAGAAAAGCTTATTTTATGGGAAACATAAGGTGTGAGCTCAAATGCACCATGGAAACAGTATAAGATATTAGTGTTAGGAAATAGCTATTAAGACAACAAGGGTTTTATAGACGATTTAAAAATCGAGATCGTAGTTTAAATCAGAGCGACCGCAGGGAGCGAGGATTTAATAGATCGAGATTTTTTAAACTATAAAACACGCGTTGTCTTCAAGATTTTTTCTAACACTACCATCTTATCAGAAATTTTAATAAATTCAGAAATTATTCGAGGCGCGTTACAATTCACAAAATGCGGAGGTTGCCGTGGGTACTATGGTAATAATATCAACAAATTTGGAAAAAAACAATTTTCATCGTTGAAATGTGCCAAAACGTTCCAGAAGAAATAAGAAAAAAGGGGCAATTTGTTACCAATGAAGTCTAAAAGTGCATACGAAAAGGTGTATGTTTCGTTTCAAGGCCGGAACAATAAAAAAAAGCATCACGGAGGTAACGGAAGATGTCATTTTGGCTTTTCTTGATATGGGGTAAGCGTGTAGAACTTCATTAAAAGTTAATTCACACTACGGCAAGAATCATTTGAAGAAAATGTAAAGATTGCCATTTTCGATGGCCGGGCACTTGCATTGGATGAAACAGCAGAAGTTAAAGAAGAAGATGTTATAAACAAGAGCACGAAGCTAATATGGCAATTCCAATTCAATAATTGTATGTACTTTTCACTTTTGTGATAATTACTGTAAAAATGATGAATAAAATGTTACTTGAATGATGTGTGTGAGCGTATTTTATGGCTCTATAAGATACGTTGCTATTGACGACGTGTCTTATAGAGACAAGCGTATTTTATGGGAAACATAAGGTGTGAGCTCAAATGCACCATGGAAACAGTATAAGATATTAGTGTTAGAAAAAAAAATAAAAATGGAACGTGAATGGAAATTCCAAATTTTTGTTTGTTACATTTCAATAAAACAATTTATTAATCTGGAGACACAGATTTAAAAGTCATAAAGGAATTTCAAAATTTAGCACCAGGTATTAAAATTTGTGACCGAGGAAGTTTATCTCTTTTAGGCTCTCCAATCTTTGACCAAGGCTTCAAAAACACTGTCGAAAAAACTATTATTACAGTTGAAAATCTTTTAAATAAAGCTGAATTTCTTAGCAGATACGTGGCTTATACCTTAATCAAGAACTGTCTTTTCATACCAAAATTTAATTTTTTATTAAGAACAACTCCTTTTTGGAAATTTTCTAATTACGTTAATTCCATTGATTCTTCTTTAAAGTCTTCTTTAGAAAAAATACTTAATTTACGTTTAACTGATTTACAATGGTGTCAGTCCACTTTACCGATTAGATTTGGTGGACTGGGAATTCGCCGCATTTCCGATATTTGCCTCCCTGCTTTCCTATCTTCAGTTCATGGTGTTAAAAAGCTTGTTTCTCAATTACTAAATTCAAAGGATAATGAGCTTATTATTCACCATTATGATGAAGCTTTAGCAGTCTGGGATGTAGAAAATGAGAACGAAAGACCAACAATTCCACAATTTCAGAAGAATTGGGATAATATCAATATCAAAAGAATAATTGACAATGACTTAATCTTTAATTCATCTAGGGACTTGGCTCGTTTTAAGGCTTTGCAATGCAGAGAATCAGGATCTTGGTTACATGCAATACCTTCTCCTAATATTGGTACTCTTTTAGATAACACTTCCTTCCAAGTTTGTATTGGTTTAAGATTGGGTTGTAATCTTTGTACACCTCATATTTGCAAATGCAATGCGAAAGTTGATGAAATTGGTATTCACGGTCTAAGTTGTTCCAAAAGCAGTGGTAGATTTTCAAGACACACTGAAATTAATTCTATTATCAACCGGTCTTTGACTTCTATTCATGTTAATTCAACTTTAGAACCAAACGGACTATCTCGTGATGACGGAAAACGCCCTGATGGGATGACTTTAGTACCGTGGAATAAAGGTCAACCTTTGGTTTGGGACGTTACTGTCGTAGATACACTTGCAGACAGTTACGTATTGAAAACATCTGAAGTCTCAGGTTTTGCCGCTGAAATGGCTTGCAAACGCAAACATAACAAATATCGTTCAATTATTTCGTCAAACTATATATTTAAAGGTTTAGCCTTTGAAACCTTAGGCCCTTGGTGCAAAGAAACAATAGATTTTATTAATGTCATCGGAGACCGACTTATCGCGGAATCAGGGGATTCAAAATCTAAGAAATTCCTTTTTGAGAGGATTTCCCTTGCCATTCAACGTGGAAACGCTGCAAGCATTCGGGGCACTTTTCCAGATTCCGCATTATTATCGGAAATTTTCGCATTGTAAATTAAAAATGTTATTTTATGTTAAATTTTAATAAATCTTATTTATTAATCTCGGTTGTTTTAAGATTTAAGATTCAATCGATTAATTTAAAATTTACGTAAAGTAGACACTACATATTTTTTATTGTACAGAGTGTCTATAAAAGAACATATACAACAAGAACATATATGTACATATATCAAGAGTCCTGTGGAATTCGAATATATTTGATTTTTGCCGCTTTGTAGCATATTGTGGTACCAAATAGAAAAACAGATGTTATTGTCCATTTACTAAACTCCCGCACTGTCAAAGTGTTTGCAAGTTGCCGCACTGTCGTTCAGAGACTAGTAATTTTTACGTTAACGTTGGTGCAAAAATTAGAAATTTCAAATTTGAAGTTAAGTTTAATAAATTCTGTTTCTTTCATTCAAAATATTACTTACCTACACGAAGTGGCTGCACAAGAAGAAGATATGGAATGTAAAAGAATACTGTTAACGGCCAGAGAGAAGCAGAATATTGTTAATTATTGTTTGGAAAGAGGAGAATTAACTCCATTAATATAACCACACTTTTGTTGTTGACGTTCTTATAACTAGATTTTGTGTACAGGCAGGCAACTGAAAAGGTATGTCACCATAGGTACTATGGCGGCCAAAAAATTTTGGCCGTCACTTTCTTGACGTTCAAGTAAAGTGTAAATAAAGTAAATAAACCTTTAGGAATCGTAACCCCACTTTCGATTCTTGTCAGTTTGACAATCAATTTAAACTGTTTGAAGCTCAGATATTCCAAAAATCCGGCATGAATGAACAAAATTAGAACAATCGTACATAGATAACCTGAAGTAAACGTTCTGTGTAGTAGAAATGACAAAATAATTTTGAGTTTTGAAATTTTAGCACCCAAAAAATAACGTTCATGATGACAATAAAGTACGGATTACAATTATTTTTTTTTTGAATTGACAGACAATGACGGCCAAAATTTTTTGTCCGCTATAGTAAGTACTATCGGCGCCAACTAAATGTGAACGAATTTCTGGTGCCATAGAAACGTCTTCTGTTTTGTTCTACATTAAATAAAACTTTGTTCACTGGCGTACTATATGTATGGAAGTTAAGAAAAGATTTCTATTACCTATAACTTTCTATTACAATTTTTACAATTTTCGTCGAGTTTGGCAACAGCCCTCGCTTTTCCTATATCGGTCAAGTGTCGTGGCAGGTATATTGTTTAAAAATAAATTAAATCTGTTGACTAATTATGTTTGTGAAAATTGTCACAAATCTGTCACATTAACGCACGCCTATGATTAATGCTTCAACACACACTAGGAAAATTTGGCGTTCACATTTCGATGGCGCCGATAGTACTATGCCGGCCAAAAATATGAACGTTATTTTTTGGGTGGTAAATTTCAAAACTCAAAATTATTTTGTCATTTCTACTACACAGAAAGTTTACCTCAGGTTATCTATGTACGATTGCTCTAATTTTGTTCATTCATATCGGATTTTTGGAATATCTGAGCTTCAAACAGTTTAAATTGATTGTCAAAATGACAACAATCGAAAGTAGGGTTACGATTCCTAAATGTTTATTTACACTTTACTTGAATGTCAAGAAAGTGACGGCCAAAATTTTTTGGCCGCCATAGTACACTCCAAAGAAAATTCAAAATTTTGACACTGACAGCGCAGGAGTTTAATAAACGGATAGTATGTAACATCATTAATGACAGGTTCTTTGATTTTTACAATAAAAGCAATTACACGCCTTCGTGAGGCAGTAATCCATACTCCAACCTTTATAGGATTCAATCGGGTTTCTACGGGGCCATTATAAATGTTTGTAACAACTAGTGGGCGTAGCAGCGCACCTAAAGCATTGCGCACAGCTACCTACGAATCCTACGAATCCTACGATGGTATGGTACAATCATTTATAATGACCCCATACAAATGCATGTGGATTTTCTGAACTCCATATTCTATAGTTTTGTGCTTCTTCAAAAAAAAAACCTGATGTCTAATAATCTGCAAGCAAAGTTAAAAAATTAAATTGTTTAATTCAATTCATTATTACGAAACTGTCATCATTCAAATTGTTCAAAAACCAATTGCAGTGTTCTAAGCGCTTCTCAGAATCACCTGGTCGAAGTTCTTGAAGTTTTGTGATTTTGTGTGGATAGAAGTTCAGGTTTTTTATAACAATTTTCTGACAAGTGAAGAGTGGTACATCAGCCTGAACTGATAACTTCCTGAGGGATTTTTTTGAACTTTGTTCCATTCATTGGCGGAAATCTTCAACAATTTCTTCATTCACTGACGCTCTTCCTACATTTTTACCTTTTTCAACAGTTGCCACAAATCTATCCACAATCCTTCTAATGTGTGGAATTAAATTTGCTTCCACGATGTTGTAATTTGGAGATTTTGCGAAAAATTCTCTCCCTGGAAAGCGTTTATACATATAATAAACCCGCTCTCCATTCTGCAGGGTACTATTTCGGTAATACGACATCACAATGAATGGGTTTTGCTCTAGCGATAAAACCATTGCGGTTTACTGAAAAGATTGCTTATTACTTACTGTAAACGTACGATAATAAATGTCTTACCTTCGTTACTTCATAACTTGTTTTTGGTATTCACAGTTCACAATTTTGCGGAAAAACGTTTTACTCTTGATAAAGACTGTTGAAGAAAATCACAAGCAAAACAACTAAGACCCCAACTCACAAACTGACGCTAAGATTTGCCAGCTTCAACTATTCCACATAGTTCGGCCAAAAAAATATAGAGCCGCACAATTCCACAGGACTCTGATATACGTTCTTTTATAGACACTTTGTATAATTATCACAGTCACCGGATAAAGTTTTCCATTTTATCACTTTCTCCAAATTTTATGTGATTTTATGTATGTACATTATAAAAAAATTTAGCTAGACTGATTGGTTGAAACTTGCACTGCATTGATTCCACCATATTAAACAAGCAGAGACAAGTTCAGAGCTTTGACGCGGCTTTTAGTCCTCCCCTCTCCCCTTCAGTGTATTTGACGCATGCAACTCATCGAGTGCTTTAAACATGTACAACCATTAAACAGTTCACAACAGATTTAAAAATACTTTAGTTTTGTGTTTTTTTATGCGTAAGTCCTTAATTTTTTTATTTTACAATTTATGAAGAAAAAAAAAACAATTTCAGTCAAATAATGTATTATCGACTGTCGCTAACTACCAGACAAAAACCTCCAAGAAAAATAAATGTGCAATACGGCGACTACAATTTGGAAAAGTTAAATTGGATCTTGAACGTAATTTTAAAAAATGCGAGAGTGATAAAGAGTCAAAAGTGTAAAGACCCGGTCAAAATTTTGAAATTGTTGGATGAGGTGGTACCCAAAGACTACTTCGGTACCACGCACCATAGGAAGTTGTTCTATGCAGTAGTGAACAAGATTTTGACGCAATCTTCAGGCGAGTGCATCTACTCTAGTGTTATTGCTAAAGGATACGACTACAACTCCATTCTCTGGTTGGGCGAAATCAAAAACGAAAAAATTTGTCAACACTTGATGAAGAAGTGCAATTTATTTGTTTTGGAATGTGTGGTCAAACCCCTGATCGCATTCTACTACAAACCTGTCAAAACCATGGAGGGCCACCAGATCCAGTTCGTCCGAAGAGAAAAGTGGAACTCGTTCGAATCCAGAGCGTTCCACAAGCTGACAAAATCGAATTATTTGCTCCACAACGAAGACTGTCTCAAGAGCGGAGCCAGAGGCCTTTTGAAAATAATTCCCAAAGGTGGGTACGAAGAGTGCAACTTCAGACCTTTGATCGGTGTGTATCGGGACAACAAGAGATCTTTGTACAAGGTGATCACGTCAAAAGTCTACCAAGCTGCGAGAGAGATGAATGCTCACTTTTGCGAATCTTTGTACGACGGTTGGACGGCATTTTTGCAGAGAGCAGGAAAAGAGAGAGTTTTTGGGGTGAAGCTGGACATCAGAGATGCCTACGGAAGCGTCGACGTGGAGGTGTTGTGCAAGTTGGTCTCGGGACTGCCGCGAAGATGTCTCAGTGATGGTAACAAAGAGTTTGTGATAAGTCGAGTGAAGAACCAGTTTGTCACCTTCCGGAAACGAGTCTACCAGTGGAAGCACGGCCTCCTGCAAGGAGACCGCTTGTCCTCGTGTTTGTGCGAGTTGTACATGACTTATCTGGACAAGATCTTCCTCGATAAAGTAGATTTGGATTGTTTCATGCATCGCACCGTCGACGACTACTTCTTTTGCTCGACCGAAGCGTACAAAGTCGACAGGTTCATCAAGCTGATCAAGAGCATCCACCAAGTGAACGACAACAAAACGAGAACCAACATTGGAGAAAACCGCGATGAGGAAATCCCCTATTGTGGCAAACTCTTCAATCTGGCCACTCGACAGGTGAAGACTTTGTACAAGTTCAGCGACAAGTACGAAATCAGGCACAGGTTCAAGTTGTGGAACTGTCACAAGCCAATCCGCGAACAAGACTGGAGGGTGTTTTTGTCGCGACCTTTGTCGTTCTGTTTCAGCAACAACAGCTTCACGAAGCTGGAGCTGAATACGATTTTCAACAGTCAGAAGACGGTTTTGGAAAATTTCTTCGATGGGATGGTCTACGTGGGGTTTAAGTTTGATGCGGCGGTGATGGCGGTGAGGAGTTTGGGAGAGGATCTCAGTTTGGTGGGGACAATTCTGGAGAAAGTTGTGCTGGAGTATGCGAAGCAAGTTTGCCGGAAGATTCGCAAGTATAGGGGAAGGTATTACAGAAAGGCTGTCACGGTCAGATTGTTGAGGATTTTGGCGTACAAAGCGTTTGTTTTGGTGTTTAAGAAGAGGAATGAAGTTTACAAAGACTTGATTTGTCAGATTCAGTACATGAATAAGTTGAAATTACATTTTTGTCAGAGCAATGTAGACTGCGCGTATTTTAGAGAACTGCCAAAATGTTTCAGAGTTGTCAAGATAAATAGGAAAGCGGTTGTGTAAGTAGATCTAGTTAATTTTATTGCACAAAATGTAGTAAAAATTATATGACTTGTTTAAGAGCACTGAAAGTAGTGATACAGTTTAATTTAATATTTTATACCTACTTATAGTAAAATAGTATTGTTGTTACTTATTATTATTTTATTATCAAACTTTACCGTCGGTTTGTTGTTTCCGACCCTGATGATATCGATATCATTTAATCAGAATTTAGAATTTATTAATTTACGATAACTTGTTGCACAGCGACGAAAAAAAACTTTTAGTGTCAATTTGCAAGATTTAAGTCGCTGTGCAGGAAGACTAAGTAAATTACTCGTTAATGATTCAAAGCTCGAATGATATTTAATTAGATTATTTTATTCAGTAGTAAGAGGGCCCCTAGTGAACACAGCTACTTTTTTAAGGAAAACACCCCGATTTTCAAGAGTAAATAGAAAAACAGAAAAAATCGTGAAAACACCCCGGTTTTTATAGTATATTAAGTATAAAGAACGGTAATGACAATGTACGGATCGAAGACAATTGTATATTGTCTGAGATCCGTACATTGTCATTAACGTTCGTCATGCTTATGAGATTTTTTGCGCGATTGAATATTTATTACAAAACATTCCTAACTAGAATGCAATGCGATACGACGCCCTTCACATCGTGTTGCCACAATGTCGATTTTTGTATCGCGTTTCTAAGGCCATCTGCAAACAACTACCGCCATTGCAGTTTTTGTGCGCAAATATCGCCAGTTGTGTTGAAAAACAAGCAGTAAAATGAGTGATATTAGTGATTCCGAAAACGAAGTGGATGTTGTAGAAGAAACTTTGAATGTGGGGTGCGTCACAAATAAAGAATTTTTGAAACTAACGACCTCAACGTGTAATTAAGAAGACAAGGAAAATTTGTGGTATGAAAATTTTGATAATACTAATGTCGCGGCAAGTTCGCTAATATTATTTTATTGCAGCGGCAAGGAATGCCGACCACAAGAGCCGTGTGAGTTTCCAAAAAGTGTTAACATCTTGTCTTCAACTTCTGTCTACATAAAAATTATTATAATAATCGATTAATTTTGAATAAACTTTACTTACCGTTCTAGAACACCAAAAATTACTTACCATCGAGTTTATCGTTAGCAACGAGTAAACAGAGCTTACCATCTTGGAAACAGACGTGGTAAAGGTAAACAACCAAATGTTTTTCTATTGGGCCACTTGAGCACAAAAATGAATACGGTTTCGTCCAAGCGAATTCGCTTCGCTCATGAGTGGACTACGTCCACGAATTCACAGTCCTGTTTTATAAGGTTGACGACTTTAAAAGAAAAACAGTATTTATTATTAAATTAGGATTATATGCGATTTTACCCTGTTATAGCAATAATAGAGGATTAGCATAATTGTAGAAGTACTTATGTCAAAAATAGATGAAGACTGGTAGAGCCACCCCAGAGGCAAAGCCGAAGATGAAATTTATTTAAAATAATTATGTGAGTTGGAAAATTCGGTGTATACCCAAACGGTATACGCTCCAGAAAATGGCCAGTTTTATAGGGAATTTATTCATTTAATTGGTATGCAACCAATATTACAACCTATCTTTATTTTTATGTTGGCAATTCTGTATAGAATCTGTCAAAATTATGTCCCTTGACGGTTGTCATTTGTCTGTCAAGCTGACTTGAGTAAAAGTGTGTAACTCAAGAAATTTTCTTTGATGGTAAATTAATGATTAATAAATAAAGTTTATTACAATTTATTAAAGGATACACAACCACATTACATTTATAAACCAGAAAGTTGTTTAGAAAATGACAATTACAAATTATATTTTGATCGGACAGTTTTAACTGACATTCACATTCAGCATAACAGACCAGACATTATTATTTTAAATAAACAACAAAAGCAAGCATATCTTTTAGATATAGCTGTTCCAAATTCACACAATATAACACAGACATAGAGTGCAACAGGAACTTTAAAAATGAAAAGGGTCTTAAAATTCATAGAACAAGAATCCATGGACTAATGGGACAATCTTTTTGTGTGAATCATTTTCCTCAAAAATTGATAAAACAAGAAGGAAAAATGAAACAATCCATCAAACTCTACCTACTTCCATGGACTATGAGAAACAATCCGGATCACAAGATAGTCAACCTGATGGATCTCAACGATTACGTTGTACTCTATGTCCTGGAAAAACATTTAAGGATAACAACAGGTTGAAAATTCACGTAGATAAGTATCATGTCGATAATAATCTATCAACTTTTTCTACTTCTTCAACCGATTCAATAACAAAATTGCTAATTAATTTGAAACTTCAGTTACCAACTATTAGAAGAATTAGAAGATTGCCGAAAGCTTGTAGACATTTAGCTGCGGATAAATTAAGTTGCATTATTAATAATTGTCTTTCGACCAAATCATTATCATCCTTTGAGAATCTTTTGCTTTTTTCATATAGAGCTTTCAATGTAGCAGAGAAATCTGATAAGTCGTTGAATAAGCATATAAAAGAAAATCTTTCTAATTTTGAAGTACCTCAAATACGAACTGGTTCTAAGAAACGTACAAATTTATCATTAGCTAAGAAAGTAGAAGCAAAAGTAGCCGATTTTGATATCAGAGGAGCTGTTAAATTAATGTCCTCGGATGACTCATTAGCTTCATTCAACGAAGATGTTGCTGAAGAACTTAAAAAAAAACATCCTTCACCATCTCGCGAACTTTTTTTCCCAGACCCTTTCAAACCAGGAGACATTAGTTTAATAGTCAATGAGCAAAACGTTCGAGAAGCTATCAATTGATTTCCTGCCGGTTCTTCACCAGGTTTAGATGGCATGAGACCACAATACTTGAAAGATATCATATCTTTGTCAGCGGGTGAAGCAGGTCAGAAGGCACTAAGAGCTTTAACCAAACTGTGCAATTTTTTATTATCTGGGCAACTTCCTTCAGAAATCTGCCATTTATTGTATGGTGCGTCTTTATGTGCCCTTAACAAAAAAGATGGAGGAATTAGACCGATCGCTATCGGAAACTGTTTGCGAAGATTGACCTCAAAGCTAGCCTGTTTTCAAAGTCGAAATATTGTAAATTCGTATTTATCTCCACACCAACTTGGAGTTGCAACTAAACTAGGATGCGAAGCTGCAATTCATACCACACGAACCTTTGTTAATAACGATCAAAACCGTGGCAAAGTTCTTCTTAAATTAGATTTCAAAAATGCCTTTAACTCAGTCGAACGGGATTGTATTCTGAAAGAAGTCCAATGTCATACCCCACTTCTGTACCCTTATCTTTATCAATGCTATAGAAATCCTTCAACTTTATTTTTCGGTAATCATTTAATTTCTTCTTCTGTTGGAGCTCAGCAAGGAGATCCCTGCGGTCCCATGATTTTTAGTCTTGCCATTCAACCAATTATTTTATCTTTGGATTCTCAAATGAATATATGGTATTTAGATGATGGAACCTTAGCTGATTACCCAGAAGTAGTTTTATCCGACTTTAAGAAAGTTATAAATTTATCTCAGGAAATTGGCCTTGAATTAAACTTTAACAAATGCGAGATCTTTTGCTGTTCTGGAGAAACAGATTTAAAAGTCATAAAGGAATTTCAAAATTTAGCACCAGGCATTAAAATCTGTGACCGAGAAAGTTTATCTCTTTTAGGCTCTCCAATCTTTGACCAAGGTTTTAAAAACACCGTCGAAAAAACTATAATTACAGTTGAAAATCTTTTAAACAAAGCTGAACTCCTTAACAGACACGTGGCTTATACTTTAATCAAAAACTGTCTTTTCATACCAAAATTTAATTTTTTATTAAGAACAACTCCATTTTGGAAATTTTCTAATTATGTTAATTCAATTGATTCTTCTTTAAAGTATTGTTTAGAGAGAATACTTAATTTACGTTTAACTGATTTACAATGGCGTCAGTCCACTTTACCGATTAGATTTGGTGGTCTGGGAATTCGTCGCATTTCCGATATTTGCCTCCCTGCTTTCCTATCTTCAATTAATGGGGTTAAAAAGCTTGTTTCTTTATTACTAAACTCAAAGGATAATGAGCTTAATATTCACCATTATGATGAAGCTTTAGCAGTCTGGGGTGTAGCAAATGAGAACGAAATACCAACAATTCCACAATTTCAGAAGAATTGGGATAATATTAATATCAAAGGAATAATTGCCAATGACTTAATCTTTAATTCACTTAGAGACTTGGCTCGTTTTAAAGCTTTGCAATGCAGAGAATCAGGATCTTGGTTACATGCAATACCTTCTCCTAATATTGGTACTCTTTTAGATAACACTTCCTTCCAAGTTTGTATTGGTTTAAGATTGGGTTGTAATCTTTGTACACCTCATATTTGCAAGTGCAATGCGAAAGTTGACGAAATTGGCACCCACGGTCTAAGTTGTTTCAAAAGCAGTTGTAGATTTTCAAGACACACTGAAATTAATTCCATTATCAATCGGTCTTTAACTTCAATTCATGTGAATTCAATTTTAGAACCAAACGGACTGTCTCGGGATGACGGAAAACGCCCAGATGGGATGACTTTAGTACCGTGGATTAAAGGTCAACCTTTGGTTTGGGACGTTACTGTTGTAGATACACTTGCAGACAGTTACGTATTGAAATCATCTGAAGTCTCAGGTTTTGCCGCTGAAATGGCTTGCAAACGCAAACATAGCAAATATAGTTCAATCATTTCGTCAAACTACGTGTTTAAAGGTTTAGCATTTGAAACCTTAGGCCCTTGGTGCAAAGAAGCCATCGATTACATTAATGTCATCGGAAACCGACTTATCGCGGAATCAGGCGATTCAAAATCAAAGAAATTCCTTTTCGAGAGGATTTCCCTTGCCATTCAACGTGGAAACGCTGCAAGCATTCGGGGCACTTTTCCAGATTCCGCAATATTATCGGAAATTTTTGTATTATAAAACAAAAATGTTTATGTAATTATGTTGATAGATGCATCCCACCTCCACCCGGCGGCACGGCAATTTTGCCGGAGTACATACACTATTACGGATAATACTATCAAGTAATAGTGCAGTGCTTATCAACATAATTACCGGCGTCTCGCCTCCGCATTTTGACTTTTTTGTGTTTTATGTTCTGTGTCAATGTTAAGGAATTTCCTCACGATGTGACATGAGTCCTGTATTGAATCCGGTGATAACAAATTTACAGGGAAAACACGGTTTTTTTTGCAGAACAACCTTTTTGAATTTCAACCACCAATGTGTTCTCTAAGTCCAAAATTTTTAAATTTTTAAAAAGAGATTGCGGTACTATTCCTGTTGCTGAAATTATAAATGGTAAAATCGAAATTTTTTCTAAACACCAAAGATTTATTAATTTATTTATTAATTTTTGTATTATATGTCTGTGTTATATTGTGTGAATTTGGAACAGCTATATCTAAAAGATATGCTTGCTTTTGTTGTTTATTTAAAATAATAATGTCTGGTCTGTTATGCTGAATGTGAATGTCAGTTAAAACTGTGCGATCAAAATATAATTTGTAATTGTAATTTTCTAAACAACTTTCTGGTTTATAAATGTTAAAAATTTGTTACACAGTCTAGGACTGGTTTACAAATCTATGAGGGGCATGATGACCAACTCAATAGACCGGGACCAATGGCTTAACGTGACTTCCGAATCACGAGACAGAATATAGCCTTCTTTTTTTTTTTTTTTTTTTTTTCATTATGTTATTAATATAAGCTCTATATTACACAGACATATAATACAAAAATTAATAAATATTTAGAACTCTCCGTTGCTATGAGAAATCTTTGGTGTTTAGAAAAAAATTCGATTTTACCATTTATAATTTCAGCAACAGGAATAGTACCTACCGCAATCTCTTTTTAAAAATTTAAAAATTTTGGACTTAGAGAACACATTGGTGGTTGAAATTCAAAAAGGTATATTATTATACTCATGCCACATCGTGAGGAAATTCCTTAACATTGGCACAGAACATAAAACACAAAAAAGTCAAAATGTGGAGGCGAGACACCGGTAATTATGTTGATAAGCACTGCACTATTACTTGATAGTAATATCCGTAATAGTGTATGTACTCCGGCAAAATTGCCGTGCCGCCGGGTGGAGGTGGGATACGAAAAGTTTCATTCACATTACAATAATTCAATAATGGGGACAAAATCTGCAATGCATTTGAAATTATCTGTTGGTTAACCCCGGTGCAATCCGTTCAACATATTCAATTCTTAAAGGTATTCCTTGTGCAACCACACTTATATTCTTTTCTTCCCCTTCCTGTATTGAATCCGGTGATAACAAATTTACAGGGAAAACACGGTTTTTTTTGCAGAACAAATTGCCCCAGAAACAATTAATTTTCTTTTTCTTTCGTCAAATTGCATTTTTAATCTGTTGATCTTCATTTAAACAGGTGGTTAAATAGATGAGAATTAAATGTGAGTTGACAATGTTGACATTTACAAAAACAAAAAACACGCGTTTACCCGATTCCGTTCATAATGCCGGAGTGACTGCAGTCACGTGATATTCCCCACACTCTACCTTCGCCCATATTTTATGAACGTATCATACCGTTCTTTTGATTTTTCAGGAATTAGGCTGTTCAGAGCTTCACCCGCTGCATTTAAAATATTTTCTGACAATTCACTAATGACAGAATCCATTTTAAATGTAAACATTTATTTATAAACAACAACTGAACTTTAACTACGGCAGCTGAACATATCATGTAAACGCGATCAACTCAATCTATTTTAAAACGAGTTTTTGGATTTAATTGTTTTAAATTCTCTTCGGCTTATTCTGAAACCGGTAAACTATTAAAGAAACCACGGATGTTATGAATCATAACAACCTTAGATGTCTTAAAATCCTCGCTCTACGAGCTCGGAAACCAAAAACTGTCAAGTCAAATTTATCAGATTTAACTAATGTATTCGAAATATCATCAAATTCATAATACATTTTATCTTTAAAGAAATATAAATTTCTATATCTGAATGCTCTGCTTATATTTGGAGGTATTCCAGCAAATAATTCTGAAATAAGGCCATTTTTCTTTGATCTAAACAAACACTCATCAAACTCAATGTACAAGACTTTATCATAAAATATATATGTTTTTCCAGAATAAGTTCTAAATATTGCATCAATTCTTTTTCCTTTCGGTATTCCTAAATTTTCAATAGATTGACTATTATATCCACTTTTAACATTAAAACTTGGAAAATCAATTAAATAATATAAATTTTTAACAACTATTAAAACATAACCTGAAGGTCTTTGATAAATATGTGAAATTTCTTGAAAATCATCTGGCAAAAAATATAAATAATCTAATTAATTTCGATTCTTTATCATAAGTCATATCTTTTAAATTGACTAACCAAACATATTTCTTATAAAAAATATACCTACAAGATGATTTCCAATTAAAAATGTATCAATTTCTTTATTAAAATCACATAAATTCACCAAAGGCTCATGAGTCAAAGACGAATTACCAACTGTATCTTTGACTCCGACTTCAGGGACTCTTTGCCAGACTTTGCTTACAGTAGGTTTAACTGTTGTTGTTGTTGTTGATATTAATTCATATTTTAATCGTTCAGGTCTTCCATATAAATATTGAATTGCCCACATATCGTCTTGAGTTAGTTTATCAATATCACCTTTATAATAGGCGTACATAATTGAATTATTATTTGCAGAATGTTCAATACCTAACGTGTGTCCGATTTCGTGTAATAATACTGTATAAAAATTAGTCTGACCGTCAGGTGTATTGCCTGATTCATCAAAATACCAATTTTCTGATTTATCAAAATAGATTCCTAAACATTCATCATTATTTGGAAAGAAGCCATGTGCTAAAACATTACCTTTTCCGTCAAAACTGCTAGAACATATTCCTTTTTGACACCGTGAATTATGATTATGTTGAAACAGCGTATTAGAAAATGAAATAAGTACTCGTATGTCCGGTTTAACACTACTTATACTCGCCTACGGCTCTGGGCTGGCTGTGCCAGTACTCAAACTTTAAATTTGAAGCAGTTTCCCATTGATCAAAGGCTTTTTGTGCTAATTCTTTCATCTCGTTTGTAGCTAACGAAAAATACCATTTAAGATTTGTTTTATTCCATTTTTGATAATGAACTCTATAACCAACAGCTTATATTATCTTTAACGCCACATCTAGGTTTACTGATAAAAGCAAGTGTTTCTTGATTTAATGTTCCATCAGTTGGTAAATTATAGAATTCTTGAAACCTTATTAATGCTTCATTGGTATGCGAAGCACTAGTCAAAGACGTTTCTGTTAATAATGATCCATTAGGTACTCTCTAAATACCCAAATTGTTCTAAATAACTTGTAATATTAACATCATCTGAACTTTTTACAGTAGTGAGAAATAAGAAAAGAATAATATATTTCATTTATTAGAGTAAATTTCGCTTTGCATGCTACGCACGAATTTAAATATCAAATTAAACAATTGAAATATCTTCAAAAATAATTATATTACAAAAACAATCTCCATAATCTTTAGACTTGAAGTTCATACTATCTCTTTGCAGAGACACTCTTTGTTTTTTATTAAGAAAATATGAAACAGCGTCATATAACTCATATAACTTATTAATTTTTGACGAGATTTTTGATGAATCTGAAAATAAGTCAACATCGGATAAATATAACTTCAAGTTTCCCTCTAAAATAAAGAATAACCCATTAGTTGGGCCAACATCATCTGATTTACTTATATCAGTAATTTCATAGCATTATCAACCTTTAAATTAAATAATTTAATTTCTTTTGGTTCTGTCATTTATTACAATAAGAAATCATCAATTACCGTTTAAGTGAACTTTTTCTAGGTATTTTTCTCTGGGAAAATAATTAAAATTACTGACAAATTCCTCTTCACGTAAATTTATATCTTTTTCATTTATTTTATCAGCCTTATATAAATGCAATAACTGTCTATAAAATGTATAAATTAACTGGTTTTATCCAATTTGCTGACATCGAATTTGTCAATGAAACTTCTTAGTTCAACAAGCTTTAAGTGTATGCTAATCCTCTATTATTGCTATAACAGGGTAAAATCGCATATAATCCTAATACTGTTTTTCTTTTAAAGTCGTCAACCTTATAAAACAGGACTGTGAATTCGTGGACGTAGTCCACTCATGAGCGAAGCGAATTCGCTTGGACGAAACCGTATTCATTTTTGTGCTCAAGTGGCCCAATAGAAAAACAGGGCAAAATCCTTGAAAAAATTTTAATTTTAAAATATACCTTAGAAACGGGGGTGTTTTCACGATTTTTTCTGCTTTTCCATTTACCCTTGAAAATCGGGGTGTTTTCCTTAAAAAAGTAGCTGTGTTCACTAGGGGCCCTCTTCCCCTCTTACTACTTTATTCAAACATATAATTATACAAAGAGTTCTTTTCGTTCCCTCTAACTTTAATGAAATTAAACAAATAGTGAAAATGGCCATGTTTTATTAGTTAAACAAGGGTACAGTTGATTCTCAAACTCATTTTCTCATTTTAAAATTGTGCAAGTTTCCTGGTGTTAAACTAGGTCAAATTGATTTTTCTAACCGGTAAAAATATTCAATGATTAGATTTCAATGTCAAATACGTGGAATAAATATTTTCTTCATCGAACTTATCTTGAAGCAATATTTCTGATAATAGTTGTTTACAATTTACACTTTCAAGTAATCCCTGTAATTGCCATGACTGTTCTTATTTTTCTATGAACCCTCACTTTTTCCTTTTCGTACAGAACAAGCCGTGAGAGAAATGTGGTAAGTTATCTTTGTATTTTTTAAAATAATTTTTTCTTCTTACTTAACACGCTTTTGTTTGTTTTATTTTAACGACAAAAAATGAGAAAATCTTTTTATCTATAGTACGATATTTAAATACTTTTAAAAAATTGATTTACGATTCAAAGAGGAACAAAGGAATATCTACAGGGTGTATCTGAAATGCGTGTGTAAATTTTAACCAGTGAAAGAACTCGCCAATTTATGAAACTTTTCTCTATAACATTTTGCAAAATTCGAAAAACTTCCAAGATTTTTTGTCTCCCAATTTTTACCAAAAGTCCATTCGAATTTTAATTTTAATTATGCACTTATTTCTTTACTCGTATAACAATGTAACTTTTTTGACAAGGCTCCGTTTCTATCACAACAGAAAATTTTCGCCTTTACACATACACGAATATACAGGTGTATCTGAAATACGTGTGTTAATTTTAATCAGTGAAAGAACTCGCCAATTTATGAAACTTTTCTCTATAACATTTTTCAAAATTAACAACAGTTTTCCAAGATTTTTTATTAAACGAGTCGTTTTGTGTGATTAATTAGTCTCTATTTTTGTGTAACCATGAGCATTTAAAATTTAATTATCTAATTTTTTCTATAACAATGTAAATTTTTTGACAAGGCTCCGTTTCTGTCACAACAGAAAATGTTCGCCCTTACCCACACGCGGGTATAGATTTTGATGGCTAATTTATTCCACATTTTAAATTAATTTGTGCTTTTTTGTCAACAGGTCAAATAGAATAATGGTTTTATTTAACAAGCTCTGTTAAAATTAACACGCAATTTAGATACGCCCTGTATAGGGTTTTTATAAATGTTTCTAACACCGTAGTTGACTTAGCAATTTCCTTTAGGTGTATCGCTTTATATGATTAACATTGTTACTCCTTTGGCTAACAATATATGCAACAATATGACGTTACTTGCTTTATTGGTTGCATAACTTCGAAGGTATTAATTCCGAATAAGAATTTCCCTTCTAAAACGACAATAGTTATTTATATTTATGTATCGAGATCAAAAAGTGCATCTTTTTCGTCCAAGTCTGGGTTTTCTAGTCGAGGCGGAGTCGAGGCGGAGCCGAGACTTGAAAACAGGTGAGAACAAAAGGCACTTTTTGGCCGAGGTGTACAATAATTTTTTTAGGCGACCGCACGAACTATAATGCAAAAGACATCATTGGAAAAATTACAAATTTATTTTTCCGACGACCACTATGAAAAATGTGTAAATTCGCACAAATAACTATTATTGAAAGTTGGCTATTGCATGCAAATAGCGAACCCGTGTGCAATGAAACTGGTTAGCCAATCAGATACCTTCTAGCCTGTGCGCAATGAAATCATTGCACACAGTTGTAGTAACCATGGCCACCAATGTATGTTTTGTCCGCAGCTCTGTCGAATAATATTTGAAGTTTGAAGGAATACCGAATATTAGGGTTTTTTTTTGTGGTCGTCGGAAAAATATCGTGTATACCACGTGTTGAAAATTCGATTTCACACGAGTTTGCAGAATTGAGCCACAAGCCGTAGGCGCGTGGCTTAAGCAAACTCTTGATATACAATATACCTACTATTGCATCTACTTTTTTCAAATAGATACATTTATTAATACATATTAGCAATACCTACATATTTATTGTATTTTTATCAGGTTGCCAACAAAACGAGAAATTTAGTATTAGACATTTCTTCATCATGCTGTTGCTGTCGATTATATGAACGTTCATTTTCTTATTAAGCACCAAATAAGCACCAGAAATAAACACTTTTTCGAGCAAGTAAAACACTTTGGTTAAATTTAACTGTCAAATTCATTTGTTTTCAGTCGGTTTACTCGGTTTGGTTGTTAACTTACTAAACAGACCAACAAATGGCGCCACGGTTCATGGTCATGGTCCCCTTGTTTTGGCTTAATGTTCATCTGCAACAAGAAAGTTATAGTTCTTGATCTGCAAGTATCCTTCCAGTAAACCTTATAGCAGCAATGCTCACAGTTGTACCATTGATTCTGAACATGTCTTTGGCAAAATTTTTTCTATCTGCTGCTGTAAAGACAAAATTCAGACTGAAATCTCTTCTATCTAGTAAGTTTCCAATATTTAAAAGCTTCCATTTTCATTTTCGTTTCGAATCTGTACTTTATGCAAACGAAGAGATGATATTTGTGGTTGTGGAGAAAATTCGTCTTTTTTACTTTTCAATGCCTGGTCAGATTTATTTTATTTTACGTAATTTTTAATGGATATTTACCCAACTAGTGGGATATAAACATTATTACGGAACGCCTGTGAAGTTTGCACAACGAGGCTCGAGCCGACACGCAGCAACAAAATGTCGTCCGTATAGGTCAACTAGTGAGCTCCTACCCTTAAGTTTCACACACAGCACTGAGAAAACTTTTTGGTCGCCCGTTACATTATCTTCCCTACCAATTGTCCACTCGTCTTCCTTGCCCTCGGACCAACAAATATAATTCAATTAGAAGAAGTTACCTTGAGAGACACAAAAATAGGGATTGTCTCGGCCTCAAGTTTGCGAAACACAATTACCGAAGTCCTTTTTAATTCGTTGTAATTTTATTACACAGCATGACCCGAAAATTCTTCCATCCAGTCAATCCGACACATCTTAACACAAAAAGAAAAGTTGCACTGTCTAGATTTGGCAAGCTGGAGCACGTAGAATATCAGATTGAGGTTTAATTATGGAACGACGTAAGAATCTGAGTCGTGTTGCAAGTGAGAGCACCTCTAATACGGATATTAAACTGGAGGCAATTGTAGTAGCAACAATAAAGCTCGAAGAAAGGCAAGAACTTCAATTAGCATTTAAAGCGTCTAGTTAGGAGTCGAAATTGAAAATTAGCCGTCGTCACGACGCTTCACTTTAATATCGGGCCTGTACGTGACAAGTAGTGGCAACTTTTCAATTTCGTCTTATTGTCTACACTTGTGCTGAACACTTGGCCCCCGGATAATATTCCGGGCGCCCGGAAATTTCGTTTGGTCGCTTGTAAACAACTCACGGTCTCTCGACGTCGTATTTAATTATTTGTTAAGTTTCGTGTGGCGGAGGCCTTAGATATGCCGCGTCGACCGCCCTCTCGGCTCTCCTCATGAATGCTAAACATTTTCTTTTTAAAAACATTCGCAGATCTGAAGAGTTGCAAGATTCTTTTTTTTCTCTTTTACTTTTGAAGTTTGCCCTCTACGCAATAAAATCAGGGGTGACTTATATGAAATGCAAAGTTCGTCGGAGGGTTTTTTTTTATCCTCGCCGTGCCCCACCGAAGTGATTTTAAAGTACTTTAATTAGTTCCGCGATATTTTCATATTCGCGACACCGCGTTTCTCCTGATAAATGTAGTCGGGGAATGGTCTGTCCGACAACTATTCCAATTAGTTCAACATTTCTTGATTAAAGTGCACAAAAAAGGTAAAGAAAGAAATGTGATGGCAAATAAATTGTTTGAAGGAAAATATTGTGACAACTATTCTAACAAAGAGATATTTTTTTAATAATCCTTCAGTAATGATGCAAGAAACTGTTGTCCAGCATTCATTCTTATTATTGTTGATGTCCGTAGAATGATATAAAATCTTTCTTGAAATTTCATCTTCTTTGATATTACATTTTTACAGTAATTACTTCGTTTGTTTGTTGCCTACTCTAACAATAATTTTATTGTTGACAAGTGACTAATGGCTTTGTTTACGTCAGCTTTAATCAACGAAAATTTAAAAACATATCTCGCTGAAACAGGTTAAATCCAGAATTCAGACAGATTTCTCATCGTCAAGTGATAAGTTTTGTTGAAGGATCTCTCAAAATGTATAAGGGATAACCTCCTTGTTATTGATTTTTTTTCCTGGACATATGTTCTTTCAAGCAAGTCCAAGACACTTTGACACATCTCGTTGGAAAATCTTGGATTCAGATTCCAGTGTAGAGCCCAAAATCCCGTGCACTTCCTAATGGAAGTTCATTTCCTAAATCAAGGTCATTCGACCTAATGTCCGTAAACGGTTTAAAATTAATTTGTATTTGTAGCCAAAGATTAACTGATAAAAACGCCCAATATCAGTTTGTACATACTTAGTTATTGAATTTACATTTGCAGATAAATTTCTTGTCATTAAATTTTTGTTCTTTTATTTTTGCAGTAGGTATATGCACCTTAAAATAAATATAGAACAGCAATTCTAAAAAAACAAAAATAATCAGTGTTGTTCCTATCCCCCACTCCTTTCCTTCTCTTTCTTTCCCTTCCCTTCGCTTCCTCAAAGCTATTTCGAGATGGTCCGACTCTGCTCTCTCTCCTATTCTGAATTCTTCTACTCTTTCCCATGCTTATTCGTTCACTATGCCGTAATCTATCACTGTTTCCCTCTGCTACCTTTATAGCTTAATTTCCCTTCTTTCTCCCTTTGTCCCTTTCAATACTCCCATCCATTTCCTTCGATCCATTCCATCAGTCTCTTTCCCCCTGTATTTTCCACCTTGTCTTTGGACTTTCTTTTCTCATCCCCCTTCTCCTCTTCCCAATTTCTTGCTCCTCTTTCTCCTATTCTCCCGTTGAAGTCCCCTCACAAGAGGATACGATCTTTCCCTGTTTTCTTTCATTGCGTCTTCGACACGTTGATGTTGTCTTCATCTCTTTACTGTATAGTGAATTTTCTTTCCATACATCCTTCTTCTTCTCCATTTTCTTGTCGCTTTTCTTTAATCCCCAATTTCACTCCTGTTATTATTCCCCCGGTAACTCTTCCCTTTTTCTTTTCTCTTTTTGCCCCTTGACCTTTCCATTTGTACTCTTCCGTAGCTACTTTCCCCTTTGTGCTTCTTTTCCGGTTTCCGTTTTCTTTGTCCATATACCTTTTTATTCACCTTCCCTTTATACCTTTTCTCGCCAGTTCGTCTTTTCTTCTTCTCTCCTTCTAAAAATGTTTTTTCAGCTTCTCTTCTCTGTCATCCCATGTAAACCATTTCCCGTTTATCTGTATCTTCCTGTATCCTATTTTCACCCTTTTTTTCTTTATCTCTCTCTCTCTTCTCTGGCCACCTCTCTTACTTCCTTTGTGTTTTCCTTTCTTCGTTTGTCAAATCGTCATCTATATACCGGGTGTAGAATTGGTTTACGAGACATATGATTTTACATGTAAAAATAAGGAGATCCAATTATTGGCTCCCCTAATAATTTTATGGCAAAATGGTTAAAATGAAAGTTAGAGAGAATTAAAAGTACTGTCTAATTCCACTCTTTGTTTTTTTCTAACATCTTATGGTACTGAAAGAAAAGCAAGAAAGGAGTTATGACAAAAATACTAAAAAGCAGTACTAGCAATGAAATTTGACTTCTAAAATTATTTGTCGGGTGGTTTCACTATTATTTAATTTTCTTTTGATCTGACCTTCAAATGAATTCGTACAGGACTACAGGACGAATGAATGTTCAAACTTCTCTCCAATTCTTCGAATTCTTTCTATGGCTGAAATTGGTCGGTCTGGGAAACATGAAGCAAATGTTGCTTGGAAGTTTCTTAAAGAAGATCCTCCATAATACCATTTAAAGAAAGAAATAAAATTTCATGCCTACTAGTACTTTTTCGTAATTTTGTGTTAACTCTTTCTTGCCTTTCTTTCAGTACCACAAGATGTTAGAATAAAACTAAGATTGAAATTAGACAGTAATTTTAATTCTCTCTAACTTTCATTTTAACTTTTTTGCCATAAAATTGTTAGGGGAGCCAATAATTGAAACTCTTTATTTTTACATGTAAAATCCTATGTCTCGTAAACCAATTCTACACCCGGTATGTACGTCCTCTCACCTTTTCTTTTCTTCAACTTACTTTTATTTAGCATATTGCTCTTCTTCTGTTCCACACTTTCTACTTGTGCCACCATCATTTTATCTTTATTTATTACGTTCACTTTGACCCCTATCTCCCTTCCTAACCATTCTTCCACCCCCCTCTCTATATTTCCTCTTATTCCCCTATTCCGGTTCCTTCTTTTCCCTTTGTTCCATCTTTTCCTATATAATTTTTATCCTTTTAATCCAATCTGCTTCCTCTGCCTGTCATTTTACTTCTTCCTTAGCTCCCCCTTCTCCTCTCTCACTGCTGCTGATACCTTTCTTACTACTTTTTTCTCCTCTCTTATTCCCGCCGTATCCTCTTTTATCTCTCTAATCATGGTTTTCATTTCCTTATCCATTTCCTTGCTTTTATTTCCTTCTTCGCTTCTACTTAGGGATATTCCCGTTCTGGAACTCTTTCTCAATGAGTTCGTGCCTTCTTCAGGCGTCCAACCCTCTTCTCTTTCTCTCTTGCTGCTTTATTTCTTTACTTTCGGCGATTTCGGCATGCCCTCTCTTTCTTGCCCGCTTCCTTCTGCTTATCACCTCTCACTCATTCGTCGCTGTTTACGTTAGTAATCTCTGCACTTTTTCCTAAACACGTCTAGGAATCAAGAGAAAAGATAAAATTCAAGTAAGTTGCAGGGGTTCATAATGGACATATTATCTTGTAGTACCTATTGCAAATTTCGTTGTCATTCAATATTTTCGCAGTGTATATCTAAGTATAGGCTTTGAAGATACTACCAACATGTTAGCGCACATTTCCAGAAAAACCTATACCCCGTTCACTTGTGCAATATAATAGTCACGTGTACACCACGCAGTGATCAGTCACCGAAAAGACTCCACCTCTCGTTGCGAGTCGTTTCACTGAAATGAGCTTACGGTAGCCTGGTTTGCATGCGCTTTCTATCTTTTCTCGTTGCGTCTCTGTTTACTCTTGTCCAATACCGACCAAGCAAGGTAAATCATTCGTGACTGTATAGTATGAGTATAAGTCGCACAAAAGATACATATGGAGATAACTTCGCCGTTATTGAATATTTTTCTTTGAAATTTCTTGAGTACATCTTTCGGCACATGTTCTCTCCGGCACGTATATCACATTTAAGATATTTGTTATTATGTTACAACTTTCAAAAGTGTTTGTTTTTTTTTGTCGTAGTGCTCTATTAAAAAATTTATGGTTTAATAGTATTAAATTGTGACGAGAAATTTTGTTCTTTGTTGGCAGAAATTTCTGAAAACTGAGCGTATTTCTATTTTCAATATTTCCCGCTCCCTCATCCGCACTTTGCGCTAAACGACCGATTCTCGAAGTTTTCTTTAAAAATTCCCCCCAACTATACTCGCTCACTTATTTACCAAGTGCCGTGTAAATTTTAGTGTCGCCTTTTATCTGTTGCCACACTATATCATCCGTCATCCCACATTCTGGCGTCGTCAACTTTCGCCGAATGTTGTTATCGTTATTGTTTTCAATTTGGCGTTATACCCCGGAATCCATCTCGAATAAAATAATAAACAGGCTCGTTGCCGGCCCCGTTTAGCTCCGGAACATTATCCCGTCCTCTTGTTCTGGGTAAAATGCAGAAAAGAGAGTGATATATCCGGAACGGAATTGTCGTTGAAGGGCTTTGTTTATGCGACTCACCGGTAAAAACCGGAGACGCTTGCTCTTATCTTAACTTAAGATTTCGCATTTATGGGACCTCCTCGTCGCGGTTTATGGTTGTTTTTATGAGGGGCCCTAAGTAGGCCTCCGTACTGCGATGGGTAGCCGGGAAATTGCTTTCTTCTGCTTATATATATAAGATTGTGTGTTGCAAGCCGACCCCACTCGCATCCGGAGTATGACCTTCCAGGATTTACTCTTCCACCATCATATTGTGTGTTTATGCAGACCCGGATTTTACAGCGGAATGGTCACAGCAGAGCCAAACAACCGAAATGTGGACATTCTGCGGCTTTTTACTACCGACTTTACAAATTCAACATTATTAGCAAGAACAGTAAGATGCACTACTTATTTTCCAGTTCTGCTGCATCCGAAGCTTTCCAAAATGAAGACAATTGTGAAGCTTATTTATTACCGAAGATAAATTGAAATTTATATGAGTTGCACAGTTGGACCAACTAAGAATAACATTTAACAAGTTTTGTACCACACTAGTCGGATAGTGATGTTATTTTAAAGTCCTCTGTTTGGATTAACCTAAGAATTACAAGCTTTGTATTAAATGGACACTTTGTACTGAACTGACCAAAGAAATACACGAGGAATGGTCGACGCATTTCTACACTCGAAAGATGCTAGTTGAGGCCACGCCACACGGGCACCACGGCGATTGAAAATTTTGTTTCTCAAATTACATAAAATTACTCGTCACGTATGTGCACACTAATTAGAAAAAGAAAAATTTCGAATGCGAGCAAGAAATATGTATGTGTTCTGAAAGTATGATTAATTTTGTAAAGTTTATAGCACATACGTACGTGGGTAGATGCACGGGAAGAAGTGATGATCTCGTTAGAGTGCACCGCGTCTGAATCGTGGTTCTTCCTGCACACATTAATATTCTCGGTCACGTAAATAGATCCAGTGAAAATTACGTTACTATTAATGCACGATACATCAAAATGCACATAATAATTCAGGCGAGGTACTAAATTTGTTAGTTTAGGATTGTTATCCCTTACGTGTACTGACGTAGCTTCAAATAACAGACTTGGATCATTAGTGTAGTCTCAGCAGAGATAATTAGGAAATGAAGTAACAATATGGTAGCAGTCGGTTGTTTATGCTGTGTTTACGGTTAGGTTGTGCCATCGGAAAGTTGGCAGTAATTGATTCGTTCAGTGCTGCAATAATAACGGTGGGGGTTTCCCCGAGGGGGCCAGAAGGTTTTCCAAGAAATATCAAAACGCAGTGTTGGCAAAAATACAAGGTGATTCACAAGTAACAATGAACCTAACAAAATTTGTGATGCAACCAACAATACATGCCCCCCAATTATTTCACATAATTATTTTGATTAAATTTCACAAATGTTATGTCGGACATGTTGACTATCTTATACAGGGCAAGTCACATAAGGTTTATTTCTGAATTTATTTTGTACGCAACCAAGAATACTAATTACGCTGACCACTTGATACCATTTATAATGTGATTTTATTTAGTAATCCACGTAGGTCTGTAATTTGGCTAAAAATGAATGTCAAAATGACAGTTGATGAATTTAATTTTTGATTTCATTAATCAGAACAGGAAAACGTCATTGTGACATTTTTAGCCAAATTACATACCTACGTTGATTACTAAATTAAATCAGATTATAAATGGTATCAAGTAGTCAGCGTCATTAGTATTTTTGGTTGCGTACAAAATAAATTCAGAAATAAGCCTTATGTGACTTGCCCTGTATAAAATTAAAGTAAGTATATATTTTTTTTTTGTTCGACACTGTCACAATTTAAGAAGTTTCTCCTATGTGAACGGATTTTGATAAATGTCACCACTTGTCAAAACAAAACGTCAAGCTAATTTTAAAGATTTTAAGCGATTTGGAGCCTTTAAGGGCTCATCGAACAAAAAAACGTTGTATTTAACTCGTTCGTGTGTCAATTCAGTCAATTGGGCTTTTTTGGCACAAGAACTCGTCAAATAAACTACTATAAAGTTGACTCAAGTTGCAAAAAACCACTTGGCATTTGCAACAGCACTTTTATGGCATTAGTCATTTGAAATTACTTTAAAACTGTACTTATATGGAAAATATCCAACCCAAACTATGATTTTCTGGTCCCTTTGTGCCTTTATTTGGTTCAAAAATATGAAAAAAATGTTGTTGCAAATGACAAGTGGTTTTTTGCAACTTGAGTCAACTTTAAATCCACATACCTAATACGTGCAAATATAATGTTAGCTGCATCACAAATTTCGTTTATTTACTTTGCGTTACAAATGGGCTCATTATTATATCAAAAACAGTTTAATAATAATGAATCATATTATTAAACTGTTTTTGGTAACTTTTAGCTTTTGTTATATTGGCAACATCAGCCGTTTGACGTCAGGCGTCAAGGTAACGAGTAAAGCTACGAAGTAAATAAATTTAGTAAATATAACTTTACATTTTTGTGAAAATGGCTATTACCAACCCACGCAAAAGTCCCTAGTCTAATATGAAAACTTGAGCAGCTGAAATTTCAGGAATTAGTAAAGCAAAGTAGATGTAGACCGTTGTAAGTTGTAATCGTTTGCTATTCACGTTTTGACAATTTTTGTTATATCTAGTGAATAACTGAAGTATGTCCGATGCCATTGAAAACGAAATGCATTGCACGCCTCCAGAATTGACGCAGATCGCGGCAAAGTCTATGGAGGATCAAAGTCCCGAAAAGTGTATGATTTCTAGATAATGCTCCTAATGAAAAGTATCTGGAATTCTGGCTAGAGAAATAATTATAAATTATTATTGTAGGTTATATTGATACTAGGTGTGATCACTGTGATCGGCGCTTGTCGATGCGATGAAATCACCAATTTGACAATGGGAGATATCGAAGATTTGGGCTCTGCTATCTTAATAAAAGTTCAGGATACTAAAAATTACAAATCGCAATCATCCACCATTTTGGGAAACTTTTACCTGGAAATTTGCAGAAAGTACATACATCAGATAATTTAGATAGCGTTGTAGACTTTACTAATATTATCCAAAGAAACTTCAAGTACCAATAATATTACAACAAGGGAAGTAGGATTTCCTGGTGCCTTGAAATTAGAAAATTGCAAACTTGAATATTGCCACTAGTAACGAAAACGAAACCATTTCAATGTAGATCGCCGACCGCTACGTTATCTGGAAACTAATTATCTGGGATGGTAAAATCCCTACAAGTCTGGAGTCTCACAGACTAACCCAAAGCTGTCATCTCCACGTATTACGTGTTGCATATTTACAAAGTTGGAAAAATATTTTGCTACGACCAAGGAGTTAAGACCATCTGGATCAACAAAAAACTACGTTTTACACGGCCAGTCATTGTTCGAATTGTTGAGAACATGTATTTATTTTCATAAAATTTATTTGTTGATTCATAAATTCATTATCCTTCCCTTTGTGTGTTGCCAAAGAACAATACATTTGTTTACTAAAATAAATTTGAAATTTTGTGGTGGTTATTATCAACGAATGTAAATGTAAAATCTCGACACAAAGAATCGCAATTGCTTTGTTTCCATCTAAACTGTGTTACTCAGCCAGTAACTGATTCATTTTTGCATAAACATTTACAAACCGCAAAGTATGTTCGTTGCCGAAGCAACGCTATCAGTCTTAGATTTAAGAACAATAAAAACCCCACCCGGCAACTTTTGTCCAAGTCGAAAAGTTTTCATTAAAAGTTGTGCACCCCAAACACATCCCATTTGTGCAGATTTATTTTTCCTTTTTTTAGAATTCGCGCTCATTATCATAATAATGATAAGTTTCGCGCCACAAACTTTCTTACTCTCGACCTTTCCCGCATCACAAAGCGGTTGTGTCGCTTTTCTCTCCAGAAAATTCGACGAGTTTCCCTCAGCTGATAGGTGTAAAACGGGGTTGTTTAGGTGGAGGTCGCACCGGGTGTTTATCACGGTGTCCATTAGATGGCGCAACGGTAACACCCCTATCGGCCAGTTTATGATCTATTTTACGGGAGTTTTATGTTTATAATGAGGGTCATCATAGGTCGGGATTTCGCCGAGCTGAGTGGGTATTGAGGTAGGTCGTGTCCATATGACGGCGCCATATTTCTTCAATGACGTCTGGATGGCGTTCAAAAATTTATGGAAAAAAAATTAAAAAATACATCAAAATTGGGTCGTGGGAGGTTTGGATTTATTTAATAGAGTAATTAATATAGGAATATAAATTTTGCAACGACCGATATGCATTTGTTGGTGAATTGTGCCATAAAATAATTTTGATAATTAATCTGATCAATTTAGTTAATAATATGTAATTTTACGCATCATTTATTATACATAATCCTAGTTTTTAATTTCTATGCGAATTTGATCTAATTGGAGTGGTTATAGCTTATTTTATTATAAATTAAATTTCATTTAACACCGCTCCGCTCCAGCTCGTAACAAATAAAAGCTCCAAATTTCTTCGTGTAAAATAATATCGTCGTAAACAAAGAAAGTTCTCGGAGGTGTTAGTGGAAGTTTTGTTCATTCATCCCTTGTTCGCAGCATGTGTCGGACAGACGGGCTAAATAACGTTTTCGTCCTTCCAACGACACTTTCCCTAGATTCGAATTTTATGATTTATTTTAACAAATAGTGTGACCTTTGACCTCAGCAAGTGTGACGAGTTGAAGGACGCACATGTCTTGGCGTTGCCAGAATTGAGAAAAATAATCCACGAGCAAAAATATTATTAATATTATTAACATATACATTAATTCGTTCCTTGGTGCTCTCGTAGTCGGGGATGCTTCGCTATTGTCCATCGCAGAGCACAAAATGAAGCCACACCACCCATGAATGGGGAAATGGATCGTTGACAAACAGCTGACACGTGAAAAGAATTTCTCATAAATCTGATGACACCTTTTACAAACCTGGAAACCTTACAATATTGTTATTATTATTATTATTGTCGTCTTCTGAGAATACCTGCATATCTTGCAAAGTAAAATGTTCCCCTTAGTTCCCAAATCAACTTAACTTTTTTTTAAAGACATTTCTCTGATGAACGTTCTTGCACAACTTGTTTTTCCTGGGAAGACAATCTCGCATCGCTGATTAGAAATGTGCAGTCGCCATTCGTACCGTGCAGATCGCTCCAGCAAGTCGCATTATTCAGATAAACGTTATTAAACAAGCTCCCGGTCGTAAAGCACAATTTTCCGACGTGCATACGTCCCGTCTGGTATGGGAAATGCGGTAAAGTATGACGGCGCGGTCGTTCCGCATCCGACCGCGCCATCTATTAGCGGTATAATGAAAATTCTCGCCAAACTCTGAATCGTTTTATTGTGTAAGTAATAACACAGCTGAAGGACGGCCGTCCCCGTGGAAATCATATAAGCCGGGGAAAAACAACTGAACGCCGACGGCGGCATAAATCACGCCCACTCCAAATGAGATCTCACCGCCGCACCTCTCCGGACGCGTCGTCGACAAATGGCACTTACGTGACCGACGAGAAGTTGGCTGTGCTGCTGTGACGTAATTAATATTAAGTGACCGAAATCGCGAGGGAGGGAGGAGAGGATTTTGCCGGAGGGCACATGGCGGCCAAGATGGCCGCCAAAAAGATCACCACTTTCAACAAGAAATGATCACAACTAACTTCACACGTCATTTTTCTTCTAGATTTGACTATTTCCAACCAATAACACTAGTTCATTACCATTACAGAAAGCTGACAAGCAATGTTACTAACATAAAATATAATTTGCCAATGACAAATGTTGTTTTGTTTTATACATTCAAATCACCGCTTTCGATTGGGTGTTTAGATTCCATTTTGACATTTAGTTTAAATTAATTCAGCGAAAATAATTTTGTTTGAATTTTTTTTTAAATCGTCAAAACAACTTTTACATTTTGATTTTTTATAAACTACAGAACTTTGACCAAATGGACACAACGTCAAAAATCAATTTTTGGAGTTTCCAAATTTTGTATTTTATTGGAAGTGGAGTTGTAATATCCGAACAAAATGTAATGTTTTGCTTGTTGCATTTTATGAGTATAAATATTGATTTAATGATTTGATTTGTTCCATTTTATGACCTCCCTTCAATAAATGAGACTGTGTTATGTAACTGGATCCATATCAAGTTAGAACTTTTAGAGTTGTTCCATAAAATTTTACTATACTTAACTAGATACATAACTTTTAATGTTAACAAGCAACAAAGTAATATTCTAAGGTAAAATTTTTGCGATTCAAACAAATGACTTTTTCCGCTTCCCTAACTGTAAAACGCACCTTTCAATTTATACTAAGGTAGCTGCGATTTACGGACGGATACTTAAATATATGAGAGAGTGCGGTAGCACGCCCGGTTAATTTACTCTTTTTACAGTTACTTTAAAATCACAGTTTTCATACGTTATTTTAATTTAATGTAAAAAACACATTTACATGTATTATTTTTCCGATAAAAGTGTTTTAAATTTTTATTAATTATTAATAAATAATCATAATCATAATAGGCAAAATACAACCTATCGGGTTGGCAGCTGTGTTTGCCAAAAAGTTTGACATTTGTTATTTCATAAAAATCTGAAAAAGTTCAAAGTAAAACATTTGGTCAGCCGAAAAACGACGTACAGTAGGTCGTTCCAACTAATCCGGCATTCGGCTTCGTCTCGTGCCTGAACCCTAGTTTTCGCGCTGTAAAATACCCCTACCGTACTGTAACGTAAATAACTATTGTGTACGAAATTTTGGAAAAACAACTCTTACCGACGATGCCTATCTTTCTCTCACAAGAACAAATTTGTGTTTCAACTCTTCACAACTCTCAATAATTTACTAGAACATAAAGCGGATTGTTGTCTCATTTAATTAAACTTCAAGTGAACTCGGATTCCCCACGTGGATAACTTAATCCACCTCTTGCATAGATTTTTAATTAAATTAGAGGAAATTAAAATGCTGTACGTTAATGCAGACTTGGTGGAATCGTGTTCTCAATTTGGTATCTACAAATGACTGAGATATTTTATTGATGTTTTTCAGAAAAGCGACGGCGTAATTGCTTGTAGTTAGAAAGCTTTTAGGCTTTAAGTGACTAACTTATTAAGCTTAAAGACAAACTTTCACGTTGCGAATTTAGCACCTTTGAAAATGCGTTGCATGTGGAAATCCGATGTCTCTTTTGTTGTGAATTATCCAGACGAAGTTGTCAAAGGCGGTATTTTTCATGCGATGAAATTAGAAGTTAATTGGTGCAGCGGTGGATGTTTAATGAAATTGGGCGTAAGTCTGCGGTTTAGTCAGTAAAATATAAAGTGTGGTGAAAATTTTCATGTTGAGGCAATTAATCTTAATAATGCACTTGTGATCAATGGTGGCAGATGAAGCACGTTGCCTTCAGGAAATTTTATGGAATTCGCCGAAGGGAAAAAACAGTGGGTTCTTGGTGAACTAGGGGTGGCTTTAAGAAATACAACAAACTGTCATGAACGCAAGTTCTAGAACGGTTTGAAAAAATGGAATGCGTCTACAAGAGTTAAAAGAGTTGTCACCAAAATAAACAAATACAAATACAGTTCACCAATTCTGGTTAGTGCTTATCGCATTTATTTACGATGTTCAGTTTGTCAACCAATTTTCATCATTTCTAGTTTTAGCGGGGATTACGCAGTTCGCAATATACCCAATAGAGCGACTGACCTGCAAGTTTTCAGTTAGTCCATCGAAAACAATTAGAAAGAAACAAGTCAAGATGCAGAAACAATTCATTGTCTCAATCGTCGGAATCAACGATTTTTAGCGTTAACCGCGGATCACGGATAAGCTGTTTAAATCTAACCTCACTTTTTGCGTTGTTTGTGTTTTTACTTTGCAGACTGAGGAGTGGTGCGTTCACAATCGACGTTTCAACGCCAACTTTAACGTGAACACCAATATTTCAGAGAATATTGCACTGACATTAGTTAGAGGAAATTCCGCACAAACTTAGTGAAGTATCTCTCGCTATTTTGTAACATAGCCGCCTAAAACGTTAATATTCTTCATGCAACGATTCTGAAATGATTTGATTTCTTTCTTCCTTCATCAATTTTATCTTTGGTTCACCTGATACCTTGTGACATCAAACCTAACTTCTATGTTTTTATATTACAGTATCCTTTGTAATTGTAGAGCAACATTGTTGAAACTTTCCAGCCTTCTTGTACATTAGGTTTCGTCACAGGCTCATTTTAATATTATTAATGGACACCTTTGAACAAACCAATATTTTTATAAATCCCTTCTTTTTTGCCACTTGTATTTCGTTAATTAAATTTTTTAGTGATTAATTAATAAATTTTAAAAACAAATGTAACGCAATTTTATGTTCAAAAATACATTAGTTCTTGTGTTTGTTAACTTTGGCGGCATTCGTAACAGTCGTAACATATTTAATAAATTATAATTCACACACAATAGATGACGTTCATATTTGATAATTATTATTTAAGATTAGAACATTTTTGAATAATTCGTAAACATTTTTCCAATCCAAAGGACTAATTCGGGTTTCCAATAATTGGGAATTCAATCTAAGTGAATCACTGTAAGCTCGTATAGTATAAGACGTAACAATTTAATCTTTGTGGAGTTTACACCAACTCATTTATTACTGTGAGCGTATTCTAAGCAACATTACACTCGATGATAGTAAACGGAATTCCCGCACAAAGTCAGTAAAGTACCTCTTTCATCTCAGCACTTTCGCTCTCTATAGAATCAATTTTCCAACATCCACTTTCATCAGTTCATCCAGAATCGTCTTAGAAAACAACAAAATGCAAAAAGTACTAATTGTTGCATCTCTCTGCTTGGCTGTGGCCTTGGACTCGCCTTATGAATTTAAGGCTGGGACTGGAATAATTCGAATAGTTATACACCGTTCACGTTGTATTTAACATTATTATAACAATAGCTAACTAAAGTAAGGATGCATTTTAACCTACAGTTAGCCAAAAAAAAATATATTTGACCTTGAAATATCAAATCCATTACTATGCTAAATTCGCATTATGTTGATTCCCTGCATCTCATTATTTTAAGAATCACATAGCCAAAAAATAAAATTATTGGACCATGAAATACCCAATCAATCCTGAATTTACTTTATTCGAAGTGGTCGCCCAGCGGTCGAAATTCGACCGTTATTCATTAAATTTTAAAAGTTTGAACGTTATTGAGGGTTTTTTTTTGTCAAAGAGTACTATGTACTAACTACTAGTAAGGCCCCTTCAGAACACTTTGTTTTTATTATAATTCAATCTGTTTTTAAGGTGTATTGTATTTTAGAGTATAGATTCACAACCAGAGTATTCAGATGTATATAATAGTTATTGTCAATACAAGTGAGCAGAGTAGTGCATTAAGGCTAGGGCCACACTACAGACTAAATAATCGGCCGATAATTTAGTCCTATTGGGTAGCTTCCGCGCCCACCAGGTAAACTAAACTGTTTTCGATCAATCTGTCGGCCGACTACAATCGCTTTAGTGTGCGCACTCACATAAGTCCTCATACTTATTAAGCAACCAACTAAACTGTCGGCCGATGAAAAGTCTGTAGTGTGGCCCTAGCCTTAATCACGGGTACGGAAGTTGGGCGTTTTTTTCTCACTTTCAAACGCGAGTGAAACGAGCGTTTTAAATGCCCACGAGTGCCAAAAAAGGCCCAATCTTAGTTTATTTAACGAGTTCGTATGTGAATTGGGATTTTTTTGGCATGAATGGGCTAATTTACACAAGAACGAGTTGAATACAACGTTTTTTTGTTCGACGAGCCCCTTAAAGGGTCCAAATCGCTTAAAATCTTTAAACTTAGCCAGTGGCGGCTCGTCAGGGTAGGCAAGGTAGGCGCCGCCTACCCAGACTTTGCCAAAGATATAAATTTATTCAAGTTAAAATTTATTAATAAATATAATTTAATAACTCTGAAATGTAATTTTTAATTTTTGTTTGTCCTGTTTTAACAGTGTCTTTGCCATCATCTATATACAGGGTGTAATCAAATTAGGCGAAAATATTTTAAGCCGTAAACCACCAACACATTTGAAGATGATTTGCACAGGCTGAAATTGCGAATTCAAAAATTTAAAATTCACCTTATTCCGGTCTGTGGTCGACGCTAATGAAGAGCAAACAAATTGAAATGGTAAAAAAGCCACAACCAAAACGATTACCATGCAAGAAATTTGATACTGACACTGAATTGTGTCGGAAAAACGGACAAAACACTTTTACTTTTAACGTACCTTATTCACAGTAAATGCTGCAAATGTTGTCCTTGATGCATGATACAGACTTGTGCCCTGTGCCCTTCGCGCGCGCCGTTGATGCTCAGACCCTTTAAAAAACTTCACGATCTTAGTTCTTTTACCGAATTAATCGACTGGCTATAGACCAGTTGCCCCCATAAAAAAAGTTCACAAGGATTTAAATCCGGAGATCTTGGCGGTATTTTTGGTTCAACCACCCGCTGCCACGATCTTCCGTTATTGGATGGAACTTTCGTATTTCTCTCAACAGTCTCAACCCTTGCACCGTGGAAGTAAACGTTTTTGGATTAGTTACAACCCTGTCTGGAAATTGTTCCCGGTAGATCCGGTACAGTATATGCGTTTGGACCGCGTTGCCACCCGCTGCACCGCACCCGTAAGCGAGCACCATATCCGTTAATTCCACGTTCGTAAAATTTGGCATTTTAAACGATTTAATAACAAATACACGATTATTAATACATTGTTACGCTGCACCGTTTGTCGAGCTGCAACTAATAACTGACCTAAGCCAACCCAACCTCCGATAACAAGATCCTTTTTTGTCATATGAAGCGTGTAAAAAGCGAGAGTTCTCTTTTTCTTTACTCTTGCTTTTATGACTTCTACTATGAAACCAAGACAGTGGCGCGTTGAAAATTTATTGTCTAAATTGCCATGCCGTTTGTGCACGTATTCTCACTCGCACTCGCCTGCGGCTCGTTCCGTAAATTTCATTCTCATAATGTACTATTATTTGATCATTTGTAAAATTGACCTACTAACAATAAAGCTTGACGTTTTTTTTGAGCAAAAATTTCGTTAAATTGCATTTTTTGTCGATTGTATCTCAATCCCTATTAAACTTACAAGAAAAGTATAAATAGAAAAAAAAAATTGACGAATTTTATCCTTTACGACTTTCATTTCAACATTTTTGTCTCAAACAGGAGTCCTCAAAAAAAAAGACGAGTCCATAGCTCCCATATTTACAGGAGGATTTTAATTATCTATACACCCAATTAAATGGTTGTTAATAGGCTACAAAACAGCTTAATAAATTCACGTATGGCTCCAAGGGCTTCAAGACTAAACTGTCAAAATATTTTTTTTCAAATGGGATTACATACTTTTTTTAGTAATTCTGATAGAGATTTTAATTCTGAAAACAACAGTGTATCACAAGTATAACTTCACATAAAAAAATAACACTAACTTTTGAAACAAATGACGAGCACCAAGCGAAAAGCTATCAAAATGCATTGCGTTATAATATAATAACCAAATTAAGGTAGCTGGAAAAACAAATGACAAATAATAACATGTAGGATTGCGCCGATATGCCGCCAATGTTTAGCGCAAAATAGAATATAGACGATAGTAGCGTTTTTTACATTTTTCTTTTGTGAATTTTTGGTATTTAAGTGTATACTTGTGATACATTGTTGTTTTCAGAATAAAAATCTCTATCAGAATTACTAAAAAAAATATGTAATCCCATTTGAAAAAAAATATTTTGACAGTTTACCCTTGAAGCCCATAGGGCCATACTTGAATTTATTAGACCATTTTGTAGCCTATTAACAACCATTCAATTTGGTGTACAGATAACTAAAATCTTCCGATAAATAACGGAGTTATGGACTCGTCTTCTTTTTTGGAGACATTCTGTATAATGAACGGTTATCGAGTTATTCTGTGAAAACGTGTTTTTTACACCTTTTATTCAAGATGACGGCTCGCTCTCATCGCCGCCGAGGTCGAAAATTTGGAAGTTTTCATAAGGGTCGCTACTCAAACAATTTACCTCACCTTTTGTAAGGCAACCATAATTTTTATCCCCCACTGACTGGGCTAAATACAGGCTCGGGCATGGTATACGCGCACGCGAGAAATCGCGACTTCTAATTAAAATAAAATTGTCGAAATTTTTCACACTTACCTGGCTATTGGTAAGGTACTTTTTATAATTTTTTGATAATTTTTCACTTACATGCCTATGTCAACATCATCTGATATTTCTCTTGACGAAAATGATAGTTTTTTTGAATTTAAATATCCTCAAGACTTAAGATTTCGTTTACGAACTACCCACTGGAAAATTAGTGACAAAGATTTAACCGACGCAGGTCCTTCGAACGTTAATATAAATCTTGACCAAAAATTCGGAAATGTCAAGAAATGTCACAATACAATTTCTGAAGATAAATTAGTTTTTCAATGTGAAGAGTGCAACAGGAACTTTAAAAATGAAAAGGGTCTTAAAATTCATAGAACAAGAATCCATGGAATAATGGGCCAATCTGTTTTGTGTGAATCATTTTCCTCAAAAAGTGATGAAACAAGAAGGAAGAATGAAACAATTAATCAAAATCCACCTACTTCCATGGATTATGAGAAACAATCCGGATCAGAAGATAGTCAACCTGATGGATCTCAACGATTAGGTTGTACTCTATGTCCTGGAAAATCATTTAAGGATAACAACAGATTGAAAATTCACGTAGATAAGTATCATGTCGATAATAATCTATCAACTTCTTCTACTTCTTCAACCGAATCAATAACAAAATTGTTAATTAATTTGAAACTTCAGTTACCAACTATTAGAAGATTGCCGAAAGCTTGTAGACATTTAGCTGCGGATAAATTAAGTTCCATTATTAATAATTGTCTTTCGACCAAATCATTATCATCCTTTGAGAATCTTTTGCTTTTTTCATATAGAGCTTTCAATGTAGCAGAGAAATCTGATAAGTCTTTGAATAAGCATATAAAAGAAAATCTTTCTAATTTTGAAATACCTCAAATACGAACTGGTTCTAAGAAACGTACAAATTTATCATAATTTATCATTAGCTAAGAAAGTAGAAGCAAAAGTAGCCGACTTTGATATCAGAGGAGCTGTTAAATTATTGTCCTCGGATGATTCATTAGCTTCATTCAACAAAGATGTTGCCGAAGAACTTAAAAAAAAACATCCTTCACCACCTCGCGAATTTTTTTTCCCAGACCCTTCCAAACCTGGAGACATTAGTTTAATAGTCAATGAGCAAAACGTTCGAGAAGCTATCAATTCATTTCCTGCCGGTTCTTCACCAGGTTTAGATGGGATGAGACCACAATACTTGAAAGATATCATATCTTTGTCAGCAGGTGAAGCAGGTCAGAAGGCACTAAGAGCTTTAACGAAACTGTGCAATTTTTTATTATCTGGGCAAGTTCCTTCAGAAATCTGCCATTTACTGTATGGTGCGTCTTTATGTGCCCTTAACAAGAAAGATGGAGGACTTAGACCGATCGCTATCGGAAACTGTTTGCGAAGATTGACCTCAAAGCTAGCCTGTTTTCAAAGTCGTAATATTGTAAATTCGTATTTATCTCCACACCAACTTGGAGTTGCAACTAAACTAGGATGCGAAGCAGCAATTCATACCACACGAACCTTTGTTAATAACGATCAAAACCGTGGCAAAGTTCTTCTTAAATTAGATTTCAAAAACGCCTTTAACTCAGTCGAACGGGATTGTATTCTGAAAGAAGTCCAATGTCATACCCCACTTCTGTACCCTTATCTTTATCAATGCTATAGAAATCCTTCAACTTTATTTTTCGGTAATCATTTAATTTCTTCTTCTGTTGGAGCCCAGCAAGGAGATCCCTGCGGTCCCATGATTTTTAGTCTTGTCATTCAACCAATTATTTTATCTTTGGATTCTCAAATGAATATATGGTATTTAGATGATGGAACCTTAGCTGATTACCCGGAAGTAGTTTTATCAGACTTTAAGAAAGTTATAAATTTATCTCAGGAAATTGGCCTTGAATTAAACTTTAACAAATGCGAGATCTTTTGCTGTTCTGGAGACACAGATTTAAAAGTCATAAAGGAATTTCAAAATTTAGCACCAGGCATTAAAATCTGTGACCGAGAAAGTTTATCTCTTTTAGGTTCTCCAATCTTTGACCAAGGTTTCAAAAACACCGTCGAAAAAACTATAATTACAGTTGAAAATCTTTTAAACAACGCTGAACTCCTTAACAGACACGTGGCTTATACTTTAATCAAAAACTCTCTTTTTATACCAAAATTTAATTTTTTATTAAGAACAACTCCATTTTGGAAATTTTCTAATTATGTTAATTCAATTGATTCTTCTTTAAAGTCTTGTTTAGAGAGAATACTTAATTTACGTTTAACTGATTTACAATGGCATCAGTCCACTTTACCGATTAGATTTGGTGGTCTGGGAATTCGTCGCATTTCCGATATTTGCCTCCCTGCTTTCCTATCTTCAATTAATGGGGTTAAAAAGCTTGTTTCTTTATTACTAAACTCAAAGGATAATGAGCTTAATATTCACCATTATGATGAAGCTTTAGCAGTCTGGGGTGTAGCAAATGAGAACGAAATACCAACAATCCCACAATTTTAGAATAATTGCCAATGACTTAATCTTTAATTCACCTAGAGACTTGGCTCGTTTTAAGGCTTTGCAATGCAGAGAATCAGGATCTTGGTTACATGCAATACCTTCTCCTAATATTGGTACTCTTTTAGATAACACTTCCTTCCAAGTTTGTATTGGTTTAAGATTGGGTTGTAATCTTTGTACACCTCATATTTGCAAATGCAACGCGAAAGTTGACGAAATTGGCACCCACGGTCTAAGTTGTTTCAAAAACAGTGGTAGATTTTCAAGACACACTGAAATTAATTCCATTATCAACCGGTCTTTAACTTCAATTCATGTGAATTCAACTTTAGAACCAAACGGACTGTCTCGGGATGACGGAAAACGCCCAGATGGGATGACTTTAGTACCGTGGATTAAAGGTCAACCTTTGGTTTGGGACGCTACTGTTGTAGATACACTTGCAGACAGTTACGTATTGAAATCATCTGAAGTCTCAGGTTTTGCCGCTGAAATGGCTTGCAAACGCAAACATAGCAAATATAGTTCAATCATTTCGTCAAACTACGTGTTTAAAGGTTTAGCATTTGAAACCTTAGGCCCTTGGTGCAAAGAAGCCATCGTTTTCATTAATGTCATCGGAAACCGACTTATCGCGGAATCAGGCGATTCAAAATCAAAGAAATTCCTTTTCGAGAGGATTTCCCTTGCCATTCAACGTGGAAACGCTGCAAGCATTCGGGGCACTTTTCCAGATTCCGCAATATTATCGGAAATTTTTGTATTATAAAACAAAAATGTTTATGTAATTATGTTATTAATATAGCACTATTTCTTTAAAAAAAATAAATAAATAAATTTCAACCAAAAAGTCAAATTCTGATTTTTATACTGTCCTACCCAGATTCACTTCCTATAATTATTTACAACATCAGCGGAAAAAAACACCAATAAACGCAGTTTTACATTTCAACTTTCAAAATCATTTTTATTTATGGCCTGATAGTTGTGTTGTCGTAAATTTAGGTTGACAATGGGAACTGTCAATTTTATGGCAAAGCTGTAAGTAAAAGGTTCAAAACGGCCGGCTAGTAGTGAATGATCCTTTTGTTGGCAAATTATACATACCATTTTGTCATAAATCACGCGTCTGATTTGCCTTTAAATAAAAAAGCGAATTATTTAGCCAACCAACTCAAAATTTGTAATTGTGCCACCAGGGTTTGATGCTATAGCAGGTACAGATTCATTTAGTGTAAAAATTTTATAGGTAAATTCCGGCCTTATTTATTAACAAACAATTTTCAAAAATTGTCAAATATACCTTATAATTAGTTATGTATATAAAATTTCGACAATTTTATTTAATTAGAAGTCGCGATTTCTGGCGTGCGCGTATACGGTGCCCGAACCTGTATAGTACAATACAAGTACGGAAACACAAACTCACTGATAAAGCTCATGATTTAAAGATTTTGTTGATATCAGTGTCTCTAGAGTTGTCGGAAGAACACTGGGTTATAGTCACAATTCAGGATTCCCTTTGAGTCTTGGTGCTGAACATAAGCAGTAGCAAGACATCAATGTGAAAGTGGTGGAAAATAGCACAAAACCCAAGAAAGCATGGATTGATCCACAATATACAGAGTTATACTAAAGAGTTTTCCTGTAGAAAAGAATTGCAGAACAAGTTAGGCAAAAGGGTTTCATATAGTGAAGAGGTGAAATCCTTTTGCTGTTATTTGTGTTCTGTTGATATTCTTGTATCTCAATTACTTCTATAATCCTTTTTTCGTTTCAGAAAACTGATGAAGACATTGGTGAAATGTTCTCAAAGAGAATTTGATGTCTACTTTAGTTCTGATGTTTGGCAACTGCTGAATCAAATCAGAAATCTGATTTTAGATAACGTTCATGTTCCTAAGAAAGCAATTTACCTAACTAAAACTCCATTTCCCCAAATTACTTATTCTCACTACGTGAACATGGATTATTGTAGAAGCCCTTGAAGATGGTTTCCTATCTTTGTCCTTGGAAGAGTTGCAGGCACAATTGGCAAAACTTGTCTGGACATGGTTGATTTATTTTTTCAATACTGAGAACTTGAACGAGGGAGTCTATTGCTGATTATTTTTGTCATCAGATTTTAATCATAAACTCGGATTTTTTATTATTTTTTTGTAATGTTATAACGACCTTATCATAACTATAGGGTGAAATAATGAAAGTAGCATCAACATAGTGGAATCATATTTTGGATTAACTTTTAGGTGACTATCGGGTCTATTCTGTAAGGACCCTTGGTTAAAAGTTAAACGTTAAGACAACGGTTAAAAATTCTTAACCCATTGCGCTATTCTCTAAGCTAAATTTTAACCAAAATCGTTAAAATTTAACTCAAGTTGCTATTTTTAGCGGGTGGTCATACCATGCCGTTAAAAATTAACTTATGCCAAAACGGTCCCAAACTAGCTATAATGACGTTCGCAATGAATATTCTTTTGCTGCATGAATTGGAAAGAAAGCGACAAATGTAAGTATACAGTGTGTCCAAAAAGTCTGGAGACACACCAATAAAATGGAAACGAATGATTTTCGAAAAAAAGGCAAAAACATGTGAACTAGCGTTTTCAAAAACCTTTCTGCTGA
This sequence comes from Tenebrio molitor, assembly GCF_963966145.1. Lineage (NCBI taxonomy): Eukaryota > Metazoa > Arthropoda > Insecta > Coleoptera > Tenebrionidae > Tenebrio > Tenebrio molitor. The sequence continues at coordinate 16,402,353 of NC_091054.1, forward strand.
TGGTATCTGTTTGCTGTTTTTGATCACCTTGAAAGAGTTATGATATCAGAGGTTTTTTTAAATGACAATGTCGCATTTTTACTACCGTTTTTAGTAGATTTTTAATTGTCTACCCGACGGTTAAAAAATGTTCAATTTACATAAGAAATTTCCTGAAAAATCAATTTTTTTATAACAATAACTTTTTCAAGGTCATCGAAAAGACCGAAAAGAAAATATCAGCAAAAATCTTTTTTTCAAAAATTATGCGTTTCGTTTTCATTTGGGTGTTCCCAGACTTTTTGGACACACTGCATACCACAAACCGGTTATTAAATCAAATATGCAATTTCCGCAAAGTTTACGGACTTTTCCTGTAATTGTAAACAAGAATTAATTAATTAATAATAGATTTTTTGAGAGGTAGGCAACCAATAAAACACGACTGTGTATGGCAAGTATCCATATGTGTACGATTAAGCTAAGAGAGACGTTACGATAAAACAAAAGACGAGGTAGCAATCTTGATTTGTTTTCTTGTTGATCACTCTGTATTATTTAAGTAACACCAAACAAGAAATAATATTTGGATTTCTGCAGTTGCTGCAACAGAACTAATCTTGACAAGTACAATACTGCCTCTTTCTACAAGTATTTATTAAATGGCAATACATGTAGTTAGGTATTTCCATTAAATTTCAGAGGGGAAAATGTGGAGGATAATTTAGAATTTGGAAGTATTCCATTGCCCCTTTAATGCATAATGTCGCAAGAATAATTAATACATAAAATAAATAAGAAATAAAAATAAAATAAGAAAATAACAAAATGTTTTCATCTTCAGTGTATAAACGATATATAAGAAAAAAAAAGCTACATGTCTGACGTCAGGAATTAATTAATTTCAAAATGTATGTCATACTCTCAATAACAACAACAACAGGTTTATATAAAAACGTGTAACTGAAGTTATCTTATAGGGTATTACAAGAAAATGGTTGAACAAGCAGGACGTACTGCTTATCATGGCAAGAATAACGATCAAGCTGAAGAGGAAGTTGTTTATAACGATTATTTTGTTGTCTCAAGAGTTTCTCGATACTTGCTTTTAGATTTTGCTGATGCCCTTCTCGTACCTCACACAAAAAGGATTTGATTCCAAAAATGCATCGGCAAGAATGTGGCGAAGCTTTAACCACTGGTTGAATGTACCAAAGGACAAACTAAGTCTAGTGACAAGTATTTTGGAGAGATTGTACAGTGCTGTCCTTTTGTATAAATATTTACTAGATAGAAATAGCAATTATTATTTTTATCAAATTTCAGACTGGACGATGTAGAGGATGATTCAGAACTTCGTAGAGGTATTCCAACTGCCCATTTAATACTTGGTACTGCAAGGACACTTAACGCCGCAAATTACGTCACGTTAATTGAAATAATGAAGCTTGTTGATCTTAAAGAACCAAAGGTAGTGAAGTTGTAAGACTCGTAAGTCTCATATCCAATCTATTTCAGGTTATTGACTATGTTATAGAAATGGGACTTGGAGTGAGTAAAAGTCAAGGATTGGGGATCTATTATCGAAATAATTTTATTTGTCCAACAGAAGACGAATATATTGAATTTGCTTCTGGACGTAAATTACAATTACTTGCATCCTTTTAAAATTACTTATTGCATTATCTTACAGAATTTAACTCTATGTTTACATTTGTAGTTCGTCTACTGCAACTCTTTAGCGACAATAAAACAACAGATTTCACCGTACTGATACAGAAATTGTCTTTATTTTGTCAGATTTACAACGACTACTTAAGTCTCCACTCCAAGAAGGTAAAAGCAACGACCTTTCATAATCAAAGTTCTTCATCTACACATTTTACTTAGTACGCAACACTGAAAACTTTTTGCGACGATGTCACTGAAGGAAAATTCAGTTTCCCGATAATCCACGCTATTCACAGTCAACCCAATGATGATAAGATCCTGAGTATTCTTTTCATTGTTTTAGTGTGTAATTACTGTTTTTCAAATGTTGTATCATGTCTGCTAACTTAACTAAAAAAATTAGATATACTGAAGCAGAAAACCAAAGATACTGAAACGAAGAAATATTTTGTGCGTTTACTTGAAAAATTTGGAAGTTTCGAATACACCATAAAGGTATTAGAAAAACTGAGGGATGAAGCCGTAGAAGAAATGAATAGGATCGGTGGAAATTCGCATTTGGAAGAAATTTTTGAATTGATTTTAAATAATATAGATAGTGAAGTTTATTTTGATTGTTAAAAATAAATCAACAAAGAATTACATTTTTAATGGGAGACAATTTTTACCAGCACATAGGTACTTAGAAGGTTTCAGTAGAAATTTAAATTGTAAAATTCCATATTGTCTCGATAGTTTGCACTGACTTTCATTTTTAAATTCAACGTTTCAAATGGAACCTTTTCTCTATTTTCTCATTCATCAATAAATAGTCCATTTACCCGACGCTTGATAAAGTAATACATATTTCTATTCGCTTTTTTATTTACACACATTACTCCTACAAAGCTAGAAATATGAACTTTAATTTCCCAAATAGTCATTCAATCCACATTGTTCACTTATACGATTCTACTCGCATTTCTAATAAAAATACATATAATGACATAGTATATCCCAAGTGCAAAATTTTTTATCGGAAATTTTTTTGCTGATGAACGAAAACATCCATAACTGAGGTCAGAAGACCAATTATTAGCAAATAAGAGCACGAGACGAAGTCGAGGGCTTTGATTTGATAATAATTGGTCGTCTGACCGAATAATTTATGGATGTTTGAGTTCATTAGCAAAAAAATTGCCGATATTAAAATTTTGCACGAGGGGTATACGGCTGATTATTTCCTGAATAGAATGAAACCAAACGCATTATTTCCAATCCTTTTTATTCAAAATAATTTAAAAAAAATCAGGTACCGACATTTTTCGTCAGATTATTGCACATGTGCATTTTAGAGAAATTTTATCGGGTTATTTTTTGTTTTCTCGTTTTGATTGGTCAATATTTGTCACGCAATTGGTTGCCAAACACATGAAGGAAATAATCGTCATAAGAAGGTTACCTACTGCTGGTATTGAAATCAAACTAATTGAAATAATAGTTATTTTTCGGCCTCCGTCTAGAAAAACTGATTTTCCATTCGTCTAAATCCTCTGGAAAATATTATTTCCCTGTGTTTAGTTTACCTGAACTTGGCTTGAGGCGTCGGGCATCAGCCACCCTACCCCCGCCTCGTAGTTATAATGGGTGTTCAAGTAATATTCTGGTAGCATCACCTATGGAAACCTTTTATTTTGAAAAACGGATGTGGCAGCGTTAAAATACGACATAACCTCACTATAAAATAACAGCATGACACGAACTATGATAAAAAAGTAACACAATTACAATTCACGCACAATATTCAATATTCTTTAGTTCAGTTCGAGAGTCAATGATTAGGCCTTCTAAGACTAATTGTGAAAAAAAAAATATTATGTTTAATGAGTCTTATCAGTTGATAAAATGTCTAAAAGAATAGTTAATAGTATTGAAAAAAAAAAATATAAAATACTGACCACAGTGAAACACAGTTCCCCAGTTCTGCTTAGTGCTTATCGCATTTATTATTTACACCGCTCAGTCCGCCAACTTAATATCTTAATTTCCAGCTTCGACGGGAATCACGCAATTCTTAATATAAAACGGCGATCCAACCTGTGAATCTTCAGTTCATCCATAGAAGACAAACAGAAACAAGTCAAGATGCAGAAACAACTCATTGTCTCAATTCTCGCATTCGCCTCTTTGGCGTTTGCCACGGCGGACAATAAAATTCCTCCTCCCAAACCGGAAGATGGTCAAAGGTAAAGTTGACCCAATTTTGTCAAAAACGCTTGTTTGAATCCTAATCTTCTTTAGGGAAACGAAATGGAAGGTGGAAGATCCCGGAATCATAAATCTTCAGCACCGCGAGAAGCTTTATGAAAGTGGTCCCCACCGATTCGACGCCACTGCTGCTTATAAGAAGAACTTTGTTGACAAAATGGATCCTGCCAGGACCATTGCGAGAGTCGACTACAAATACCTTCCAGGAGATACTAGTCTGGGTGTACAAGCCGAAAACATTCAGCGCTTCGGTACTGTATTGTCTGCCGAAGCAACACGTAATCTCTACAAGGATCGAAAGAGTTCTTTGGATGTTGGTGTCAACTACGGACAAACTTTTTCACCGTTTGTCAGAAGCGAACCTTTCTTTGGAGGATTCGTCAGAGGAAGATTCTAATTTATTAGTGAAATAGAATTTTGCCAAGCTCTTGCCGTAGACAATTGCTCAATTTTAAATTAATTTACTTAACTGTTCTTACGTTTGTTTATTAATTAATTTATTAATTCAAATACAATAATTATTTTTATCTATGTTTTCTATATTTGGAATAAAAGTAAAAACCCTAAAAGTTGTTATGATTCATTTACATTTAACCCTCTGTTACTTTTAAAACTGCAAGGTGCAAATTAGACCGACAGCGAAGTAATTTCCAGCGTTACATGATAAATATCTGGTATTTTTTTAAATTTCACCTCAAAGTTGGCGTTGAAGAGTCGATTGTGAACGCACTATACGAATTACGAATCACGGATCAGCTGTTCAAATGTTATGTTTTTACACGAGTGGTGCGTTCACAATCGACTCTTCAACGCCTACTTTGAGGTGAAATTTAAAAAAACACCTGACAGTATTATGTTAAAGATTAAAAATATTTCTGTTCATAATATCTCGGGTATAATTCTGGTACATCAACACGACTATTCGGGGAAAACAGTGACTTGTAAAAAGTAAATAAAAACTTAATGTAGGAATTATAGAATACTGAACAAAACAACAAGACACTTTTACTGTGACTATTTATTAATGGGAAAAATATCTCACCTACAATGATTTACAATTTATTCTAAAAATAAATAATACTTAGATATTGCTAACCTGAAATAATAAAACGTGAGTAAACTACAATCACAACAAAACATTTCCACCACAATCCTTCTTGAGATCAATTGAACTCCATCACTTCAATTCTGAGCTAAAGTCCTTATTAGAGACAATTGCACGGACGTCAGTTACCGAAAACTCCTCACAAACTCAGTGAAGTACCTCTCTCAACTCGGTACTTTCTCTTGCAACAAACGCCTTGCAAATCATTTCATTCGGAGAACAACAAATACTCAAAGTCGCTGCTCTCTGTCTGGCAATGGCCATGACCTTACTTTACGATATCGTTCAAGACGAGCAACATTAAGATTATTATTTGGAACTGGTTTGAATAAAGAAGGTAAGTCGATTGATAAGGTCTTAATTTCAGTGACATCAAGACACTGATATGGGGTGTTAGAACAATGTAATTTCTATAGAAAACAACTCTTTCAGGTGGCTGGTCCGGAAACAATTGCAGATATTTTAAGTGATGGAATGTGACGCCCAGCTTTACCCATTGCACAGTGCACAGTATGTACTTGCAAATGGTACTTACTGTCGCTTTACTTTGCATCAAGGTACTCTTCTACTTTTCTAGAGAGTAAAGGTAAAAAAGAAATCTTGACCTCTTTCGAAAATGCGTCAAAATCTACATTCTGAGTAATTTGGAACAAGATTTCTCAAGAAATCATAAAATATTGATCGCACAGCGTTATTAGAATTGATTCCAGATATCAATTCGTATTCGACTTGATTGAGGATAAGCCAAAATGATGTAATTTTTTTAAGTCACATTCCAATTGTCGCTAGATTATCTTGATAATAAATCCAATTATGCCCCTGAACGATTTATTTAGAGTCGCTCTTTACAAAGTCGTATAAAAGAGAAACAAACAGCGAGGATAAAATGCCATCTTGCCAAATGACCTAATTTTGAGAAAATTTAATTTAACTTTAAAGAAGGTGCTAAAAAAATTAAATACATAGACATATTTATATCTCAGGTGTTAAAAGTGTCTTTTTCTCCCTTGGGTGATTAGGACTGCAGGAGCAAATGATACACTTTCCTCACTTGTCACACAAATTTAACTACTTATAAATGATTACTAAAAAAAAAGAAATATTATATTAATAATACTACAATATAGAATATAGTCTAAGGGAGTCCGTTTCGGCTCAGGGACGCGAGGGTTGCGGGTTCGATTCCGACCCAGGGCAAAAAAAAAGGCTATATTCTATCTCGTGATTCAGAAGTCACGTTAAGCCATTGGTCCCGGTCCCGGTAACAACTTTTGGTTTACAATCGATCATCGATAAATGTAGGATTTGCGGAACTGAAGGGAAAACCATTGAACACATCATTTCTTCTTGCACCGTTTTGGCTCAAAGCGATTAAGCGAATATAAAAAACGTCATGATATATTCGCTAAAATTATACACATGAATTTAGCTGTTAAATTCAATTTATTAAAGGATACACAACCACATTACATTTATAAACCAGAAAGTTGTTTGGAAAATGACAATTACAAATTATATTTTGATCGCACAGTTTTAACTGACATTCACATTCAGCATAACAGACCAGACATTATTATTTTAAATAAACAACAAAAGCAAGCATATCTTTTAGATATAGCTGTTCCAAATTCCCATAATATAACACAGACATATAACACAAAAATTAATAAATATTTAGAGCTCTCCGTTGCTATGAGAAATCTTTGGAGTTTAGAAAAAATTTCTATTTTACCACTTACAATTTCAGCAACGGGACTAGTACCGCAATCTCTTTTTAAAAATTTAAAAATTCTGGATTTAGAGAACACATTGGTAGTTGAAATTCAAAAAGGTATATTATTGTACTCATGTCATATCGTGAGGAAATTCCTTAACATCGACACAGAACATAATACACAACAAAGTCAAAATGCGGAGGCGAGACGCCGGTAATTATGTTGATAAGTACTGCAGTATTACTTGATAGTAATATCCGTAATAGTGTATGTACTCCGGCAAAATTGCCGTGCCGCCGGGTGGCTGAGGGATAGCAATAAATTGTAAATCTAAGAAGATTCTTTATTAATCATTACTTCAGTTTCGAATACTTAATTTTTTTGTGGAAAAACTTTAATTACATTTATATGAAATTAATGACTCAAATGAAAAAAAAAAGATGTATGTACTATCGCGGCCATCCAAAAGTGAACGTTTTTTTTTTATAGTTTGATATTTACTGTAAATCATAGGCGTCCTAAAATGTCAAAGTTTGACACTAGCGATAAAAATTTATTGAAACTATTTGTTTCAAATGCCACATCTCTCGCCGATGCAGACAGCTAGGGCTATTGCAAAGCTAGAAGAAAATTGCAAGATTGTAAGACTTGCATCTTCAATATAAAGAGGGGTTGGCAAGAAAATAGGCTTGAGAGGGCAATGCGAATAGGTGTTGGAAAGGTTTTTTAACTAAAGTTTACTTTCACTTTAATAATGTAATAATTACTTCCCAGTCTCATTTTTATTATTACAACTTTTTATTATTAAAATAGTAACGCCTGCTGCACGAACGCCAATGAATACAGCCTGATTTAATCTAACGAAAAATACGGAAATTTTCGCAAGCTATCGTTCACTTTTGGATGGCCGCGATTGTACATACATACAGGGTGTTTCTGAAATAAGTACTTTAATTTTAACTGGTAATAGAACTCATCAAAAGGAACAACTTTTCTCTCTGCCATTTTGGCGAAAAACGTTGCGTAGTGGCTTAAAAAAATAGGAAAGATTTTCCTAAAACCGTTCATATCTCCAAAACTAAGCTACCTAAAACGTGAAACAACTAGATTCTTACGAAGTGGATTTTTTTGCTATACGGGTAGATTTCTTTGAATTTCAATTTCTGCGTTAAAACACGTTTTCTGGATGAAAACGTTTTTTTCATATTAGCGCTGATCTCAATTAGCCATTGCAGTATTTAGTGGCGTAGGGCTATTTTAGTGAAAAATCTCTCAATTTTTTTCTTTTGGAATTAAACATCGTTTTTCGGCAAAATGGTAGGTAGAAAAGTTGTTCCTTTTGACGAGTTCTATTACCAGTTAAAATTAATGTACTTATTTCTGTTACACGTTGTATATTACAATAAATTTTGCATTAGGGAGGCAATGAATGACATAATATTAAATTAAAACATTAAAATGTGATAAAAATATAAAATTGACAAACGAATAATTAGCGATAAAGACCTTTTAGATTTTTTGACATTTGAAATTTCATTAATTAATCGCAATGTTTGTGTATTAAATATTTAATTAGCCACACAAATAAAAATTACAACAAAATAGTGAAATTTATATTTTATATTTATTTTTGCTATGATAAATAAACAGTGTAATCAAACTGAAAATGATGATTACTCCATTACTTAATTTCAATATAGTCTCTAATCCGTAAAGGTCCTGTGTAGATTGAAAAAATAAAAACCCGTTCTTTAATTTTTGTCAGTGGTTCAAAAGGAAAAGTTATTCTCATATAATCCAACGTATTACAAATAATTTCTCTGGTTTGACCATGAATAACTTTCTTATTGCCAATCTGCTACATTTCTGTGGAAATCACGAACGTCTTTGATAAATTTGACACTGACAATATAATTTTGTGACATTTCTCAGTCTTTTGTTTCCGCCATCAAATATGAAAATATCTATAGTTCAACACTACTTGATAGGAATTTCGGCAATTATAAATAAATCCTGCCTCGATGCCGTGCCCCCAGTTTTTACTGAAATTGTCATTTCTCTTAAGAAAAACTTCAAATATTGGTCCTTGATTGCCCTTTGGATCAGTGGCGGCTGGTCTGGGTAGGCAGGGTAGGCAGTGCCTACCCAAAATATTCAAAGCGAAAATGAAGAAATTACGTCTAATAGATTAAAAAAAAAAACAATTGCTGAATTTAATCTTAATCTAAGTTCTATGCAGAAAACCGTGAATAATTTGTTTTGTTAAATTATTATTAATTCAACGTTGCGCGTCAGTTTAGCTGGAAAGTTGAACGAAGGCAGGCGAGCCCACCCTGGATTATGGCCGACGAAGCTAGTGCGTACGTACGATTCTATCAGTTTCTGTGTTCTCTCGCGTCAACTCGAGCCGAGAGTACGACTAGGCTCTCGATCGCTGTTTGTTGTCCGGGTGGGCTAGCCTGCCCTGGCAGTCCAAGCGTACCAGCGTACACACGTGCACATGCTGTTATACGAGTTTGATAGCGTCTAATGCATTACTGAAAAGATTTTTTTTCACGAATAAAACAAGACAACAGTGTCATCGATCATATGTTTACCTTTTTTTTAGATTGTGATAAAGCCAGACAATAAATTTTATACTGTTTCGTGTATTTGTATTTTTATTTGTCAATACTAATACATAATACAGGGTCATTCTAAATGATTGTAGTCGAAGTAGGCCATGCCCATGTTATTACGTTTTTGCCGCTTTCATGTGAACTGTCAGTTGTGTCGCTGTCACTGTCATTTTTTACATGAAAAGTGCGGTGATGAGATTTTTATTTATTTTTGTTAAATTAACGATTGAATCCAGAAATATTGAGTTGTTCTACAATCAATTTTAAAAATATTGAGTTGTTTTGCACCCAATTTAACACATCATTTTGATGATTTTTTTATGTGGAGCGGCTACCATAAATTTTACATTCAGTTTTCACGCCTACTTCGACTACAATCATTTAGAATAACCCTGTACATACTATCTAATAATAAAATATTTCAGATTTAATTAAATCTGAAATAAATGTTAAAAATAAAAACTAGGAAGGCGCAATCAAGAAAGAAAGACCGTAAATTTTGAAATTTATTTATATAAAAATACCCATAGCCTAATAGGGTACTGGACACTTGAATTTTACTTATAATTTAATGAGCCTTATATCAGTTACTAGAAACAGCTTACATTGTAAATCAATATGAATCATATATGTACAAATAGTGTGATCTTAAGCTGTAGGCGATCGGACCTACCGTAACCAAGTGCAGCTAGGCCTGCCTTACTGAAACTCGGACGCGCACATTGTCATAATATGATGAAAAACAAATAGTTCGAAATTTAAATAAACCATGTCCTGATCTGGTAAATTTACTTTATAATGAAAAGAGACGGTGCACGCGCATGTTTTCAACTTCGTGGTATCAAAAGTGTCAATGGATTTCTGGAAGCATAAACAAGAATAGATTGTATTGTTGGTATTATTTATTATTTTGCGAAAACACACGGAGTCCCTGGAATTCAACCGGTTATAATAATTTGAAACAATTAGAATTTGCAATGTCAATCCAGAAACACGAAATTTCGAAAGAACACGTACACGCGGCCTTAAAATTCAAACTTTTTGGAAAACAACAGAGCATTGCAGCTGCGTTAGATTCGGGACATCGGGTAAGCATTTTGAGACATTACGAAAAAATGAAAGAGAATCGGGATATTTTAAAACGTTTAGTCGATATGACACTCTATTTATCGACACAGGAATTGGCGTTTCGTGGTCACGATGAAACAGAAACGTCATTAAATCAGGGCAATTTTAAAGAGCTCGCGAAACTTTTAAGTACTATGGCGGACAATAAATTTAGGCCGGCAAATTTCTGAAATTTCAAAAAAGTCAATGCAAGCGACCATTTATTGTCATTATGACTGATGTGTCAGTTTGTCAAACTGAAGGTTTTTCAAGCTGTTTGGCGTTTCCTTCGCCCTTTTCATAACTTACAGATCATGAGGCACTAGCATACCTGATTTGTAGTAGCACTTCTCTCTGGTGCACGCTTCTTTTCCCGATTTTAATTTTGATTATCGCTGTCACGATGACAAGAATGACAAAAATCGAAAATGGGGTTAGTTGAACATAATGCCAGCTTCACATTTTGATGTCAAGCCAATGACAGGCCGGCCTAAATTTATTGTCCGCCATAGTACGTATGATGAAAAATTTTAAACTTTTATAAACGAATATTCTGTATTTAGCGGTTTATCAAAAACCATTCAGAATGAGTTAATTGAAAGCATCACGAAAGTGATAATAAAAACCATAGAATCAGAAGTAGATAAATCTGTTTGTTTCTCGTGGCAAAAGGTCGAAAGGCAGATGATCTTTTTAACTTATTGACAACGACTTTTAGTAGATTCAATCTTCTACAAAAATTGGTAGGTCAAACGTATGACGGAGCTTCAGTGGTTTCAGTAATGGCAAGAGAGCAGTCAAAAATTCGTTCAATAGCTCCCCAAGCAAAGTTCACAGATTGTTATGCCCACAGACTAAATTCAATATTACGGGACGCTTCAGGTAAAATCAAAGAGTGTCGAATATTTTTTTGCTAATGTTGCCGGATTTTCAAGTTTTTTTTCAAAATCAACGAAAAGGACCAAATTATTAGATGATGACTTAGGGTTAATTGTGTAAAATGACAAAAAAAAAGTGCATATGTATAATGGTATACATTAATCCTTATGCAGGGCCTAAGTGCCTACCCAGATTTTTTTAGTACGAGCCGCCACTGCTTTGGATCGAATTTAAAAAATATATCAATCAGAATCTATCCCCCCGAATTAACAAAGTAACAAATAGGGCATGATTTCTATTTGATATATTTATTTTTGCTAATGTTACAATAAATAAATCATGTTGTACAAAAATAAATTACGTTTTCCATAAGTTATAAATCTGGGAAAATAAAAAATAAAAATTAAATTATTATTGTAGGAGTATTTTCCATTCCACTAGACGATAGCAAATGGAATTTCCGCACGAACTAAGTAAAGAACCCCCTTCATCTCAGTACTTGCATTCTCAATAAAATGGATTCACTAATATCAACTTTCATCAGTTCATCCAGAACCGTCTCAGAAAACAACAAAATGCAAAAAGTACTAATTGTTGCATCTCTCTGCTTGGCTGTGGCCTTGGCCTCGTCTTATGATCTCGTGCAAGACGAGCAAGGTCAACATTATTATCTAGTACCGGTGTCTCGTGTAAGAAGGTAAGTTTCAATTTTTCTTTTATTTTCAACGGTTTTTCAAAAATATGTTTTTTCAGGGAAACCAAATGGGACATTGAAGATCCAGGAAAGTTGAAAATTCAACACAGTGGTACCATTTTCAACAACGGCGACCACGAATTAAAAGGTGAAGCTTATGGTTCTAAGAGTTTGGTTGACAGACGTGATCCTGCAGTCTTCGGTGGGAAGCTGGATTACAATCACAACTCTGGATCTGGTCTTAGTGTGTCAGCTCTACATAAGGAACACCGTGGTACTAGAGTTGGAGTCGAAGGGAAATACAATCTGTACAGGAATGGACCTTTCCATGCAGATATTTCTGGCAAATACGATAGAACGTATGGTGGTGCATCGTCCAATCCGTCTTTCAGTACTCATCTAACCGGAAGAGTAGATTTTTGAAAATAGTTCAATGACGTATTTTGTTATTTATTAATTTATTGTTTACTAGTGTACAAAATTTAATGTGCCAATGATGTTTAAATTGAGCTGTCGTATTAAATCCTATTAATTTAGTTTATTTTATTTATTGTTAATTATGACTGTAATAAAAAATTCTAAAGAATAAATAATTAATGCAGAGTCATTATAAATGATTGTCCCATCGCAGTAGGCGTTGGTGCCGTAGTTAAATGTGCAGCAAGCCTCATAACATGAGTGAGACTTGTATCGCCGATAGGTGGCGATACTGGCGACAGTGGAAATCTGTCTACAAGTTTGTTTAAAGTTGCGAGGCTGGCGGCACATCCAAAATGTGTGTGAATTTTCAACGCCAACTGCGATGGGACAATCATTTATAATGGACCTTGTACAATATATGTATTGTAAAGAAGCTACGAAGGTTATATAAAACATTGTCATGGTAAATACTGCTTTTTTAATATTTTCATTAAACTTACCAATTTTGTTTCTTGTCAGTAAAAGAACATTAACAATTTTTTGAGATGTATGACAATTTCTTAAATTGGCAGGTGCGATATTCTAATAATATAGATAAATAAGGAAATTAGAATAATATGCTGACTACAAATTACAGAGTAAAATGCAGTTGTCTTCATTAAAAACATTTGGAGGCAGTATCAACACAGTTACAGTTTAATATTAAATTTACAAACATAATGTAACTGTGTGCAAAAATGATATATTTTTAAAAATGTTGGTTCATATGAGAAGCAAATAAAGCAAGCGGTACTCGTGATCGCTTCTTTCTGGTGATATTTTTCAAAACGAGGAAGCCCAAAATAGTACTGCTCACAAATAGGAACGTAAATAGATGTTTAATAAACAAGATGTTAGCTGTAAGTGACTACGTTATTAAACAAGTTGGACATGGAAGATCTAGGAAAATCGGTTGTCGAACACAATGGTACCATTTACAAAGATGGCGACCCAAACATAGGGATCAAGCTCATGGCTCAAATAATTTGGCTGATCTGGGATCCTCTAGAGTTGTCGGAGGAAAACTAGATTACAGTCGCATCTCAGGATCCACTCTGAGTCTGGTACTGAACATAATTGATATAGAGACACCAACGTAGACGTGCTACGAGAATACAATTAGTATAGGATATAATTTAGTACGAATGGATTCAGAGCTTTTAAACGTCCCAGAGAATCTTGTGAACATGCTCCAACCTTTAGATCCAAGAAAGCATTTATTTGGTTTATGATATGATTCTCCACTATCTACAGAGTTACGCTAGGAAGTTGTGACTTTTGTGTAGATTGTCTAGAAAGCATTTTGCATCACGCAAAGTTGATATTCTTGAAGACATGTTTTAACTAAAAACGTGTTGGGAAAATACGTACTTACTGTTACTACGTGAACATGGAATACTGTAGAAGGTCTTGGATAGAAAAAGGCAGCGATTGTAAAATTTTCGTCGATGATTTCAATATCGTTGGATATCTTAAGTAATCTTTCGATTAGATGTCGTGTGAGTTGTAGCCACTATCAACAAAACTTGTCTGGACATTTTTGATCTCTTTTTCAATACTGAGGATTTGTCAAATGGCTACGATACGAGGAATATGTGAGTTCAGTGCTGATAATTTTTGTCATCAGACTATTTTAATGATAGATGGTTGAATTTTCATTGTACATTTTTTTGTAAGGATGCTGGGTGAGGTAATGAAAGGATCTTCAACAGATGAAGACTTATTAAACTGTATTGTAATATTGATCTTTACTTTGTATGTAATCAAATTTGCTTACTATTTGGGTCATTAAATTTATTTAAAAAAATAATACAAACATGTATATTGTATAGTGAAAACTTGTTTCATAAAGAGCACTTCAAAAATTGTATTGTAAATTCTATAATCTAAATTCATATTGTTATTTTGACCTTTTGATAGCAGTCGATCCACCTGAAGCTAAAAATATATTATAGGTCTTATCAGTTGATAAAATGCCTAAAAGAGTAATTAATAGCATCGTCAACAAAAACAAATACTGACCACTGTAAAATACAGTTCCCCAGTTCTGCTTAGTGCTTATCGCATTTATTTACACCGCTCAGTCCGCCAACCTATTCTCTTCGTTTCCAGCTTCGACAGGAATCACGCAATTCTTAATATAAAACAGCGATCCAACCTGTGAATCTTCAGTTCATCCATAGAAGACAAACAGAAACAAGTCAAGATGCAGAAACAACTCATTGTCTCAATTCTCGCATTCGCCTCTTTGGCGTTTGCCACGGCGGACAATAAAATTCCTCCTCCCAAGCCGGAAGATGGTCAAAGGTAAAGTTGACGCAATTTTGTCAAAAACGCTTGCTCGAATGCTAATCTTTTTTAGGGAAACGAAATGGAAGGTGGAAGATCCCGGAATCATAAATCTTCAGCACCGCGAGAAGCTTTACGAAAGTGGTCCTCACCGATTCGACGCCACTGCTGCTTACAAGAAGAACTTTGTTGATAAAATGGATCCTGCCAGGACCATTGCGAGAGTCGACTACAAATACCTTCCAGGAGATAATAGTCTGGGTCTACAAGCCGAAAACATTCAGCGCTTCGGTACTGTATTGTCTGCCGAAGCAACACGGAATCTCTACAAGGATCGAAAGAGTTCTTTGGATGTTGGTGTCAACTACGGACAAACGTTCTCACCGTTTGTCAGAAGCGAACCTTTCTTTGGAGGTTTTGTCAGAGGAAGATTTTAATTTATTAGGGAAATAATTTTGCAAAAGGATACCTCTAGATTCATTTATTTATTAAAAAATTATAAATTATAATTATTATGTTAAAAGATATTTAAGTTGTTATCTTGTAACCAGGTATATTTTTCATTAATTCAGATAAATTAGTTAGTTCCTTTTTATGTGCCATTAAAGAAATATCTTTTATCCTGTTCGAGCGTTAAACAGTGTTACAATAAAAATCTGTTTCTTTTATAAATACTCTTTTAATTTTCAAAATATTGCTTTGCGAAACCTCAACAGGAAGTATATATTTCTTCCATCGTTTTAAAATGGAAAGCATGGTACATATCCTCTCCCTAGCAAGTAATAGTTGATTATGCACCGAGGGAGTGAAGTGCATGATTTTTACCCCAGGTGCAGTTTGTAGCCCGAGGGTTCCACAAAGCACTGAGGGTAAAAATTATTCACTCCTGAGGTGCATATACTATTTTTTCCACGACCCAAAGACTTATGTACCTACTTGTAAAAAATCCCAAATCTTCAGTATTGTTTTTTAATCACATCTTTTTCTCTACTTCCCTCTAAATTATTGGTGCCACACGATTTCCTCAGAGTAACTCTATACAAATTAGTTAAAAGCAAACGCAACCAGCAAGGATAAAATACAATTTTATGGTAATGTCGAATGTGCTTACGCAACTGCCTTAATTTTGAGAAAGTGCAATCTAATGTACTTTCGTACATTATGTCATTTCAAAATTTGGGTAGGCTGTCACAAATTAAAAAATTTCTCTGCCTGATTATGCCTACGTCAACAAAGTGTCAAAAAATTAATTAATCATTGGCAATTAATGTCATACTACATGATGATAGGTTATGATGATATTTAAGACCGTTTTACAACACAGCATTTTCCATTGCGTCAAAGCATGATTTTGACGATCAGTTTTTTTTGCTCGCGACAGGACGGTTTCCTTGTAAAAAAAATTAAAGAAGGTGGTAGAATTTTTTTTTCGTCTCTTGGGTGATTACTGTGGGTGGAAAAGTTGTGAGTATACTTCCCTATCTAGTCAAACAGATAACTACAGGGTGTCTCCTAATAACTTGGTTATTTTCCAAAGGATTTTTGTGAAATTTAAAATGCAGATATTTTAGACGGTGAAGAATAAAATCCGATTAATGCAATTACCCAAGTCTTAAAAACGTAATTTTTACATACCTTTTTAAAATGTTGAAGCACTTAAGATTTACGTCAAAAAATTGATCGTCAATAAAAAATGCTGTAGGGAGAAACTCGTCCTCGAAAGACGTCTGGTTTGCAAGAAAAAAGCAAAAAACTGTGTTAAACGTAGCTGCAAATGCAAAAACGTAGACGCGTATGAAACAAACCGCACTATCGCCGAATTTTGGTCATCCCTTTTCGCACAAACGCAGATGACATATTTGACGTTTATCTTGCTAACCTTACAAACATTTACAAAGTTAAAGACAACATTTGGACGTAATTTATTATACTGGATGGTGGATGCTTAATTCTTCCATTGCTTGGCATTCTTTCATCAATTGTTTCAAAAGGTAACTGCTCAAATACCTTCAAATTTTACATTAAATTTTTAACAACAAAATCCAATCTTTTCGTTAAATCAGACGAGTGATTTAGTTAATTGTTTGTGTAGACCCCTATTTTTTAATGTTTAACAATCTAATAATAATCGCGCCTAATTTTCAATAATGAAAGCATGTGTTAAAATTACATTTTTTAACTTGAGGTTATTTTATTATTACTAATTGAACCTTCGCCATCTAAAATATCTGTATTTTAAATTTCATATAAATCTGTTGGCAAATAACCGAGATATTAGGCTCGAAAATCTTAGCTGAGACACCCTGTATAAACGAAAAAGAGGAAATTTATATTTATATGTTTATTTTTGCTTATGTTTCATTAAATAAATTAAAAGATATTAAAACAGAATTAAATTTTCTTAGGGCAACTTAAAAAGTTAAAATAATTCCTTATTAATCATGTCTTCAGTTTTGGCTACTTATTTTTCTTTGCTGAAAGAGCGTGACATTCACATGAAATAGATGACTCCAAAAGAAAAAAAAGTTAAATTGTACATGACAATAAAATATGCAGCAGACTAGTAGAGAAATAATAAATAGATACATTATTTCAAATTAAAACATTCAAACGTGATAAAAATGTAAAAGCGACAACCCAACAATTAGCGACAATAAATTTTAGACATTTAGACTTTTTAAATTTTATTAATTAACCACTGTGTTTGTTTATTAAATATTTAATTAGCCAAACAGATAAAAGTTGCAGCAAAAAGTGAACTTTGTATTTTACATTTATTTTTGTTTTAACAAACAAATAATGTATACAAATTTAATTTTCATGTATAATCACCTCTGTATTATTCGTATGAACAAATTCTGACGTGAATCGTAAATGTCGTGTAAAATGTGGGCGCATACTAAAATAAATAAAAATATTGAAAAATAGTACTTTCAAAGAAATTATGTATCACTATTTAATAAATATTGTATAAATAAATTCGGCCTAAATTCCGTGCTGTTCTTTTATTGAAATTATAATATCTTTTAAGAAACAAATCTAATATTAGTTCTTGATCGCTCAGTACTTCACAGTCAGAATCTATGGGTAGGAATTTGCATTGTAACAAAAGAATATTTGATATAATTATTCTTGCTAATGTTACAATAAATAAATCATGAGATACAAATAAATTACGCTTTTATTAATTTACAAATTGTTGACAAATTAAAAATTAAAATCTCCCTCTGATGAAACCTCCAAACACCGGTTCGCTGTTGCCAAACGGTCCCCCGAATCGTTGTCCGTAGCTAACTCCAGCATCAAACTGACTGAACCTGTCTTTGAAGAGGGTACGCGATGCTTCCAGATCCACTTTAGTACCAAATTGTCCTGCATTCACAGCTCCCAGACCGATGGCAGAATTTGAAGGGAGATGTTTATAATCTACGCGACCTCCCACTAAGAGAGGATCTTTGTTGTCGACAAAATTCTTAGTAACGGAGGCAGTACCGTCGAATCGATGATTGTCATTCTTGTAAAGATTTCCGTGGTGCTCAACATTTAAAACTCCATCTCGTACTCCCCATTTTGTTTGACTGGTAGGAATGGAACGAAATTAGTAACGAAAATTACAAAACTGTAAATTTTGTGTTACCTTTGGTCTTCTGGCTTGGTGTTGCCGGGTCTGGCTAAAGCTGCTGCCAAACAGCAGAATGCAATGATGTACACTGTTTGCATGTTCATTGATTAGTTATTCGTTTTCAGTTGTTCAAAGATAACTGATGTACGTTCTTGAAGTGAGCGCTGTTTTATAGGAAAAAGTCTGTAAATTCCTCGACGTGGAAATGATACGAATGAATCAATCCTTTTGGAAGATAAGAGTTAAAAACTGTACTTTACATGTTTTATGCTTAGACGGAAAGGAATTTCCGAAACAATAATTTCTGTTTTGCAATGTTGATAAAGTAAGATAAATAATAATTACAACTCCTCCTATAATTGTGTATATTATTTTTGCCAACGTCGCTTATGAAAATGAGCTTTATAATTATGTTACTCCCCTATTTTTTGAATCTTCCGGATCTGGAGTTTCAATTAATGCAAATAACAGTGTTTTAAATTTTTTATATTAATAAGTAGTAGATTGTTAATAGTATATAACGGTATTAGGCCGATATGGGTTATATAACAGACGAGGCTGAGATATTGTAAAATCGAGGTGGAGCCGAGATTTTATAATCAACCGAGTCTGTTATATCCATATCGGCCGTATGTTGTTTTATAGTTTTCTTTATACCAATAATACTTAACATTTAACGGTGTATATTTGTAAGACTAACATTTCTCTTTACTTCAAAAATTAAATTTAGTTGTCATTTGTGCCGTAACCGTAGCAACGGCAGCAAAAATAACGGCCTTGGTCTGATAATTTTGAATAACGGCCTAGACTGTTATTATAGGTGTCATATCAATCAAGCATTGAGTACTGATAAATCCTAATGACAGTATGGTATAAAGAAAATAAATTTTCCTCACTAGTGAGTTTACTTTCTTCATTTTCCTCACTAAATTGAGTGATGAAAGTATCATTTTCATAGGCGATGTTGGAAAAAATACATACATTCAATGCTTTTGAAGGGATATTGGACGACGGCCAATCAATAGTTGACTTATTTTTATATTTTGCGATATGGTAGGGTAGGTAGTGTTTAAGTCTAGGGATTTGTGACATTGATATTTTATTAAAAGAAAGAATAAACATGAATTCCGTATCGAAATAGGTATGTATTTAGCTAATTAAATATGTATTAAAGTTTATTAAATAAAACACAGTGCTGCATTAATAAAATTTAAAATAAAGTGATAAACCCGTATCCCACCTCCACCCGGTGGCACAGCAATTTTGCCGGAGTACATACACTATTATGGATATTACTATCAAGTAATAGTGCAGTACTTATCAACATAATTACCGGCGTCTCGCCTCCACATTTTGACTTTTTTGTGTTTTATGTTCTGTGTCAATGTTAAGGAATTTCCTCACGATATGACATGAGTATAATAATATACCTTTTTGAATTTCAACCACCAATGTGTTCTCTAAGTCCAAAATGTTTAAATTTTTAAAAAGAGATTGCGGTACTATTCCTGTTGCTGAAATTATAAATGGTGAAATCGAAATTTTTTCTAAACACCAAAGATTTTTCATAGCAACGGAGAGTTCTAAATATTTATTAATTTTTGTATTACATATATGTCTGTGTTATAATATAATTTTGAATCTCAAAATATAGTAGATAGGTACAATCGCGGCCATCCAAAAGTGAACGATAGCTTGCGAAAATTTCCGTATTTTTCGTTAGATTAAATCAGGCTGTATTCATTGACGTTCGTGCAGCAGGCGTTACTATTTTAATAATAAAAAGTTGTAATAATAAAAGTGAGACTGAGAAGTAATTAATACATTATTAAAGTGAAAGTAAACTTTAGTAAAGAAACATTTCCAACACCTATTCGCATTGGCCTCTCAAGCCTGTTTTCTTGCCAACCCCTCTTTATATTGAAGATGCAAGTCTTACTGCAATGTAATTCTCTCTCCACAGCAGTCAACGACCAATTTTCTTCTAGCTTTGCAATAGCCCTAGCTGTCTGCATCGGAGAGAGATGTGGCATTTAAAAAAAATAGTTTCAATAAATTTTTTATCGCTAGTGTCAAACTTTGACATTTCAGGACGCCTATGATTTAAAGTAAATATCAAACTATAAAAAAAAACGTTCACTTTTGGATGGCCGCCATAGTACCTATTAATATATGTATTGAATAATATATCCTCTTCCCAAAGCAAATTTAGTTTTCAACTATTTACTACATATTTTGTTTGTAATGTATGTATGTAAAATAAGAATTTAGTAAGTTCTGTGTTATTTACTTACTTTTTTGTTTAAAATACATATCGGGATTTTACATAAAATATTTTATAAATAAATGTTACCTAGGTACATGATTTAATTAAAACAGTTTTTAATAGATTTGGACTAAGTTGTAGGTAAATAAACAAACTAATTATTACTATTAGAAATTTTATTAATAAACCCATTACATAAAAAAATGTCAAAAGTGTACTGAAGAAGAAGATGTAGAAAAGAAATAAATCTTCAATAAAGATACTGTTTAACATGCTACAAATAAAGAAAAATCGAAATTCCTCTGATTTCAGATAAATATTATGTTTTGCTGATACATATAGCTAGCTACATAAAGTTCGAAAGAATTCGTTAAAACTCATTTTTTAATTAAATAATAGACGGATATGTAACCAGAAATGATATATTTTGTTTTAAAAACTACGTGAATCACAACAAACAATACGATACGTGCCATTACAATCTTTATAGAGATTAAACGAACTTCTTTATTACTGTGGGCGTGTATTACATTCAAGGAAACATTACACTCGACGATAGTAAACGGAATTCCCGCACGAACTCAGTAAAGTACCTCTTTCATATCAGCACTTTCGCTCTCTATAAAACCGATTCTCCAACATCCACTTTCATCAGTTCATCCAGAACCGTCTCAGAAAACAACAAAATGCAAAAAGTACTAATTGTTGCATCTCTCTGCTTGGTTGTGGCCTTGGCCTTGCCTTATGACCTCGTCGAAGATGAACAAGGTCAACATTATTATCTAGTACCGGTGTCTCGTGTAAGGAGGTAAGTTTCAATTTTTCTTTTATTGCCAACAGTTTCTCAAAGACATGTTTGTTCAGGGAAACCAAATGGGATATTGAAGATCCAGGAAAGTTGAAAATTCAACACAGTGGTACCATTTTCAACAACGGCGACCACAAATTAGATGGGGAAGCTTATGGTTCTAAGAGTTTGGTCGACAGACGTGATCCTGCGGTCTTCGGTGGGAAGCTGGATTACAATCACAACTCTGGATCAAGTCTGAGCGTGTCAGCTCAACATAAGGAACACCGTGGTACTAGAGTTGGAGTTGAAGGAAAATACAATTTGTACAGGAATGGACCTTTCCATGCAGATGTTTCTGGCAAATACGATAGAACGTATGGTGGTGCATCGTCCAATCCGTCTTTCAGTACTCACCTCACAGGAACAGTAGATTTTTAATCTGGAATGAAGTTCTACTCGCATTAATTTAATTTATTTTATTTATTGTTAATTATATTAGGATAAAAAAATTCAACCAAAGAAGCTACAAACAATATAATAAAAAATTGTCAATGCTAAATAATGTTGTTGTGTTAATTTTATCTTGGAACTCAGAAAATTATTTTTTTTCTCACTTAAAAAGAAGTTACCATTTGTTAAGTTATTATAAATAATAATTGCCACCTGCAATAACCTAATAATTTATTAAATCAAGGAATTATAGTACAGATTACAGATAGGTGAAGATACAGTTGTTTTGATAAAAATCATTGAGAATTAATTTCAAAATCAATACAGCGTGTATAGATACATGCTGAATAATTTGTTTTTCAAAATGTATATCAATGCATTTTTATTGAATAAATACATGTTTTAGAAGCAATTCAAATTCCTTTTCTTAATTTTTACCTCAGATTAAGGTATAGTCAACTTGCAGTCGTTACTTCCAATGGTGAGGAGAGGTGAAAGTGCGTGAAAAAAAATTGAAATGAAATTGTTTTGATAAAAGTTATTGACGATTGGTTTTAACAGAGGTTATTGTGGTCACAGACTTGCAAATCATTATAGGAAACATGGACTGAGTGATATATCGGGTGTGTCAAAAAGGACGGACAGGCGTTTTAGCAGCAAAGCATAGCATAACATAGACCCCGATTTTGTACCAAAAACTCTTCTGCAGCTTTCAGTTAAAAAAAAACTCTGGGAAAGTGAAAATGAAAATGGCAGCAACGCAATAAGTAACTAAAAATACCGCATGTAGTTGTCATGGTTAGATTTTTTTTTCTCAGTCGTTGGTCAAAACGCCTAATATCTACATTTACACTGGAATGCCTGCCGTTAGGAAAACGTTGTTTATTAAATGTTCATTTGACCAAAATGGTATATTATGTTATGAGGAGCAAAAATGAAGTTTTATGTGTTGCGGCTGGTAAAGTACAATTTTTACGTTTTTGCGATAACGTCGTTATCTAGTAACTTCATGTATGTTGGAGCTAGGATCAGAAACATATTTGAATTGATCATAAATAACTATTATGCTTGAAATTTGTTGACAATTGCTTCGAAAGGTTATGTTTGTAATCAATGTAATAAGTGAAAGAAATTAAAATTTGTCAACATTGACAGAGGCATAAAATATAAAATAACCACATAACCACAAAGTAACCAACAATAAATCAACGTGCCGCTTTTTTTGTTTTTTTCTGTTTCGGTCGTTTGAATAAAGAGAAAGTGAGGAAGGAAATCGTGACGTCACCTCAAAAGGGTAAACATTGGAGTATAGTTTGGCTGCCGAATATACATATTTATTTTTTCTGCGATCGTGTTTTTAGTGGAAAAAGTGCCTCTTAATTGCACTAGTGCAATAAAGTCTTTATTGCACGCATCTGTCAATAGTCTGTCTACGATCGTGCAAAAAGTGACTAAGTGAGTGTTCATCGCATTTTTCACACACGACGCACAGGACTGAACTGTTGTTTATCGTTGTTTTTTTTTCTCGTTTTTTTTTTGTTCGATCGTAAAAAAAATGTTGTATGCAACACGTACAAAAAGTATTATTGCACTTGACGTGTTGTCCCACTCGCCTGCGGCTCTTGGGATAGATAATTTTCACGTAGCGTGCAATAATCATTCACTTTTTGCACTTGTTGCATAAATAACTATTAATATTAATGAACTATAGAAGGGAGATATGTTTTTAGGAAAGACTTCACCGATAGCGCAAATTGATTATTTTCGACACTGGTTAACATCCCAAAATTAACCAAAAGTTTAAATTACTCTCATTTGAGATAATTATTTTATTTTGCTAATATAGGTACATTTCTATACAAATTGAAACTTTAGAAATATGTAATTCGTTTAAATTTATTTTGAAATAAAATAATATATCCGTACCTGGGAATTATTTGCTTTAAAAAAATAAGTACATAATTCACACCAAACTACGATACGTGCTTTTACAATAATTTTTATGGAGATTAAATGAACGTTTTTATTATAGTCAGCGTATATTCCATTCAAACAAACATTACATTCGCCGATAGTAAACGGAATTCCCGTACGAACTCAGTAAAGTACCTCTTTCATATCAGCACTTTCGCTCTCTATAAAACCGATTCTCCAACATCCACTTTCATCAGTTCATCCAGAACCGTCTCACAAAACAACAAAATGCAAAAAGTACTAATTGTTGCATCTCTCTGCTTGGTTGTGGCCTTGGCCTTGCCTTATGATCTCGTCGAAGATGAGCAAGGTCAACATTATTATCTAGTACCGGTGTCTCGTGTAAGAAGGTAAGTTTCAATTTTTCTTTTATTCTCAACAGTTTCTCAAAGACATGTTCGTTCAGGGAAACCAAATGGGACATTGAAGATCCAGGAAAGTTGAAAATTCAACACAGTGGTACCATTTTCAACAACGGCGACCACAAATTAGATGGGGAAGCTTATGGTTCAAAGAATTTGGTTGACAGACGTGATCCTGCGGTCTTGGGTGGGAAGCTGGATTACAATCACAACTCTGGATCCAGTCTGAGTGTGTCAGCTCAACATAAGGAACACCGTGGTACTAGAGTTGGAGTTGAAGGGAAATATAATCTGTACAGGAATGGACCTTTCCATGCAGATGTTTCTGGCAAATACGACAGAACGTATGGTGGTGCATCGTCCAATCCGTCTTTCAGTACTCACCTTACAGGAACAGTAGATTTTTAATCCGGAATGAAGTTCCTTTCGCATTAATTTAATTTATTTTATTTATTGATAATTATATTAGAATAAAAAATTTCACCGAATTGTAAACAAGTTACAAACAATATAATAAAAAATTGTCATGAATAATAATGTTGTTTTGTTAATTTTATTTTAGCCTATAATGTTACTATGCCAATAACTCCTTAGCGACGATTTGCGTAAAGATGCATTTAACAGCACTAGTGTTGTAAAGAAAAAATCTTAACATAACGAAACTTTATTAGTAGGCATTTAATCACATACATAAGACGTTATAAGACATACATAAGACAGCTGTGGTACGTATGCTGAAGTATTAGGCTTCACAAAAGATTTGACTACTACATTTTCGTAAGTTAGTAACATGGCCTCCACCATAGATATTTTTGTCCAAACTGAAGACGCCACATACTTCTTGGACTAAACAGAAAACCATGATCAATGCAATCTATGTAACACTCACTTCAAGACTAACCAATTCAGAAACGTATGCTAACATTACATCCTCATCAATTGAGTCCGATTCGAGCAGTCGAAGCGAGCGGACCTGTTTTACGGCGCGCGATAAGATAAGCGGCAAGTAAAAACGAGGTAGAATGAAAAAAAGTGATAGTGAAAGCGAGAGAGACGAAGATCACAAAAGGAACAGAGAAGAAGGACGAGAATCAGAAGAGAGGATTAACCCATTTCGGAAAAGTAAAAAAGTGGAAAGATCACCTGTTAAAAAGGCAATGGATGAGGAAATGAAAAAGATGTTGGAAAAAATTATGGAGGATGTAGGGGAGATAAAGGAAGAGAATCGGAAGATAAGCCGGGAATTGGAACAACTGAAAAGTATGATGCGTGAAAAGGAAGAAAAATGGGAAAGAGAAAAGATGGAATTAAAAGAAAAAATGACAAAATTGGAGGAGAAAATGGAAGAGCAGGAAAAAAGAGTGAGAAAAAAGAATATTGTCGTAACGGGACTGGATGAAGAGGAATGTGAGAACGAGAAGAAACTGGAAAAATGGATGAAGGCAGAATTAGAGGTTGAAGTAAGGGTGAAAGAGATGTATAAAATAAATGGAGGAAAAATGATTGTGGCAGAACTTGAGAGCTGGGGGGAAAAACGGAAAGTTATGGAAAATAAAAGGAAACTAAGAGAAAAAAAAAGGAAAGAGAGTGTACATAGAAGATGATATGACAAAAAAGGAGAGAGACACACAGAAGAAATTAAGAACGCTAGCCAAAGAAGAGCGAGAAAAAGGACTGCGGGTGAAAGTGGGTTATAAAAAGATATGGATAGAGGGAAAAGGTTTTAGGTGGGATGAAGAAAACGGGAAGTTACATACAGCAAATTTTTGAATAAGAGCGTAAGAAAAAGACGACAGGGCAGAAAAGGGAAAACGAACATGGAGAGGAATAAAGGAGAAAACGAGCAAATAAGAATAGTATTCTGGAATGTAGCGGGAATAAAAAATAAAGAGAATGAGTTTTGGAAGTATTTGGCAGAATTTGACGTAGTGGGATTGGTAGAAACGTGGGTGGAAGAAAAAGGCTGGGAAAGATTGGAAAAGAGAATGCCGAGAGAGTTTGAGTGGAAGTGTCAATATGCAGAGAGGGAAAGCAAGAAAGGGAGAGCGAAAGGTGGGATTATAATGCGTGTGAAAAAGGGACTGGAAGAAGAAAACGGATCTGGAGTAAAAGAAGAAAGAGGGTTTATGGAAAGAACGGTAAAAAGAAAACAGAGAAAATTGAGAATTGTAACAATATACAGCAGAAGTATGAAAGAAACGAAGAGAATAATAGAAGAGCGAGTAAAAGAGCAGGAAGAAGGAACTCTGGTGATTGGGGGGGATTTTAATGCAAGAATTGGGGGAAAAGGAAGGCGGATGGAAGAACAACAAGCAACAATAGAAAGAAGACCAACAAAAGATGGAATAGAAAACGCAGATGGGAGAGAACTGGTTAGCTTAGTAGAAGAAAGAGGATGGGACGTACTTAATGGAAACTGCAGAGGAGACGAGAAAGGGGAGTACACGTATATTGGATCGAGAGGGGAGACAGTTATTGATTATGTTATGGTGAATGAAGAAGCATGGGATAAAATAGAAGAATTTAAGGTGGGAGAAAGAGTGGAGTCGGATCATATGCCATTGGAAGTGAGGACAAAAGGAAGAGAGAAAGAGAGAAGTATGAAGGATGTTAAAAGAAAAATTGTGAAGAATATTTGGACGGAAGAAGGAAAAGAAAAGTATAGAGCAAGACTTAGGGAGACAAAATACGAAGAAGGAGAAATAAACGAAAAAGTGAGGGAGCTGAGCGAGAACGTAAAAAATGCAACAGAAAAAAAAGAGATAGAGATAAGAGAGAAGATGGGGCTGTGGAAAAACGAGTGGTGGGATAAAGAATGCAGGGAAGGGAAGCAAGCAGCAAGAAATAAACTAAGAAATTGGAAAAAAGAAAAAGCAACGAAGGAAGAGTACAAGAGAGCACGCAAGAGGTACAAATTAGTATGCAAAGAGAAGAAGGAAAAGAAACGGATGGAAGAAGAAATGAAGATGAAAGGTATAAAGACGGAAGAAGAGGTGTGGAGATACATAAATAGGGAAAGAAAGAAAAAAGGAGAAATAGTGAGTGATAGAATTACTATGGAGGAATGGAGAAAGTACTTCAGTGAGTTGTTGGGGGGTGAGGAAAACAGACAAGAAAAGGAAAAGAGACAACACAGAGTGGGAGAAATAGAAGAGATAACAAGAGAAGAATTAGAGCAACAACTAAGAAAACTGAAAAGGAAAAAGGCACCGGGGAGGGACGGTATACAGAACGAATCGTGGATATATGGAACTGAAAGGGAAGTTGATAGGTTGTTAGAGATAATGAATGGAGTGTGGAAGGGAGAGGGCTTCCCCCAGGAGTGGAAGGAGGGGATAATATGCCCCATATATAAGAGAGAAGAAAAGGATACAGCCAGCAATTACAGGGGGATCACGCTCCTTAATACGGCATACAAGGTATACGCGATGATTGTGGAAGAAAGACTGATGAAGGAAATGAATGAGCGGGGTGCGTTACCAGACGGGCAGGCGGGATTTAGGAAAGGTAGAGGGACTATGGACAACGTATATATCTTGAATCATATAATAGGAAATGAGATAAAAAAGAGGGGTAGCAAGATATATGCATTTTTTGTAGACCTGAAGGCGGCTTTTGATAATGTGGAAAGAGACTTACTGTGGGAATACTTGAGAAAGAAAGGGATAAATGAGCATCTGGTAACAAAAATAGAAGAGATATATGAAGAGACGATAAGTAAAGTGAGAGTGGATGGAAAAGTGAGTGAATGTTTCAAGACGTATAAGGGAGTAAGACAAGGTTGTCCACTAAGCCCCAGCCTGTTTGCAGCGTTTATAGGAGATATAGAGGAGATGTTCAGGAAGGGGCAGGCAGGGGGGGTCGTGGTGGGCAAAGAAAAAGTGTGGTCTTTGGCATACGCGGATGATTTGGTGGTGCTAGCGAGAGAGGAGAAAGGTATGAAAGAAATGTTGGGAAACATGGAGAAATATATGAGGAGGAAAAAGTTGACGGTGAATGTAGAGAAATCCAAGATGATGGTGTTTAGAAAGGGGGGTGGTAGGAGAAAAATAAATGAGTGGAGATGGGAAAAGGATAAAATTGAAGAAGTGAAAGAATTTAAGTATTTAGGTTATGTGATGAATGAAAGAAACACAGCAGCAGCACATGTGAGAGAGTTAGTGAAAAAAGCGAATAAGATAATAGGAGCGGTATGGGGGATAGGAGAGAGAAAATTTGGACATGACTTTAGAAGGAGAATAATGATGTTTGATAGTCTGGTGAAAAGCGTGATGATGTATGGAGCGGAAATATGGGGATGGGGAGAGCAAGAAGGGTTGGAAGGGGTGCAAGGAAAATATTTGAAATGGGTGCTAGGAGTAGATAGAGAGACACCGGGCTATATAGTGATGGAGGAAACAAAAAGGGATGGAATAAGAATAGAAGCAGGAAAGAGAGCAATAAGATTTGAGGAGAGGTTGATAGAGAGAGGAGAGTGTAGAATTTTGCAAGAGTGTCTGAAAGAAAAAAGGAAAGAAATAGGAAAAGGGGTATGGAAAGAGAGGGAGGCATATTTCGAAAGAAATGGGTATGCGGGAGCGGAGATAGAAAGAATGCGAGAGGGAGGCAGAGCAATGACAGATGAATTGGTGCAGAGAGACAGAGATGTGCAAGTGCAGGAAAGAAGAACGAGAATTAGGGAATCTAGGTACAATGGGAAGTATGAAAAAATAATAACGGAAGAACTACCAAAGTACCTAGGAAGAGAGAGTAGAAAGGAGAGAGTGATAATAGCAAGATTTAGGTGTGGAAATGAGGAGACAGAGAATAAATATTGGAATGAGGATAGGATTAGAGTGTGCAGGATGTGTGGAGAAAAAAAGGAGACGATAGAACATATGTTGAATGAATGCGTAGAATTGAGAGAGAGAGAGGAAAGTAGAGAAGAAATGTTGAATGAGGACGGAAGAGGGATCGAATGGATGAAGAAGGTTGAGTGGAGAAGAGGGACAATATGTGGGGAGGGATAATTGTATTTGGAAAGCTGCTAATTTGTTATTGTTTTGAATTATTGTCTTATTTAGTTAGTTAGTTTTAGTTATTATATTATATTTTATTGTATTTTATTGAGTTAGTGGGAAATGTCGAAAATCGGATAATTTATAAACCTGTATAGGTATTAAATATACATACAACAACATCCTCATCAATTTTCTCACCGCAATAATTTGCGGCCAATTTCTAAAGAGTTTCCATCTCTTGTGATATCTCTTCCCGGACGTCTCCGATATTAGTTTCTTTCTAGCAGCATCTGCCTTTTCCTTTAATATTACACTCATATCACTAGTACAAAGTACAAATGTGGATTTGACACGATTTTTTTTCTCAAACAAAAATGTAAACAAGTCACTTGGACACCAGCACAGCTACGCTAGATTTATGTTTGTCTGTTATGAACAGTGTCATTTTCTTTTTTTTTTTAAGAGTTTTAATAATTTAATAAGATAAAATAAAACGTGTTACGATACAGGTAACGTTATCGGGTTTTTACGTTACTCGAAAATGAAAAAAAACTCGCTCCTGCGTCGCTTGTTTATTCAAACAATTCTCTCGTAATGTAAAATGCCTAATAACGTTATTTATATCGTAAGTTACTATTATTTTACTAGGTGTTTGGAACTTGATAAAAATTACTAAGAACTAATTTCAAAATCAATACAGTTTGTAAGTTTATAAACATACACGGCGTACGTACAGGTGATATTATTTCAAAATGAATTACCTGTTTGCTGAATCTGTTTTTCAAAATGTATATTAATGCATTTATATTTAATACATATTTCAGAAGCAATTCAAATTCGTTTTCTTAATTTTTACCTCAGACCAATGTTATGTTTTTAAATAACATTTTGTCTATGTTCAGTATTGCTTTTCCTGAGCAAATGGTTACATTTAAACGTAATTCTAAAGTCCCTTGCAGTAATAATTGGTTTAATTTTAATTTGCAGAAAATGCGAGAAACTCTTGTTCTAGTAAATGACGCTTATAAACTTCATGAGACTATAGAAATAAAACATCTTTTGTCTAGATTTAAAAAAAGATATCTTGGCGCTATAAAGGCGGCAAAAATAAAAGTAAATGAATGTTTTATAAGAGATAACAAAGGTAATCCCAAAGCCCTTTGGAGCATCATAAATCAACATAAATATAAAAAAGACCTTCAATGTTGTACCATAACAGCAAACGAGTTTAATGAGTATTTCTCATCTATAGCAGATACAATTAACGGGCCTTCAAAGAAATTTATATTTAGAGCAACCAATGGAAATTCAATTGTTTGCAACATTTTTCCAGCGTAGAAAATGACACAAGAAACGTCTGACATTTTAACGAAATAAAATTAAGTTATAAAAGATTTTTAATTTTTGTAGTGCATTCTCTATATTTCTCCTCCACGGAATATGACAATATGAAATTGGGAAAAAGTTTACTATGTAACCTGTGTAACTCCGGAGAATAATTGGTTACCTACAAAATTACTTTACACTGTTAACAGAATTAGAATGTCGCCTACGCCTATTCTAAATATGTATATGTTTATTTGAAGGCCCGATATTTCCAGTTTACTATCAACCACAATTAGTTCCATAGATATAATGAGGACTACGAAGGCTACTAATGGCGAGTGCAATGTTTTTTTTTTATTTTCACGAAATTTCTGAAGTGGAAGTCAGAGATGTAATTAAACAATTAAAAAATAACAATACCAAAGACGTTTTTGAATTTTCGACGTCTCTTGTAAAAACGGTGCAAAACTGGTTGATCTCACCTATAACTTAAGTATTCAACTATGCTGTTAGACAAGGATCATTTCCCGACCAGCTTAAAAAAGCAACAGCAGCCCCGATTTTTAAAAAAGGCGTCGCTGAGGATGTAAATAATTATAGACCCATTTCTGTATTGCCCATCTTTTCTAAATATTTTGAAAGACTTATGTCATCTCAAATCATTAACGACTGCAGCAATTCTCCATCTTACGTGCAACATTTTAGACAGTTTCACCCTACAAGTATAAAATTTATTTTATCATTTTTAAGCGATCGCACTTAAGTTGTTCGTATAAATGGATCTTTCTCAGATGTAAAGAAGATTATCCACGGGGTACCTCAGGGATCTATACTTGATCCCATTCTGTTTTTAATTTTTATCTACGATCGTGTAAAAAGTAGGCACTTTTTGCACTAAAAATCGTTGTCAAAGTTGACGTTTAGTGAAACTGACGCATTCGTGCCATAAAACTTGTTCGATTGTATTATAGTTGATGATTTACGATATCGTTTAGCTATATTATGTACTTATTACATAAATAGCTATAGTGCACGCTTTTATTGCACAGAATTGTTACAATACAAAATACAATTTGTTGGAAACATTGTTTAGAAGTCGGTTGCTAAACGATGTGGTTCTCAAACGACTTTGGTTATTCTTAAAATATTAACTAAATCAATGATAATTATTTTATACAAATTTATGTTGAAACAGGTGCGATGATCCCACGATCGTAGATAAAATGTTGTAAGACATACGTGTAAAAAGTTCCTTTATTTTTTAGTAACCCGATATTGTTTCTTTTCGTCATAGATACAGATTGTGAAAAACAACTCATATCTCCCTTGGGATTTGTCAAATTTTTTCACCCTGCACATTGTTGGCAACAAACTCATGAGAACGAAACTATAGCAACCACATATTCACGAAATCTTCCCTGCTAAATATTTTTAATAAAATTTTAACTTTTAAGTAGAGAGACTAAAAAATAAAATATTGTATGCACCACGGGAGATATTTATGTTTTTCCCCTCGGTTGACTTATAATTCCTCGGGCCAAAGGCCCTCGGATTATAACCACGTCAACCTTAGGGAAAAATCATGTTCATATCTCCCTTAATGCATAAATATCTATTGTTCCACTCACATCCTTTAAAATACTCCCTCGTACCTCGGTCGTATTTTAAATCCGTTCGTGCAATAAAGGATAACTTACTTACTTACGCTTATATCTTAAATAAGTATTAATTTGATGAAGCAAGTGATTGACGATATACAGGGTGTCCCAAAAATGGCGTACTAACTACTTACTACCGTATCCAGGATGTTTAAATGTACACGAAAAAAATATGGAAAAAATTTTTCAGACAAAAAAATTAATTATTATTATTTTTATTATTAACGGTAATACAATGTAAACAAAGATGTACTCGTACATCATTACCTTGCAATGTTACCGTAGTGGATTTAAAATATTTTTTTCGATTTCCAAAGCTTCTAAATTCACTATTGTGCAGGATTAGATATTGGTAGTGAGTAATCCTGTACTTTGTGATAATATGTACGATTAGAGGTAGCTGTCATGAGAATTTAATACATATATTTCAAAATAATTTTCCTGTTAAGTGCCACTTTCAAGGACCGCCAAATCAGCAAATAAGTTCAATAGAATTTTTTAAACATTTTTCTGACGTTTACGGTAGTCTCTTCTACACCGTAGTGCACCGTTAGTACGCCATTTTTGGGACACCCTGTACATATGTATTTTGGGTTACATTTAAAAAAAATTCAGAAGTAACTCTGTGACTAACCCTGTATTATTTGCTTTAAAAACTAAGTAATTCACAACAATATACAATATGTGCCATTACAATTTTTATGGAGATTAAACGAAGGTTTTTATTAATGGGAGCGTATATTCCATTCAAACAAACATTACATTCGCCGATAGTAAACGGAATTCCCGCACGAACTTAGTAAAGTACCTCTTTCATCTCAGCACTTTCGCTCTCTATAAAACCGACTCTCCATCATCCACTTTCATCAGTTCATCCAGAACCGTCTCAGAAAACAACAAAATGCAAAAAGTACTAATTGTTGCATCTCTCTGCTTGGTTGTGGCCTTGGCCTTGCCTTATGATCTCGTCGAAGATGAGCAAGGTCAACATTATTATGTAGTACCGGTGTCTCGTGTAAGGAGGTAAGTTTCAATTTTTCTTTTATTCTCAACAGTTTCTCAAAGACATGTTTGTTCAGGGAAACCAAATGGGACATTGAAAACCCAGGAAAGTTGAAAATTCAACACAGTGGTACCATTTTCAACAACGGCGACCACAAATTAAAAGGTGAAGCTTATGGTTCTAAGAGTTTGGTTGACAGACGTGATCCCGCAGTCTTCGGTGGGAAGCTGGATTACAATCACAACTCGGGATCAAGTCTGAGTGTGTCAGCTCAACATAAGGAACACCGTGGTACTAGAGTTGGAGTTGAAGGAAAATACAATCTGTACAGGAATGGACCTTTCCATGCAGATGTTTCTGGCAAATACGATAGAACGTATGGTGGTGCATCGTCCAATCCGTCTTTCAGTACTCATCTAACCGGAACTGTAGATTTTTGAAAAAAGTTCAAATGTATATTTTGTTATTAATTTATTTATTGTTTAGTCATGTAAAAAATCTGATGTGCCAATAATATTTAAACTTAACTCTAATAAGAAAAATATAATTGTTGAAATAATTTAATTTTGTTATTTTCATTCAAATTATAAGAAATGGAGCTTGAAGAAAATAGATTAGAACTTGGGTAAGTTGATGACAAGAGACACGTATTTTTTAAATATTATAGAGACATTAAGAAGGGCAATTGTTAGTGAGAAGGAAATAATACGTCGAGAGTTACAATTTAAATATTTATTTTGTCAGAACAAAATGATTTTTCTGTCTATAAATTCTTGTACAAAAGTAAAAATTATAACATTTAATTCTTACAATAATGTTCTAAGACTTACTGCAAAAACAATTTTGGTATGACTAAATTTTTCTAGTGGAGCTTATTCTAACATAATGTCGTAACGAAAGAAGTAAAAATTTTCTACTTTAGCTATTTATCCTACATTATGAACAGCTTATCGAACGTCTCGGATTCAACCGATCCCCTCGAAAATTAAGTGCGAAATTTGGAATAAAATTTTTTGAAGGACGGTATCTCTCTTATTTATGAGGCTGTAAGGAAATTGGGAATTATATCAGGCGGTCCCTCGGGAGCCTTCGAAAATTTCGGCCGAATTTCGTCTAGCCCAGCTCGCTAAATTTCTTCGTTAGAATTTACGGTGGCCCCTCGAGATACATTAAAATAGTATAGTATCCCTTTTTACTGTGCGACCCCATTAAACCAAAACCGGTGACCCATTTTTCATCCCCCGCCGACAATGCTCCCTTTAATTGGACTCATATTACCCCGTATCCAAATAAAGGTCAGTTCAAGGCGAAATCTCTCTTGTTGATTAAAACGCCTGCCACGTCCCGAACTTAGTTCGTTACGAAGAAAAAGTAATTTTCGCGTGTAAGTCGGAATAACGAGAAGCGGGGGCGGGGCGCCGTTGGTGGCGGCGCTTCAATAAAAGAATTTCATTTCGGATCATTGCCGTCTTGTAAACTTGTAATAAACCCTCATAAATATTACTCAATTTGGACGCTCGCTTCGCACTTGTAATTTCATCCCGGGGGAGGGCTCCACCGCACAGTTGCATCTAATTATTTTAATTACGCTGTTAACAAAGCAAAGCAGACGAACACTTGACTTTAATTAAAAGAAATCTAATAGAGGTGAGTGCGTGAGTAATTTATTCGACGGAATGAGACTCGCTGCAGGGACGTATTCTAATTTATTACAAGAATAAATACAAAAAAGCAACAACTCCAAAACAAAGTGCTCTGATGAGATGTCATGGCTCTGCTATTAGCACACAAATTAATTCTGTTAAAATTCAAACAAAAAAAATATATACATTGAGTAACAAACAAAAAAAGTGGCTAGGCAAGAAGTGTTAAGGCTATTCCATAAGATGTGCTGTTAGTACACAGTGACCAATAAAATGAGACCACCACCTGACGAGGTCCCCATACTCACCACAATTAGAATTTAAAAATTTTATTTAAAAAAAATCGTATAGTACAATCTATAATAACAGTAACATTACGCTATGGTTTCAAAATCCCCAAATCCTTTGATAAAAGTACGCACAAATCATATAGAATAGCCCTGTAACATACAAATTGATTAGTTGCGATTATTATTATTTGTGAGTTGTTTGGCTATGGCGTTTTTGAGCAGGTCCGTACCGTATTTTTTGAGAGCGTTGGTGATGGAGTCTGCAATACCCCCCGACGCAGAGCTCTGTCCGTATCTGTTGCTCTGTCCGTACGGGTTGTACCCGCCCTGGTAGTTGGGGTACCTCTGATTGTTATTGTAATTGGGGTAGCCGTTCTGTTGGGGGTTGCCTCGATACCCGGGTTGGTTGTACCCGTTGTAGCCGTTATAGCCGTTGTAGCCGCCTTGGCCTTGTTGGGGGTACGGCTGTTGGGGGTAGTTCTGTTGCGGATAGTTGGGACGAGGCTGTCCGGGATAACCGGAACCGACTTGTCCTCCTTGGTAGCCGCCACCGCCAACCGGTTGGTACGGAATGTTGGGGCGAGAGGTGGTTTCGCCGCGGGGCAGGGTCGGGTACAAATTGCCACCCCCGGGTTGGTCGTTGGGGTTTTTCAGTTCGCTGGTGTCATATCCCACTCTACCCACTACGAAGAAACAAGTTAAAACAAGTTGCGAGGAATGTCCAAAGAGAAAAACCTTTGCTGTGGTCGTCGACGCACTTGGGGGTGGTTCCGTCCATTTTGCACACTTTAGTCGGGGGACAGACGTAGTTCTTGCACGAGGCAGGCCCAGCGTTGTCCATTCTTTTACAAGTAGGGTATCTACAAAATCGATGAGTTAGTTGTGGGGTAGAGATTTGAAAGGGAGGACTCACGAGCCACATTCGTTTTGTCTTTGGTAGTAAGAACAAGGGTCAGTTTCCATCACGCACACTTCGCTGCTGAGACAACCAATGTCTTTGCACGTGCGTCCATATTCTGCCAAAAAAATTTCAAGATAATTAAGAAAAATTGCTAATCCAGAACGTCCAACGTTTTTCTTTGGCTTTGTAAGAGATAGAGGAGCTCCACAATGCAAACAAATTTCCAAAGAATCTCCAGACTGCTGTTTCAATGGGGTCTCGTAGCAATTAATACCGTGCGATCAAATAAACACGGGACAGAGTTGGTTTTGAAACTTTCAAATATTAAATTGCACCCAATGCTTATGCAACCTTTGCTACAGTGACGCATAAATGGTGGCATGAATTTAAGGGGCAAGAAATGTTTCGAGACGTTTAAAGCCAAATGTGGCTTGTTTTTATTTAATCAAAAAAAGAAATCGCAGCAGTTATTTTTCCAAATGTTCAAAGAGATTGTTGTTTAGATTAAAAACCAGCCTGTCATTTTTAAATACCTTGTAAATAAATTTAATTATAGAACTGCGGATTCATTTCTTGTTGATTTGTATTTTCATGTTTGCTAAATATTTTTCCAGAATTTTTACAACAATAAACACTGACTGGTTAAAAGTATTTAATTTGTAACTTTGTCGGCGACTTTTATCTACCTATATGCTATTTCCAAGTAGTCTAAACCACCGGAAACATTAAGTGTGAGAGGCTCTTGAACTTCACTCGTAACCTACACATTTTAACATGTTTGTATTTTATTTTAATAAAATGTGTGCTAAATAAATATTTAGAATATGTAGAAAATTTATTTGAAAAATGTGCGCCAAAATTAATGTCAGCGCCCCACACTTAATCCTGCAATAAACCCGTTTACGGCATCTCGGCACGCCACTGCTTTTTATCGAGTTTGTTGAAATTTGTTCTCATTGTACCACACGTCTGTCTAATTTGCGTTTCTGCATAATTATCTCCTTTTTCCATTAGATCTGGCAAGGTCGACACGACTGCGGTGATCTAATGGTGTGTTCATGTCGAACAAAGCAGGGGCGTAGCGAGAGGCGTCTGCTTACTCGAGTAGGAGTCCCCTAGAGCCAGGATTGCCAACAGCACGGCGCACACGTACCACACCTTCGTCATGTCGGAAGCGGGGAATACCCTGTAAAAAGAACGATCAGAAAATGGTGGATTCTAATCCATTTAATGGCGCTTTGTTAGCGAACAAAAGTCACCTTGGTGCACGTCAAAACAAAGACTGATCCGCATTAAATTGCTCATTATTCGAGTTTAGAGCCAGCCGTGGAGAGGGCGTCGTTGTCTGATTTACGGGGTTGCCAACGTACGACAGCCGACTTTACTAGTAATAACGCGGCTTTATACCGGGACGACGCTGCATGCTCCGAATTATTTACATTTTATGCTTATAATAAATTTGATAGGATTGTAGCCGGAGCCGTTAAATTTTACGGCTTTACATGCATCAATACAGGAGATGTTGTGTTACACACGTCGCTTCTCTGTGGGGATACAACCGTTTAAAAGCACAAATAAAATTTTATAAAGTGTTTACGTCGAGCCGTAACCTGATTTTCTTCCACTCGTCTGGATGCTCGACGAGCAGAGTGGCTCTCAGAATTGAAAAGTTATGGCGTTCCTCGATTGGTTTTGTTGTAATTGAGATTGACGATCAATTATACAAAGAACTGTAAAGCCGAGGAATTTCACGGCGGTGCTGGAGCACGCTCTTCACCAATAAACCAACAGTACTAAAACACCAAAGACGATTTCAATAATGTACAGAAGCTGACAACAAGCTTGATCCCAAAAACAAACCTTGCGCTACTCCCAATCTGGTTCAACTTCAAAAATATCACCTCATACTTTTTACTAATCACACCGTTGATGGCAAATTGTGCAAAACATAATAATATACTGTCTATAAAAGAATGTAGGGTCACAGATGGCTCTGGAATCACTGATGTTATTTACCTTCTTCTTAAGTGTTCAATAAATAAGTATTTTGTTGAGAGTGTTGCGACCTATCAATAATGCATTTCATTATGTTATTTTTATTTAATTTCTTTGTAAATCATCAATTTTGTCAAGCTAGGCAATAGGCAACCAGTAAAACCATTTTGGTCTGAGAGTTGCATATCGTAGATCATACTAACATTATTCGATTTCTGGTGAAAGAGTCGGCAAACTTTCAACGCCTACTAGGATCCCACATTTTTTTAGACACTCAGTAGAATATACATTTGCAGAAATATAGGAGGTCCTAAGATGAAACCTTGGGGTGCTAGAACCAGTAACGAAATACTTGTGTTTGATTTTGCAGTTGGAGGTTCAAGCTTCCAAACCATTTATTTATTTATTTATTTATTTACTTATTTATTTATTTATTTACAGTAGACATTCGTGACAATGTCCTAACGGAAAATGATAAATTGTTTATTAATAAATAATTATGTAGGTTAACAGTCGTAACTAATGTGTAAAGCAACAGCAGACTAAACATCAACGTAACGAGTAGCAAGTGCTTAAAACAATGATTAATTTGTTAAGCAAAGTGTTTATGGGAATGAGCAAGTGTTCATTGGTGGGTGTTTATGAAGTCGACGAAAGTATTTGTGAAACAATTGTTTCATCAGAAGATTTAGACTTGTTACAAATTGCTTTGGAGAAGTGCACTCATTTCGTGTTTGCTTCAGGCCGAGTTGAAAACTTTCAGGACTGACAGCGTTATGAAAGTGTTGAGGTTCTAGGATAAAGTGGGAAGTTAATCGGTGCGTTAAGAAGTGGGAAGACTGATCTTTCAGCAGTTTACAAAAACAAATTGCGACTCACTTCTCCAGCAAATTAAAGATGGTGTTTTAATTTTTCTAATTGGATTTAAAATGCAATTTATTATTTTATTTGCGAATATCTTGGAAAAAATTGTTTTCGGAAATTAAATCCACGTTTTTATTAGCGTTGTGATAACAATATTTAAAATAACAATCACTAAGAACAGTACCTTTGACCTTTTCGATTGTGGCAATAAAGAGCGATGACATAGGTGAACTCAAATATTAATTTAGCTGGAATTGTAGAGCTTGGCAGAAGTTATAAAATACCGATAACATTTCTTTGGTAAATAGAAGTTGCTGACAATCATAAAACACTGGTTGGAAACTAAAATAAGGAGTTTCTGCGAAGTTTAGATAAAGATTCTCTATGCAAATGAACGATAGTAAACATTTCTAGCTATTTTCTCCTGCATTTGCTCTTTCGAGGGCGCCAGAATTTATTTTATATGGTGTTAAATCATCTTCGGATGAACTCCTTCGACCACTGTTGTTGGTTCACAATCACTGTTGTGTAAAAGCACGCGTCTCATTTAAAAACATTTCGACTGACCGTTACCGCCTCTAGCAGAAACCCCGGGGAAAGACCGCTACCGCAAGTAGCGTGCAAAGGAGCGATGGATGCATTTTGGTTCATGTATCTGCACGTTTAACAAAATAAAAGTTGAGGCGGTGATGGTCAGGCGGGGTGTTTATAGATGAAGTTCGACCGGAAGTGTACATTATTCAAGATTATGGAAACAATAAGTGGTAAAAGTAGTAAATGGTACGGAAATTCATAATTTAGTTGCATTCGCTTCTCCTTTTGACCGGAAATTGTGTACGAAGCCATGTATGAAAAAAGTTGTAATACCTATAGGTTAGCTAAAATGTCAATTACCGAAGGAGGGAAAGAATATAAATAAATTTCAATATTTGAATAATTGAAATATATAGTATGTTTACGTCGAAGGCAAGGAAAGGTGACTGTAGGACAGGTCAAAGATGAAGTAGCGGGTGTTCATTTAAATTTATCCCCAAAGAGTTGATTGTGAAAACGCTACGGATTACAGATCACGGATCAGCTGTTTAAATCTAACCTCAATTTTGCGTTTTTTCTGTTTTTACTCTGCAGACTGACGAGTGGGGCGTTCACAATTGACTATTCAACGCCAACTTTGATGATACATATTTCAGTATTACGGTTAAGTATGTATCGACATTGGTTATTAATCATCATTTATCAAATAAAGAGAAGTTATTTCCGCTTCTATGAAATGAGGTCGAAAGCAGGAAAATGATTTAGTCTGTGCTGCTAGTCAAAAAAAAAACTGAATAAAAGAAGACAAAACATCAATTACTTAATTTAAGCAAACAACAAAACACCATTGATAAAAAAAATACGCGTCACTTTGACAATTCAAATCAAGTCGTCAAAGGTGTTGCTGATCTAATTTAAAAGTCATTGCCTACTTTCATTATAAATTTAAATTATCTCAGGGTATACCAATTTTTTTTATTAGATGCTATTGTTTATTTATCACGTCAAAGAATTGAAAAACTAAAGTTGTTTAAATTGTGTTTGAATCAAATAGGAATTGGCAAAGCAAGGACGTTACATAATTAACAAACAACCAATTCAGCAATTTGATGGAAACAGTAGTTCGGTAAATATGATGTAACTTTAACTAATTATAGTACAAAAGTCCTTTTTTTACAGAAATTAGCAAATTACTCTAAAAAAATTGTCTCATAGTGTAGCAAATTATTTATTTTGCACAATAATTCCTGGTCGTAATTGTTCCTTGGAGAGCCGCAAAGTTCACTTTTGCAGCCAATGATATTTATTTATCATCTCAATTATTTATGGCATTTATTCTTAATTTATCAGATATGAATTATCATACTCGGATTAGTTAGTTTTATTTTAGAAATTTCTTACTAAAAAATCTTTTGTGTAGCCACTAAAAATATTTTATTTAAATAATTTCGTAATAAGATATTTCCCTACAAAATTGGAATTATGTACCAGAAAGAATTCCTGTGTCATTTGGTATTTTTTGTAATATTTTCAGCAGCACTGTGATTTTGTGCTGTGTATTTTTGTGTGTAGGGCAGAACAAAAAATTGGTTCCAACATGGAACCTTGTGGGACTCCTTTATCTAAATATTAAACAATTGTCATTTTTACAAAAAATGACTGCTAAAAAAGGAAAAATCCCAGGAGAGTATAAACAACTGCAACCAAATGTAAAATAACATCAAATACTTTGCAGAAGAAAGTGGAAATTATTACGGCGTTGTTGCACTTGATGCAGTATATTTTAATATTACTTATTGAATAATTGATTTTTAAAGTTCTCACAAATGAGTCTAATTCTGATTGTAATGTTCGACATACATTACAAGAAAAAAAAAGGTTTAAAACTAGAATCTTGCGGAACTCCTTTAAATCTAATCTGATGACTATCAAAAACATTTCTTGATTTCTTTCTAAATTCCTTTTGGTTTGATTTGGTCATAAATGTGGTGATATTTACGTAAAAATACTTTGTAAAGACTTCCTAGATTAGAAGTTCTGGAATAACCAGAAATAAAAGACTATTTCTGAAATTCTAGATTTACTTCTAGAAGCAATCAAAGATGACAATTTATTAGGAAAAGACGATTGATTAACAGTTATCTCTTCATTGGTCACAGAACACGAGAGCTGAAAGATTCCTCTGTCTAAGAGCCTGATTTCAAGTTGCCTTGCGACGGTCGCACTTGTTGTCATGGTAACGTCGCAAGAGAGAAAAATGACGCATATTGGTTATTAATGTGTAGGACAAAGATAGCTACACATTTGCGCTGCACCACCTATTTGCGACTATGACTTGAAATCGGGCCCTAACTCAGCACTTTTTGCACCTTTTTATTTTGTCATTTTTCATTTCAGGAATTTCTTATGGATTGTTTAAACAACAGATTTCAGCTGAAATTGAAGATATATTTGATAAAATGGAATTTCTAGTGAAAAGGAAAATGAAGAATCCAATCTGGAATATTTGACAAAGATGCTGAATCTATTTATACAGAGATTCAGATTTGGAACTTTGTGCAAATAGTGACGATGACACTGAGATTGCAAATACGATGCAAGAGTTGTTAGCCACGCTACAGATCTAGGTTAGAACGTCTAGATCTAGCATTGATGGAAGATGAATCCCTGTCTGCTGAACCAAAGAATCAAAGGAATGAAAAGGTAAAGAAGCTGTTCGGTTCATTTGAATCAGAAAAAATACTTAAAAAGAGTGAATCTGGCAGAAACATTTTCAGTAATGCACCTAAAACATTGTAGTGCCTAAATTGTTGATTTCTTTAAGGCCTTCTCGTTTTTGTTCTTTGCAAAGGGCAACACGGGAACAGTAAATAAGCGTCTTTATCGAGCTCTTTCAAAGTTTTGGACTAATCGTGAACATCTTTCGAATTAAAATATTTCAAGTTGCCTAATCTCCCCTCCGAACCACCAGTGACCAACATTAGACTGAAACATCCACCACTCCTGCCTTCCAACCCTCTCCGACAATCAATTTAGGTCGCAGTCCGCAATCACTCCCTCTGGACACTTTAATGCCAAAATTCTTGCCGCCGCAAGAAAGGCCTCCCTTCATCTTAACCCGTTCGTGGCGGTCATTTGACAGTAAGTGGAGTTTGGTGTGGTCGAGGGTGCCGCCGAATCGATACCACCCCCAAACAAAGTCTCAAAAAGTCCTTCACCTACCATGCAAACGCCAACTTAAGCGGATTTGTTGCCGTTAAATTAGTTGGCCAAATGAGTCGCAGTGAATAACGTTGACACGTGTGACGTTCGGTTTGATTCCGCGATTGATTGGTCCATCAAAACGGCACTAAAGCAAACATCAAAAGTTAATTATTTTAAACGGTTGCGTTAATTGCGAGATTAAACGGTGATGGAGTATTAAGTGCGAATCCGAAGGACGCACGACGCATCTGGTAGTGTACACAAGACTTAGTCGGCTTTTTTCTGGTACAATGAAACTGTAATTTTCCCCAATGTGTGATTGCTTTTAAATCCCGCCGACCGAAAGCTCTTTTAAACAATAAATTATTTGGAAGTCGCTGCGAGTTTCCCTTCTCAACTTCAATATTTGTTCAATTACGATCTCTGTTTTATTCGACGGTTTGTATTACGTTTCATTTCCAGGTAGTTTTATTACTTTCCACGGAAATATGCGAAAAAGTGCAGGAATGACTTGATGAAACGCGAGATCAACAATATTAAAATTAGGAAAACAAAGATACGGCTTCGCTTGAATTAAACTCGAACCCTGCTTTATGTTGCTGTGTTTGTTGTATATGTTTATGTGAAAAAATACCGACATTTTCTTTCCGCCTGGCTCCTACGAAAACAAATGGAAAAGGCCTCTTCATTTCGTTCTTTCCC
The DNA here is from genome assembly GCF_963966145.1 of Tenebrio molitor. NCBI lineage: Eukaryota > Metazoa > Arthropoda > Insecta > Coleoptera > Tenebrionidae > Tenebrio > Tenebrio molitor. Next base: position 16,445,700 of record NC_091054.1, read on the forward strand.
TTGGACTAATTTTTAATGCGACGTTCGCTGCTGTTGTTACATTGCTTTATCTAAACGTCACCGCTGTCAAAGGTTAAAATAGTAAATTTTTCTTGTTTTTATCAAATCAACTCTATTCCAACAATTTCAGTTACACAATATTATTAAATCACCAACAACTTTCGCGCAAATTTCGTGTTACCACAATTACCACATTTACTAAGTAAATATCTTTCCGAAGATTTAAGCAAATATTGTGCCACACTGTAGCTAATACATGTGTTTAGGAATAAACTGGTATGTACCAACAATCCCTTTTACAGAATCGCACCAAAATCAATTGTTTCAGTTCTGAGGTCCCTCAGGGGTCTAAATTGAAACCACTCTTATTCCACATTCGTCAGTAATATTGCCGCATTCTCATGCACAACAAATTTTTGTTTTGTGATTGTTTAAATGTTCTAATCGTTTCAACAGCATCAGCTATCGTTCGTCTTCTTCGTTGTATTTTTTTTTTTTTTTTTTTGTCAACTGCTAAAATGGTGAATTACACCAATTCTTAATCGACAGAGATGGTGACTTGTGTGGTGAAGCGTTTGAAAGTGTTTCACAAGCACCACCGTGATGGGCAAAGATCGAGAGAGGTCCTGGAAATAGAGCCAGGACTTTTCGAAGTTTTGTCAAAATGTAAAAACATGGAGAGTTTAGCGGAACTGTGAATGGTATTTGAAGTCAGTGGTAGTGATAGCAAATCCATTTTGAATTTTATCTCTTAAAGGAGGGTCTTTTTTTATTATTATAAAGAAAAGTTAGTATCGCTGAGTTCTGTCATAGGCTAAAATAATCCAATTCATTTGCATTATTTGTAACGGATTATTCCATTTTTGATATTGTCTAAAATCGTAATATACAAGTTTAAATTAATTGGTTTATTTGTCGTAACGATTGGATAATTTAAATTTAAATAACTAAAATGTAAAGATTGTTTAAAGTGTAGTCAAAATATTTGCACATGATAGTAAATTATGTCATTAAGAGTAGAACTCCTAGGATTTGAAGTGTTTCAATTCCGGTTCCAAAATAGCCGATTTTCGACCGCTTGAAGATAAAATTTAAATTTGCACATTTCATTAATGGACCTGAAAGTCATTATTGACAAAATTTGTTTGGCTTACAGGTAGATGAATTTTGCAGTTTTCCAGGAAAATGGCTCTGAATCACGTGATCAATGTTGTCTTCTGCGATGGGCCGCAAGCGAGAATCATTTATCTTGTCATGTCAGGAGTAAATTATTCTACCGTGTTCTGATAACACTCTAATCAAATTCAATTGGAGAGAAACTGGATGACCGTGCAGACTACGAAATGATCCACATTGTCCCTTTCAAGTGCACACTGCGACTGTTGTCAGCTATTGTCCTGCTGCATTTAAAATTAGTCAATTTTAAAATGGAAAACAAGCGAGTGTGGCGCTTTTTGGTGGGCATTAAGAGTGTCCCAAATGTCCCCAAAAAAAAAAGGTTAAGTTCTTGATGATTCTATAACAATTTTCAGAGTCTTGAAAAGAATGTAGAAGAAACCTTGTGGCCTACTAAATCAGAATCTAACGACGAATAATGACAATAAAAATATCCGTTGTAATAAATAAATGCGGCCTCGATGCCGTGCTCCCTTTTATAATAAAAATAGTAACGATTGCAAATGTAAAATTGTATTTGTAATTTTTAAGACGAATAAACATCTTTTGCCTTTCCATTCCTCAGAGTTACTGGAAAAGGATTCACATTCCAGCAATGCTAGATCTAGATGTCCACTTGTAGCATTGCTAATGTCTCGTGCATCCTCGCATTTGCAGTCTGAATGTCATGGTCACTACTGGAAGGAAATTCCAAATATGAATCTGCATAAACAGATTTAGCATCTTTGTCAAATCTTCGAGATTTTACTCTTTTACGCTCCTTTTCGCTGAAAATTTCATTTATCAAATGTATCTTCGATTCTGCTAAAAGCTCTTGTTCAAACAATACACAAGAAATTTCTGAATTGAAAAATGACAATATCTAAAAAGTTGCAAAAAATACTTATTTCGACACACAAATCTTTCGGCTTTGATTGCATCTAGAAGTAAATCTAGAATTTTAGAAATGCTCTTACATTTTTCTTAATTATTCCAGAACTCCTAATTTAGTACTTTACAAAACGTTTTTTAAAGAAAAGTCATCACATTTATGACTAAATTCATTTATGAAATGTTTAAAAATTAAGTAAAAAATACTGCATCAAATGCAATATGGTCGTCATAATTTTTGCATTTTTCTGCAATGTATTTGACAAGATATAAGTCTCACAAGTTTCCACGTTCGAACCAATTTTTTGTTCCTTCTTTAAAAAATATACAGCACAAAATCACAATACATACTGCTAAAACTATATCGTGTAACTGAACAAAAAAAATGTATTAGGATAAATAATCCATAGTGCTTTCATAATTGAACCGCCGTATTATTATTATTATTATTATACAATTTTTCATTTACATTTTGATCTATTCGTTCTTAATTTTTTTGGTCGAGGCTATTTTTACAAATAAATGTATCGATTTTGAAATGACTAGGGACATTAACCTAAATTTTAAGCTACTCTTTGAGTTAACATGCAAGAACGGTTTTAGCAAATAATCAATATTGTGCTAGGAAACTACGACGCCAGTACAAAACAGAAAAGAAAATTGTGTAAATCTCCTTTACAAAGGTCAAAGACTAAAGAGCACAGATAAAGTTTCGATAATGTTTCGGCCCGCCGCAAAACTAACTAGCAAACACCTTGTAACACCATGTGTACAGAAAAAATAATAAATAAGAAGCAACGTTTCCTATTCCTATTTGTTATAGTAATCGTACAAGCGTAGACTGTTATTGCACCTTAAATTAACCTTGAAAAAATATTAGATTATAAATTTGATGCATATATGGTTTTCTGTTATTAATAGGTAAAACAAGGTCACTGTCTCACCTTAAAATTTACAAAAACGTAAATAAGCAATTAATAAAAGTACCACCAATGTTTTCCAAGTACCTATTTATATTTAAATAAAAATCAAATACTGGAGGACGAGGATTATAGTATTATTATCCTTCAAACTTTTCAGTTTGAGAAACGTTTTGTCTGTTAGACATGACAAAACAAAAATTTTAAAAAGATAAAAAAAAGTCTTCATTTGTAATTCAATTAAAAAAAGTGAAAGCAACTTTTATTAAATCAATTAGAACATCCAATACAAGAAAATATTTCAAAATGAATAATAAACAATGCGAAGTTGAAAAAGATATTTAAAAATAAAATTAAAACACAAATTTAAAATTATAAACAACTAAAATAAAGAAATACATTTTTTTAGATTTTTCTTGGTCATCTTGGATCTTAGTATTAATTTAATTATTAAAACATCACGTAGCGTAGTCTTCTGACCAATCTTTTTTTTTAGAAAATACATATATGGAAGTTTACGACGCTGCCAAAATTTGTTAAATATCTAAAACCTCATATAAGATCACAATGTGCAAAAATGAAATCAGAATAATTTGTTATATCAGACACACGGACTACATGGATAAATAATGTATTTGAAGCAACTTTCACACATACAAAAATTGGTTGCCTATCACTGTCACTGTTACAAATTTAGATTAATGAACATTTAGATACGCCTTTGATAAAACCGCTCTGAACGTTTGTAACAAAAATCTTTTCCTTATTACTCATCCCCTCTGAATTATTTAGCGTTAAGTTGCTCTAGTGAGCATAAATCTGGCGTGCATGGAGGATTACTCATTTTGGATCAGTTGCGTCACCGTCTCTAGCAACTCGACGATAGTTAAATGTGACCAAAACAGAACGGATGTGGGGTGTCAGTTTTTGCGTAAGGACGAAAAGATGGATTTTGCAGAATTTGATCAATTAGGTTGGCTTTTATTGTTTCCACACAAAAAAATCTGGTTCTTTTGCTTCACTACAAACATCGCGAGGGTAGAAAAATCATAATTTAAGCAAAACTCAACACACTACAATTTCCTCAATTCTTAATTGCTCTATTTTGCTGAGTAGTCTTTTTCATTTATTTCTTTTCTGTAAGATCTGATCTCAAGTGTTAGTCAACGACCTTGCTCTTTGTCTTTTTGGCAAATTTCTCGGGAAGTTTTGTTTATTTATTTTTTAATTTTAGCTTTTTTACTCCTGGACTTTTGTTTATCTTCCATATTTCCCTCAATAATCTATTTTACTATTCATCTAGTTCTATTCCCTTCTTTTCTCATTAAGTTGTAATAATCTGAAGTCTAACCAGTTGTAACCAGAGTAGAAAGGACTTTTTGTGCTTCGCCCAGTTCCCGACCTTGACTTCATCTCGGTCTTCAATCATTCAAGACCGAGACGAAGTCAAAAAGTCCTTATTTCGGTCTCTGGGCTTAGCACAAAAAGACTCACTTCTACTCTTAATGATATAATCTACTATTCTTTTATACATAATTATTGATAAATACATTCCAAACAAAATAAATGTACCTCATGAAATTTTAACCAAGAAAACTACAAATATCTATACAACGTCTGTTAGAATAAAAATGCTCACAGATAACTCAAAATATTATTGCAAATCTATACAGCTAAGATGGCCACATTTGCATATTTAAATTTGCAAAAAAATGAAATTTCAAACTCTGCGTATTAGATCCAGTGAAACTCGTTGACATTATCTATGTTTACACACACAAACATTTCCAACTTGTTTATTTATGAATACCGTTGTGAATCAGCCTAATTTTTCACATTACTGCAATAATTTGATTATTACGACTTATCTAACTAACAACTGTAAAATTCTGTAAACTTTTCCTGCGCCCACAGCTCGAATTAGCCAAACAAAATTGCTAACACTCCATTCTATTCATTTCTTTTCTAAAAATTCTCTAATAGTAATTAGCACTTACAATATTTGCGAAGAACGTGCGCTAATGTTTACTGCATCAACAACCGCTGTTGATTTAGCGGTAACGCTAGTTAAGTTGTCCAAAATTTTCTCAAAGAAATAAATAAGACAACAATGAAAAAATACCAACGAAGGAGAGTTAATTGGCAAAGTGGATATTAATGGCAGGTTAAGCCGAGCATTATGATGGTGATGATAATAATAATGATAATAACCTTCACTCATGGAATGAGTGAATTATTGAACATTTTAAGGGTTTTTCTTTTTATATTTTTATTTATCTGGTAAATGGTGACAATGATTATTATTATAGGTAACGAGTAAGTACTTTAATTTGATTCTTATTGGACAATAATAAAGCATTACTATTATTATTATTATTTTTGGTTAGTTGTTATGGCATATTAAGCCATAATATAATGATGATAATAACCTTCACTCATTTAATAAGTAAGATATTGGATATTTCAAGGCTTTTTACTTAAGTTTAAAATAGAATTGTCGAAATAAGTATGAAGAGATCTTAATCGAAGTATCTAAATGAGGGGCGGCAACCTTTCAAGCTAAAATAAGCCGCCAAAAACGCTAAAGTTGGCAGTCTTTAATCACAGAGCAAACACAGCGACACATCAAATTTATTTTTAAATCATGAATACCTCATTTTCCAAACATAAAAACGCAAACATTCGCGTGTAAATTCAACAATTAACCAACTCTTAAGGTCGCCGCAAAAATCGCTTCACTCGACTGTTAGTTGCTCTTCGGGAGCATCGATACGTCGAAATAAATATGACGACTTTGACACGATTGCGATAACCTCGGTACCATTCCTTGGAAAACGCAGTGCACACCGCACCCACACACCAAAACGCAATCAAGTCGCCTACCTGGTCGATGTTCGGCTGTCTGTCAACTTGTCAAAAACTGTCAACTGAAGCAAGCGCGCCACTACAACAACACCGCGAAGAATCAACTGGCCAACTGCCAGTTTCTTCAATCTTGCGAGCGGATCTAGATAGATTGACGTCACACAACCATGGTCGCGCTACTTTCGCCGCGCAGATCGGCGCGCCGCAGGGCCCGGCTTCCGGACCCATCCTGTTACGACCTGGGTGATTTGACGGCGGGGTTGTTTCGATGGACCCATGAGAGGGCACGTTAGCGTGAGGTGGGCGCGGCGTGGTTCGAATAAACAATCAAGTCGTTTCGTGGGTCTGAGATGAATGTTGCGAGTTGCTAAACAAATATTGACGTTAAATTCGACTATTACGTATAGATTCTTGGGCGGTGGTAAGTTTGAAATTCGTTTATGAGGGGTGAGTTGAGGGATGGGAATGTCATCGATTTGGGGTGAGGAATTCGGGTTGCGAAAATGCACGTGGAACGTGGGAAGGAAGTGATTGGAGGAAGGAGGAAAATGGGAAATTTTTAGGGAATCCGGTCGGGGAGAAATTCAGAGATTCAAAGAAATACGGCTGAGGAGTTGGTACGCGAGTTTTTGTGTACAATCTGAGTAGAATTAATATATTTTTAAATGATAAAAATTTTAGAATATTCTTGATGTTCGCAAAGGCGTCGATTAAATTATTCACTACATTTGAAACGGTGAATAAAACTAATTTAATAAAAAAAAAAATAGAACATACTTTTATACTTCTGTAAAAATACACCACACCATAATAAATAAATTACAAATATATTTTGAAATTCTAAATATGTCTTTCGAGGTAGGTACATAGGTAGATAATAAAATTAGTATGAAGTGAAAGCTTTTTATTTTTGTTTTTAAATTGATAATACACTAACTGGACAAATATTTATGAATATAGAGAACGATGTTAACACAATCATGTGACCTTAACATGTCACGCCTGAGGAAGACTATAATTTGCACTATTGTGGTGGATTGCATTACGTGGCTATTTATGAATTATTTCTTCAAATAGCTATTGCCAAAACAATTATTTTAAAATGAATCAATAAAATGTCCATTGAAACGTTTATAGTTTTTAGTTGGCTTAATTTTTTTTGACGTGAATCAAATACATGTTTTGATTGAAAGCACATTGAGATTTATGTTAATCCTGTTATACGAGTACATACATAAATTAAAATTTAAAATCCATAATTAAGTTAATTACAATACATGGACAATGACTGTATTGTCAAAATTACTTGTGATGTAACAAAATATCGTTGAGGGATTTTTTAATGGTGTAACAAGGTTTAAAAACATATGAAAAAGATCTGAAGAAGATTCTATTTATTTCTCATTGAAAATTGAAATTTTTGCTAAATAAATTTGAAATTTTAGAAGGATCAAATAGAGGCTTTGGCATTATTTTTTTTATTCTTTCACTTAATAATTTTTATATGGCCTTGTTGTCGATTTCAATCCTACGTTGTGCTCTTCAGTGATATTATTATACTCCGTTCAGTTAGGTATTATAGTAACCACGTACTGCTGAAGAGAAATATACCTCAGTGGCGTAACGTACAGTATTCTAAAATTCGCATAAAATGCCCAGCGGCGCATTAGACATTTACTCATCACTTTCGCTGTTGTATTAGACATTTCTTCATCACTTTCGCTGTGGCTATCGATTATATAAACGTTCATTTTTTATTATGCACGAAATAAGCACCAGAAATAAACGATACCACACTTTTTCGGGTAAATAAAATACTTTGGTTAAAATTAACTGTCAAATGTGGATTTGTTTTTAGTCAGTTTACTCGGTTTTGTCGGTTTCGTTGTTAACTTACTAAACTGACCAACAGATGGCGCCACATTCAGTGTCCGAAAAAGAGTTACTTTTCGTCCGTTTGGGACTACCTAAAATTACCTTTTTCATTAAGGGTGCCTAAAAAAGAATTTAAAAAGTGAGGCAAGAGACTATTAACAATCTAAGTAACCTTCTATAAGATGTTCTAAGCCTGGTAATTTTCTCTTATAAAACGCAAGTAATTCAGTTTTTAAATACAGTGATTTAAAATTTTTGTTGGCAATAAATCCAATGTAATCTCTTAAATATGAAATGAACGGTTCTTTATTATCTAATTACTAATAACAGAAAAAATGCTGTGAGGTCCTTACATCTACCTAAAATTGTAAATTAAGCGAGAAAGCAACCCGACTCGCCTCCATCTTTGACAGGTAATCAAATTATAAGTTATGGAAGGTCGTTGTCGGTGTCATTTTAAAATTTGCAGTTAGTTTAGCGCGAATTTGAATGATTTATGAACGTCGCTATCTCCCGATGTAGATGACGTTGAAGCGATCGCGACATGTCCCAGCTCTGCATTTTCACTTACCCCGTTCTAAAAATAACATTTTGGAGTAATTTCCAACGTAAATACAACACGTAATTTCGTTTTAGATAAAATTCGAAACAAAACAAAAAAATATGATATTGCATTTGCACTAGACCCATTTCAACCAGACAGAGAATTCTCCATCAAAAGAGAAGCTTTCAGTGAGGGTTTCTCTGAAATGTATCAAGTACTCTAAAATTTTTATTTTATTACGGTTTTGCACTGGCGAAATTATCAAGGCGAACTTGCGAATGCAGTAAACTCTACAAACATAATAAACATCGCAAATATCGTAAGTGTCGAGGATGGTTTCAACATTAGTCAGCTTCTGAAATTTTTGCAGATGAATTTTATGGGGTGAATCATTCTTCCAGGTTGAGATAGCAATGACAAATCATGGAAGGGTCAGGTAGTGCTGCAAAAGTGCCATTCCAGTTCAATAACAAGCACTAGTATTATTAAAAAGTTTAATAAATAGAGAATGCTAAAACGTTTCTTCAAAAGTTTGATAAAAGACATTTTAAAATCGCAAGGAAAAGAAGAAAACATTTTTACGTTGTATTTTTGACTTCTAAATAACTCTTAAAAAGAAAAACTTGTTTTCTAAAATTAAATGCAATAAATGGAATATAAATATTATTATAGTAGATATGCGTGTGAAGTATAAACAACGAGGCCGTTGGCCCATAAATAAAGATGATGAAATTTATTTAAAAATTATATAATTTTTAAAAAATATGGTTAAAATATTGCGAATTTTTAAGAAATTCTGCACGTTTTTGCATTTTGTTCAGAAGCGTTATTAACATATCCACTCAGGTAGGAACACGTGTGTGAAAAAAATCGTGGTTGGCACAAATCTCATTCGTGGTATCTCTGCGGGTGGCCGCAGGATGGAAAAGGAGGCGGCCTCGCCGCCCCCTCGACGTTCAATATCTCCTGCATGACCAACCCTAGTCTGCTGAATTCCCAACTTAGATTATCAAAAGGGATTTGAATTTTCGCACGACTTGCTTCTTTCAAGATAAGAAAATACAAATTCGCGGATTATTGATATAATTCCCGGAGAGAAGTTCCACCGTTTCCGGTAATTGTCGGTCGATGTGTCAGGATAAACACTTTTTTCACTTTGGAAGTTGCACGTTATAAAACGGAGTTCCCGGAGAGCCCAGATAAAGAATTATGCGGTCGTGAAAAATGCATAGCGCATTTTCATCTACTTAACTCAATTATTTTCTTTATAGTTTTCCAGCGGACGAGCCCGTTTTCCGGACGTTAAATGGATTAATGGCTAATCAATGGCGCCTAATTTATTTATGGCGGAAAAAATCGCGAGAGTAAACTGTGAAAACTTGAGTAATAAAGTACAGTCAGCGGAAATATTCCCGCCGGTTATTACCCTAATAAAAAAGGCGAATCTCAAATTATTTACTCGGTGCACTATGAATGTCCGAATGAGCGACTTACCGAGCACTGAATCAACATAATTAAGAGAACGTTAATTGAAATTGTCTGATCAAATATTTTCTTGCTCAATTTGAAATACTTGGCTGGTAATGAGACTCCGAGATGATCACAAAAATTTAACAAACCAACGAAAATCATCCACATGTATTTTTTCGGCGAAAAAGTAGTTCACACAGCGAAATGAAGACTTCATAGAATTGTTGACCGCAACCAATCATGCATCTGTGACACGTTGTAAAGTAAAATATTAATGCAAAATTGTTTGTAAAATTTTCTCCACGCTATTAGGATTTTCATTGCAAACATTTTAAGAATTGTCATTGATGAAATTCTTTTTGAGTCACAATAAATGAAGTCACAATGTAATTTTTGAATCCTTGTAGCTTTTAGAAGGTCTTTTTGTGCTTCGCCCAGTTGCGACGTCGCCTTCGCCTCGGTCTTCAATCTCTGAGCTTAGCACAAAAAAACTAACTTCTACTCGTTTGGATTTGAAACCTCGCACCAGATACCCAGAACTCCCACAAGATGCTCTGGCCCTTAAAAATATTTCAATGAATTCCCAGCCCCTGTCAAGATTTAATTTATTCCTAGTATGATCGCGCACCCGTTCCGAATTTAAAAATAATTTTATCGTTATTGCCTTTAAACAAGGGTCGAATAAAAGGCCCTGCAGCTTTTTACAGTTAAAATATTTATCCAAAGTCTTGTGTTTGGCGTTTTAAAGAAGCTTTAATGGCGTGTTCGCCGGCCTCGTTGATGAAAATCGGGACTCGAATAATTTTTTAATGGGGGAGAAAGGTCGGGCTGTTCCTTGAATCCTCCAGTCAATCCACGGGGGCGGAAAAAGTGGCCCGACTCTCCCATATTTTATTCAGATCAGATATTCATATGTAACATCTGATCAGCTTACCTTCGCCTTCCATACGTGATAAACCGGAAAGAAGACTTGCAATGCAACTGGGAAATGTCGGCTTGTCTCCTCCGGTTAGGCGACCTTCTTCCCGGATTAAAATATCACGGATCGGCCACGAACTAATTTCGATCGGTCGAATCTGGCGACAACGACTTCACCACCAACTTTCGGATCATAACTTCTCTCCATTACATTGTCCCGCTGTAACGGCGTTGTAATTGTCGGGCTTTGGCTTTATTGCCCACCAGATAAACATCATAATTCAGTTCAATCTTCCGGCGCACCTACACTTTAATAAAGATTAAAGACGAGCGCCGGACGCTTCCGATGGAATCTCTTTAACCGACCTCGTAAAATACATTGTGGATTAAGGGTTGCTACCGACGTACGCCACGAATGGGGCACGATTTCTTTTCTAGGAATACTCCAAGAGTTATGTCGTTTACATTTTAAGCTCGCCGGACCCAAGAATTACAACACAGATTTTCTGAAATCATTTCCAGATCCTCTGCTAAATTTTACGATGCACATAAAACTAACAACTATTTCAAAAAAACATTTTCCCACTTCTTTATTAACTGAAAAACTCGAGCTTTAATTAAATTACGATCCAATACTGTGACTGCTCTATTCAATCACATCAGAGAATTTAATTTAATTTTCTTACGGACAAATCAAAGACGGACTCATTAGGTTAATTAATTATATCTGAACGATTGCCACAGACTGATCAAGCGGAGCTTTTACTTGTAATTGATTGGAACCTCTCATAGCTCCCATCGAGTGAAAATATTCCCCGGTTGCAAATATTTAAAAATTCTGTTGACAATTTTGTTATGTGAAAAATTTCCGTATGCAAACACCAGTGATAATTTCAATTTTATATTCCAAGTTGTCTGCAGTGTAGCTGTTGTATTTCAATCGAGACAAGCCGATTACTGTGCTGTTCAGATGCAGCAACAACATCAAAACTCGCCATCCACTTTATTATTATTTTATTATGCATAATTGTTTTAAAACTGCGCCGCTACAAATGGCACAAATGTTAAGAATGTAAATGAAAACTGTTTGATGAACGTTGCAAACTTGATTGTGTATTAATAAATTAGATGAGTTCATTAGCTCGTCGGGTTTTTGTTGCGAAAAAATGAGTTGTTTGCTTGGAAATGTTCGGACACAAAATAAAGTTACATGAAGTATAGAAATTAAATTATTCGTTATACATATATTTTTATTAATTAATATAATAGTTATTTATGATATAAGTGTTAAAAGTAAGATTTTATTTTGAGAGAAGGAAATATTTCGGAATGAGCGCAGCGAGTGGAGAAACCCTTCGAACTACAAACAGTACAAACACCATTAAAAGCACTTAAAAAGTGAGGTTAAGTTAAAAATATAATTGAAATCGGGACGCAGAAGAGCATTGAGTCATGGAGTGTTGCCTATTTTCAACACCGTCCCTCGATTGTAGGTAGCTAGAGCTTATTATTCTGGTATTCATGGATCTTTCTGTGCTACTCTGTCAAAACGTCATTGTGACAAATGACTTGTCATTACTTTTAACACTAGTGGTAAAATAGCTATTTATGCAACGAGTTGCAAAATGAGCGTCTTTTTTGCACTAGGCATGACAATTGGACCACGAGTGTCAACGAGTGGTCCAACATATCGTGTGCAAAAAAATAGCCATTTTGCTACGAGTTTCATACAAGATTTTTTCTAATTTAGTTACGAAAAGCACACATTCTAATTAAAATCCTGTTTAAATCTGCTATTTCAATAATTTTCCGGAATATAGCCTAAGGGAGTCCGTTTCGGCTCAGGGACGTGAGGGTCGCGGGTTCGATTCCGACCCAGGGCGAAATTTAAAATAATTAAAAAAAAAAGGCTATATTCTGTCTCGTGATTCGGAAGTCACGTTAAGCCATTGGTCCCGGTCTATTGAGTTGGTCACCATGCCCCTCATAGATTTGTAAACCAGTCCTAGACTGTGTAACAAATTTTACTAATGCCACTTTTTAATACTAGTGATAAAATAATGTCACTTTTTAACACTAGTGATAATATAATATCACTTTTTTAACTAGTTATTAAATGAAGCACGTTTGACAACTAAAATGACATATCACAATGGTTACTTTTCGTAACTGAATTAGAAAAATTGACTTTTTACTAGTGTTTGTAGAAATAGTATATTTCAAACCAAGGTAAGAAAGTGGTTTCTTGCAGACCGCAGGCAAAGATTATAAACCGAGTCGTAGACGAGGTTTGTAAGTGCCTAAGGTCTGCAAGGACACTTTCTTAACAAGGTTTGAATACAATTTTTTTCCCTACCGGCACAACTTTGTTGAAAAAAGTCAAAAAAGATGGTTATATTCGTGATTAAAACGAAAATTTTGAGAATTGAATAGTAGGCTGTGTTATTTGTTTAATTAACTTGTCATCGCATTTGAAGATTTGAGGTTTGTTCGAAAATTTGATATAAACAGGGTAAAGTAATCTACCTACCTAGCTTATCTGTTTATTTTCCAGATTATATGATTGACCTACCAACTTACTTCATTGAATTGGCTTTCATTTATCCATAACTTATTTCACTTTTGACACTTTTGACATTTGTATTTTGGTACAGTTTTACCATAAACATTTCATGATTAACTTTCTTACCTTAGCGAGAAAGTTGAATTTTCTCACCTCAAATGAGGTATCCACAGCCTACATTTCTAACCGGTAGGGAGAAAAAGTAATTTTTCGCCTCAAGTAGTTTAATCATTTCGTCACCGAAAAAAATGTGGTTAAAATTAAGGTAATAATTATACTAGGGCCATCTGTAATATTTCCGGTTAGATAATGCACGACACTATTTTCATTTTCTATAAACTCCTTAGACCTTAGCCTTGTTCAGAGTTTTTATAATATTTAATTCATTAAGTATAATTTCTTTTAGACTGTTAGTGTTTGTTTCAGCAACCTCGTTGGTAGAAAAATTTTATTACCGCGGAAATATTGTTGAAAAAAGTCTAGAAAAGCATTTATAATATCGATTTTGATTTAATTATGTCATTTGCTTTGGAAACGTGTTGTGTTTTCTTTTTTGTAAAATTAAAGTAAAATGGACATTTTTAACTAAGATTTAACTATCGACACATGTAACTTTATACTCATCTGTTAAGGAGGATCTTGTCCGTGTTTACCTGTGTGTTTCTTAGAATTACAAAGGGATTTTGATTAGTGATTTTAAATATGGTAACACTATGGAGATTCCTGGTCTGGCAGCGATAGTGAGCAGACGTGTGTAGTAAACAGAAGTGCAGACATAACTAACGTAAACAGCGACGAGCAAGTGAGAGGTGATAAGCAGAAGGTAGTGGGCAAGAAAGAGAAATCGCCAAAAGTAAGGAAAGATAGCAGCAAGAGAGAAAGAGAAGAGGGTAAGACGTGTGAACAAGGCACGAACCCATTCAGAAAGATTTCCAGAACGTGAAGGTCCCCAAGTAGAAGCGAAAAAGGAAATAAAAGTAATGAAATGGATAATGAAATGAAAACCATGGTTAGAAAGATAAGAGAGGATACGACGGGAATAATACCTAATATATGAGTCTTTATTATCAACCCTTTAGATTACACTGGTTAACAAAGTTTTTGTCACAAGAAAAGTGCACTATGATTCTTACATATTTGATTATCCTGAATGTAGGACCTACAGCGACTTAAATAAATCATGTATGTGAACATGCAAAAAAGTGTTTAGACCATCCTGATACTTATTGTTATGCGTGTGGCGAAATAACTTTTAAAGCTCAAGGACGCAACTTATTCTCTTCTTCTTCTTCTCTGATCGTCTCATCTTTATTTTGAATTGGAAGCGGCTGACCAAGACAAGTGTTGGGCTTTTCGTATCTGCTGTACCACATGTGTCAGGCGTCTTATGGAACGGGCAAACCGTTCTCGTTATATTCATTTTGCAGTTCCAATGGTTCGAAGAGGACCGCTCAACAGACTATTATTTAATTTCTCATAATGAATATCTAGCTGTTTCAAAGTCTTCAGGGAAAATTATAACTGCGATGATGATCTAAACACAAATGCCATCAGTTAAGAAGAAGAAGAAGAGGGTGTAGTCTAATTGTCTAATTTGTTGACACAAAGAGACCGTGATAACTTGGTGCTTGATTTAAATTTGTCCGAAAAGCAGACGGAACTTGTAGAATCCACGTGGAAAGGAATTTTTTCTACCTTGAATTAGATTTTTTTGTTTGCAGAAAGGAAATTTAGTACATTGTGATGATGTTGGCTTTGTAATGAAGGTAATGGATGAATACAATAGAATACAATGCGATACAATACAATAATGAATACAATACAAAAGAGAGACGTTTATTCAGTGACTGTTCTAAAGTGAGCTTGAAAGTTGTACTTCTTCATGAAGGAATTGTTATTTACAGTATGAAGCAGCCTTACTCTCGAGTGCTGTATTTGGCTTGGTCGATACCTTCTTAGAAAGTGACTCTTCAATTTTGTACTCAAAATTTTAAATAAAAATCACATTTTTGGACAGATCTGTTGCTATGGAAAAACATAAAATACAAAATAAACAAAGTTCTGCAACGTTAATAAAGTATGTAGTTGTGTGCACTTTGTGGAAATTGTGAAAATGGATGATGAAGAGTTATATGTTCCGGATGATGTCCTAGAAACGGAAAGTGCCGGGAGGTACCAAACGTTGCCTAACAAATGAAAATTACGGTATTAGATAGAATTGGAAAAATTTACGAGTGAATGAAAACCAGTGAGCGAAAGTGAAGTGAACGAAAGAGAAACTTTCATCCACTGCTAACTATGGATACAGACTTTCTAGGCAGGTATTGAACAAATAAATTTCCTTCCATGTCAGTAGCCCATGCGACTAACATGAAAGAGTCAACTGAAAATATGAAAGTGCTTCTCGTAAAGATCCAGTACGAAAAATATCCATAAAAATTTGTGGGGACTTGAAAATCTTTAGTCTTGGACTGCAGCTTCGATATACGAAATTTTCTTGTTTTCTATGTGAGTGAGATAGCAGAGTTAGAAAAAAAAGGAGTGACCGAAACATGTCGCTGACTCTAGAAAAGAAAAATGTCTTAAATTCTACATTGGTTTATTCTGAAAATACACTGCCCGCCAAAATTATCGCATAATTTCAAAACTCGTGTTTTTAAGCCAAAATGTATTTCCAG